>NW_019154117.1:19727377-20106509 GCF_002288905.1 Enhydra lutris kenyoni | reverse complement strand
TATATATATATATATATATATATATATATATATATATATATATATATATCTCATGCCTGAAATGAATTTTCAAGACTCAATGTCTTTATGCTAAGTATTCAGCACTCCAAAACTACTGCTTCTGGAAGTGTGTATAGGCCAGGAATGAAGTGTTCTATTTTTACAATGAGATGCAGATTTCCTATTAAAAAGTAAAGCTTTCATTTCCAGTGTTATAAAGGACAGTATTTGAATTTTGGTGAATTAATTTAGGAAGCTAAAGTAGTCCCATATAAGAATTTTCTCTAGTCTATGTATTTACATTTGATTATAAATTTGAACATTATTATTAATGTCCAATACTTGACTCTGGGTATTTGGGTCAAATATTGGTAGCTGATCTTTAAGTGATCAAATTTTGTTGCACTCCTTTCAATTAAATTTGGTCTCATGGCTATTTACACCATCTCAAGTATTGATTATCAAAATAAATCCATATTCTTTTATTCATTTATCTCTATGTCTCAATAACACTTTTTTTTTAGACTTTAAGATTTTATTTATTTAACAGACAGAGATCACAAGTAGTCAGAGAGGCAGGCAGAGAGAGAGGGAAGCAGGGTCCTCACTGAGCAGAGAGCCCGATGCGGGGCTCGATCCCAGGACCCTGAGACCATGACCTGTGCTGAAGGCAGAGGCTTTAACCCACTGAGCCACCCACACACCCCCTCAATAACACTTTAAAAAAAATTCCCTTTTTTCCTTAAAGCAAAAACCAGGATGGACACATAATAAGAGTGAGGAAATATTTTGAGGTAAGAGGAAAATATGAAGAATTGTTCCTGTCTTTCATCCGGTTTTGGATAGCATTTCAAAATCTACTCATTGAGCATCCAACAAAGGGCACTGTGGGCCTGGGGTCTTTAGTATCTCCTTTACACATTTGTAGACTTGGTTACAAGTAAGGACAAGCAATAGATAGTAAGTTACATCTATCATCTTCATTTACCATTGTGCACCTATCAATGAGCACAGTGCCTAGCACATAATAGATGATTAAAAATTGATGAATAATGAATGGTAGGAATTCCTCTACCTCTTGGCCACTTCTGTAACATTATGACCCTTCTCCCAATATTGTAGTTAAGCCAAATAGGCAATCTCACTAAGTGCTTTAAATGGCCAAGAAAACCGCTAATGTCCCAAACTATAATTATTCATCTGAATTTCTTTTATGTTTCATTCACTTAGCTAAAAATATCATTCTTGTTAAGGTGCAGAACAACAAAAAATATAAACCATGAAAGTCAATAACATTTGAAGTCATTTTAAATGATTTATAATTAATGACAATGAGTATCAGATTTTTTTTTTTTTTTCCAATGGCATTTGGTTGGAAGAGGGATTCTTTCTATGGTCTTTGGATATCTGGAGCTTGAGAAAAACACACAAATCAGTAAGATGAGTTCAGGTGTGTGAGAAACACCAAGAAAACCTCTGCTTCCCTCACACCATTGTCTGTGGGTGACACAAAACTAAAAGTGTAGAGACAAGCTGGTTATCACCAGCAATTGTGTGTAAAGAAAATTAAAGTCGCAGATGTGAACTACATTTGATCTGTGCTCTTGAGGTTATTTACCTGTATTGAATATATATGCTGGGAGTCTGTCTTTAGTGATGTCACTAAACAAGTGATAACTTGAGACTGGCCATGGTGGGGGTGTTTATACCACAGAAATCTACAAACACCACAATTGTGACTTCATTTTGACAGCGAGCCAGTTGCTAAACATTTACCAGCACTTCAGGGGGGTTGATACTTTGCCAAGGTCCAGTGAAGGTAATCTGATCTTAAATTACTGTCAGTCACTGAGGTGGAAGAGGAGGAAAGTAGTTACAACTTGGATACAGTACCTACAGCAGAGCAGGATTTAAAAATATGCTGTGTCCATGAAGAGTGGGTCATGGCATGTTGGAATCACTGCTTGGAAGGGAGTTCTCCAGCCTGGTCAAAGAGCATTGGGCAGAGATGATTTTTGCAATCAAAGACCAAGTCTCTGTCACTTTTCCTGGTTCTGTAGAAGCCTCGGATTTTTCTACACATGAAGAAAAGGGTTTCCCCACTATTGGATGACACTGAACATCTGCTGATCTTGGTGATTTGTATTTGGATCTAAAATAATTTTATGAAATTTATGACATTACTTGAGCACCGAGTTTTGTGTAATATTCATACTTGTTGTATCAAGGGAAAAAATTCCTCAAAAGAAAAAAAAAATAAATGTAGTAGTTGTATAGCAAAGGTTTTTTTTTATTATAAATTATATTTGTTTCTAAGCCTCATGCAGACAAAATAGCTGAAATATTTATGTTGTCAGAGAACAGATAGAGGTATGACTGACACTTTGAAAGGACATAGCTGATTCTAGAAACTGTGTTTCATTATTTCAATCCCCCTTTCATCTCTTAGATTTAAAGATGATTTGACATGTGACATTGGGAGGAGAATTTGTGAGGTTGGTGGAGTGGGGCATATGACCCCTTTCAAGGTCCTCAAAATCACGCTACCTCAGAGACACTCTAAGGATGCCTGAGGTATTACAGTTAGCTGGTATAGCTATAAACTAAGAAAATCATGATATTAAAGTTATTAGGAATTTATCGGTATCCACTGATTAGTGAGTGAGTCATGAAAAAAATGATCCTATCCATTGTTTCCCAGAACGCTATCAAGAAAACAAAACAATTTTACAAGCTAAAATAAAATGAATCGAGTGCCAGAAATTGGTTACACAGGTCCTGAAAAAGCTATGAGACCAAACAAGAGATGACGAGACCATCCAGACATTATTGACAACAGGAAGCTCCTAGCCTCTTACACTGGAGGACCAGAGGGAGCAGCTAATGCCACAAAAGTCCGGAGTTCAGGATCACCTGGCTGACAGGTTTTTCAGGATCTAGAGACCCAGAGTTGATTATATTACTGCTAGAGATACAACCAAGATAGAGACTGAGGGAGACAAAAATACTGTGCCTTCTCTCTTCCTTCTGCTCCCCAGGCTCACACCAGGGATTCTCATTAAACCTAAACCTGAGCCAGTTAACAGTGGACACCTGGATATGTGGCCTCCAGCAGTCCACAGGACAAGAAAAGGAAAAGGAATAGATCTCATGGAAAAAAGGCACAGGACTCACAAATCCACAAAATCCAAAATATCCATACTTATATCTGGATAGATGGATGGATACATGCATGCATAGATAGATAGGTTTCAGAGATTTCCTCCAATGTCCATTAATGTTACATCAGGAAAAAAGGAAAGTTTTTCTTGCTCAGGTATATTATCTGAACAAGCATTTAATTACTTACTAAATTAGAAGTTTACACACTTCTAATTATTTCCACCATTCAATTGTTTAGCTTCCTAAATGAGCACAGGATTGCCCAAATATAGAGAGCTTATTACTGATCCAAGAGACTCTTACCTTCCATTATTCTAAAGCTCTCTATCTATACTCATACTGTGAGAGGTACTACAAAATGGGAAACTGGATTGGTTGGATGGTTAACCCACTCTTTCCACCTTGCCTTCTTTCAGATATGCTGAGAAACATGAAATGGCCAAAAGGCAAGAAGGAGGCAAAAGAATAAGAATACTCTACAGACCGAGTGAACTGTGCCGAATAATTGAGGGCTGGCTGTCTTTGCAAAGTGCTCTCATTATCCCACACAACATCTTTACATCCTCCCCCAAAACAGCTTGCTGTAACATGTCAAAATTTTTGTTGCTACCTTTGCCACATCCTTATTCTGTCCGCACAAAAATCAGAAAACACCTGATATTAGCCAAGACTTGGTTTCACCCTTCTTAAAGTTACTTCTGTTTTATACAGATCCTTTTTATAAAGCGATTCATAGTGTCCTCTTTGGTATCATAAACTTAAACTAAGGAAACCACCTTTCCTTCCTTCCTGACACATTATTTCATGAAGAATGTATCCTGTTGCTTACATAGATGAGCAGAGTTTCTTAAAAGCAGAAAAGCCATCTATTTTAATTACTTTCCATGCACGATCTGTATACTACAGTTAAGCACTTCAATCACACAAACTGTTCTTAAAATTGGCAACTTGAAAAAATATAAACAAGACTTATAGTATTCAAGTAACCCTTGAACTATTTATTAAAAATATTGCTTTAAAAGTTAGAGTATTTAAAAAAATCAGAATAATTAGGCACACCACCCCCACCCCCAATTCTCTGACTTTTAGCCAAATAGCATATACATTTAATTCTGGTTCATGAGTAAAAGACAAGTCAATTTCAAAGGCGATCATAGATGACAATGTTTTTTCTCAATGTGCCTGCTTTAGAGCCCTATTTCTGCTGACCACTCAAAAATTTCCTCATGAGTATTTTATGATATAATAGAGCGAGAAATAAGGGATGTCAGTGCTGGAAGGGATGGTAGGTGGTCTATCATTCAATTCACATATCCTTTCTGCACCAGACTCTTTAAGATCATCATTGAGTTAGTTGAAGGATTTTGAAGCTGTAGAATTCAGAGCAGTACATTACAATATGCCAATATTACTATTCTCCTGCTCTGACATTCTCCATTGATTGACAGATGAAGGAGAAGGAAGGGCAGTCACCATTAACTGAGAGTAAATGAAACTGGAATATTAAAATTCAGGATTATTTGAGTGACTGAATTGGCTGGCGGAGTGTTCTCCAGTTAAGGGTGGGGAAAGATTAATTCTGCACATGACACCACCTCGTATTTATACAAGTCTACTGGGACAATTGTTTGCCTTGAATTGTTTTCTTCATTCATTTCAGTCAGACAGTTGTGTTGACTGATTTTTCTTTTTGATGTATGGAATGACTGTTTGACTGAATTTACCATTTGATTTCCACTAATGCACTGTAAAAACAATACATTAGTCAAATTAGATTGGCAGGTATGAAAAGTTTACCCCAGATCTAGAGAGAAATATAATATTGTCTTCTATAGATTCATAAGTCATATGTTCTGGGGAATTGTTCCAATTTTAGCTATTTTGCCATGTGCCTTGGTTTTAGTTTCTGAAATGTAGGGTCACTGATCCCATAGTAAAAATAAGAAGATCTGTGAATTCCATATAAAAATAATTTTGTATGAATCTGAGAATCACATAACAGAATCAGAAAAAAAAATTATTATGAGATAAATTTTACTGTTTTTTACTTTCAGGATGTGTTGTTGGGTTAAACTTTTGATTATTATTCTAGAAGTTCGTTAGGAGCAAATCCCCTAAATATATTCTAGAAAAATTTCTTCATTTACAATTTCACTCATCCAATATTGAGAGTTACTATGACAGGCCACTAGATGCTGCATTCCATAACTCACTGCTCCTATTTGGGAATTGGTGACATAGGTAGGAAAGAGAGACAGTTTTTGAGTACTTGATTGTATTCGATAATGCTGATTTTATACAGTGTTCTCCTCCATAGTTGACTAATTTATCATGGCAAAGATAGTTACTACTTTTCAGAAATGAAAAAGATCTTCAGAAATTTTCCATATTCTGTTCATCACTCTGTTTTCTTGTTCAAAGCAAAATTAATTCTTTGCAAAATTAACACAGTAATCTAATTATAATTTTTAATCTTAAAATAATCTGTGAAAAAGGGAATTACTTGGTAGGAAAAAGCTACAGAAGACAGGAGAAAACAATCATAGAATTAAAAAAAAAATGACAAAATAGATTTGTTTTCAAATGATGGATTAGGGACTTCTGCTTCCAATTGTATCAGCTTACCCTGGAAAAACCCACTAGAAAAGGCAGAATAATTATAAGCTACTTTTGATTGTGAACATTAGATGCCAAAGGAAAGAAACTGAAGTAAGAATAACATTCTGTATACCCACTTTTCTAGTCCAGGCATTTAGCAAATATTGATGAAGAACAAGAATCTGAATGTAACATTGTATGTCAACTATAGCTCAATCAAAAATAGATTTTAAAAACAAACAAACAAACACTGTAAGAGTCTGAAATGCTCTGAAAAAGACTGAATGCAGCTCTCAAGAAACAGAAAGCCAGTAGATCTTGGGACTAGGAGACCAAAGTGGGAATCTAGAGATAACAGGCAGCTAGAATTTTAAGAACCAAGATCCCACAGAGAGAAGAGAGGTTCAGAAATTAAGCTGCATATTCAACAGCTGTGTTCCCTTGAGGTATTTGCAACTTAGGTAGACAAGGTGAGACACTGAGAAGGTAAGCAAAAGCTAACTGAAGTCAAAATAAAGACTTATCAAGTTCATCATGCTGGAGAGAGAAAACTGAGATGCAGAGACCCCCACCAAGGAAGAGTGACCAATGGAAAACTAAGGATAGGAATTGGGACCATTGAAAGTGTGTGTGTGTGTGTGTGTGTGTGTGTGTGTGTGTGTGTGTGTGTGTGTGTTAGAATAGTTGATGAAACAGATCCAAGTTGAACTTTACAAAAAAGGAGAATTAGTATCAAGTTTGTTCAGTTATTAAGGTGATCTTCCCCTCTGCTCCCTACCAGAGAACAAGAACTTCTCTCCAGGGGAAAATAACATTGTCCAGATTCTCTACAATGTTTCATATCCCAAGTCTGGTATTTATTGGAAAGCCATCAAGAGTGCCAAGAAAAGGACAAGATTTAAAATTAACAACAGTATCTAAAGTAGCCAAATTTATAGAAAGAGCCCAAATGTTCACTAACTGATAAATGGATAAAGAAGATACACACACACACACACACACACACACACACCTATTCATATAATGGAATATTACTCAGCCATAAAAAGAATGAAATATTGCCATTTGCAACAGCGTGGATGGAGCTAGGGAGTACACTACTAAGCAACATAAGTCTGTCAAAGAAAGACAAATACCATATGATTTCACTCATATATGGAATTTAAAAAACAAAACAAATGATCACAGGGGAAAAAAAGAGAGAGGCAAATGAAGAAACAGACCCTTAACTATAGAGAACAAGCTGATGGTTACCAGAGGAGAGGGAGGGGATGGATTGAACAGGAAATGGAGATTAAGGAGTGCACTTGTGAGGAGCACCAGGTGTTGTATGTAAGTGTTGAATCACTAAATTATACACCTGAGACTAATGTTACACTGTATGTTAACTAACTGCAATTCAAATAAAACTTAAAAAATAAAAATGACAAACCATGTCAGAAACATCAATGACCTAGGTATTATTAAACTTCATACATATTTTAATAAACATGAGCCAGTTCAAGAAAATAGATGGCAAGGTGGAGAATTTAACAGACAAGAAGAAACTATGAAATGTTTAAAGTTGAAATGATAGAATTAAAAAACATGGTTACTAAAATTAAAACTCAGTAGTAGAGTGGATACTGGAGAAGAGAGATAAGTGAGCTTCAGATAGAGTAGTAAATATATTAAGGCTGAAGTAGAAAAACATAAAAAATAAAAAAATACAGAAGACTGCATTGGAGACATATGGGGCATAGTAAACATTTTTATCATATGTTTAATTGGAGTCTAATAAAAAAGGAGAGAGAGAATGAGGAGAAAACAATATTTTAGGAATAACAGCTGAGTTTTCCAAAACTAAAAAGAATATATGACTCAGAAACAAATTGAGGGTTTTGGAAGGGAGGGCCATGGGGGGTTGGGTGAACCTGGTGGTGGGTATTATGGAGGGCATGTATTGCATGGAGCACTGGGTGTGGTGCATAAACTGTGGAACTGTGGAACACTGAAAAAAATTAAATTTAATTTAAAAAATAATATATCAAGCCAAAATTCAATAAGAACAACAAAATAGCAAAAAGAGTAAATACAAAGAAAACCATTCCCAGGACCATCACAGTAGAGTTCATAAATAGCAAAGAAAAATAGAAAATCTTAAAGTAGCCAGAGGTAAAAAAGAGATAATACTTTCAAAGGAGCAACAATAGGATTAAGATTACAGCCTATTTCTCAACAAAAATGATGGATGCTAGAAAATAATGGAGTAACATTTTTAAGAAAATAATGGCCAGTCTAGAATTCTAGAGACAGAAATGTCATTTGAAAGGAAAGATGAAATGAGAAAGTTTTCAGATGAACAAAATCTAAGTACCCAAAGGACAAAGATTATTGAAACAAAGAAAAATATCAATTAAACATCACTTACAAAAGCCAAGAGTTATTGTAAAGAAAGAAAAAGATGGAAAACTAACAGAGAGAAAAATTACATCATGATAATAAATAAAACTGAAGAAGTTATTCTAACGTTCATGTAGACTTGAAAGCAAAGAGTATCACAAAGATGAGGCAGGAGAGTGAAACCAAGTGTAAACTTACAAGGAACTTATTATAAATCTAAACTTCAATGCAATATACGAAGAGAAATTCCAAAAAACTAAGTAGAAATAGGAAAATCTAAATTACTGTAGTAGTAACGTAGAACATAAAAAATCAGTAAATTATAGGGAAACTGAATATCATCATTAAAAAACGTGGCCTAAAATTTACATAAAACACTGCACAAACACAAAATACACATATTCTGTTTATAAAGCAAGCCTCAACACATGTCAGAGATTGAATGTAATAAAAGGATTTTTTTAAAGGAAGAACAAAATAAGAAATATAGAAATATAGAACCAATATTTCTCTGAATATTAGGATGTTAAAACACTTCTAATAAATACACAGGTTGAGTATAAAGTGATAATAGAATTAGAATTTTATTAATTGAATGCTAATGAAATGAAAATATTTCATATCCAAATCTGCATATTATAAAGAAGTTGTGGTTACAGAGAAATTTAAGTATTAAATTTAAAAGTATTAAATATAAAATTTATATTGGAAGGAAAGAACTATAAATGAATAAATATACATCTAAGTATTTTCAAAAATAGTAGTAAATTAAACACAAAATTTTAGAAAAAGGAAATAAATATAGAGCAGAACTTAATGAGATGGAGAATAAACATATAATAGAGAATATTAAAAAGCTAATGATTTTTCAAAAGTTAAGTATGATCTAAAAATCTCTAACAAGGGGCGCCTGGGTAGCTCAGCGGGTTAAAGCCTCTGCCTTCGGCTTGGGTCATGATCCCGGGGTCCTGGGATCGAACCCCACATTGGGCTCTCTGCTCAGCGGGGAACCTGCTTCCCTCTCTCTCTCTGCCTCCCTCTCTGCATACTTGTGATCTCTTTCTGTCAAATAAATAAAAAATTTTTTTTTAAATCTTAAAAATAAAATAAAATTTAAAAAATCTCTAACAATATAAATTAAAGAAGATGGAAACATTACTGTCGTTCCTACAGAAATTAAAAATATAGAAAGGATATTTCAGTTTTAAATAAATAAATTTGATAATTAAAACTTTTCAAATCACTTGAATAAAATAATATACCTAAAAAACATGAGATATATAAAGGATAATTTTAAGCCTATTAATGAATTTGGATTTGTAATTTAAAATGTCTTTTTAAAAAATAACCTCTCAGAACCATATGGATTCACCAATAAATTCTCCCAAATATTAAAAAAAAATCTTAGAAAAATTCTACCAGAGAAATGGAAGAGGGAATATTTTTCCAACTCTTTATTAAGCCAGCATAAACTTGATACCAAAAATTGACAATAAAATTAAATGAAAGAAAACATACAAAAACAGTAAAATGTTTAAGCAAAATAAGGTTTGTTTCTGAAATAAATAAGAATGACTTAATATTAAAAATTCTATCAATAAAATTCAATACAATAACAAATAAAATAAAATTATCTCCCTAAATGCAGAAAATATTTGATAATTTGATAAAATTCAACATTGAAATATTTTAAAATCTCAGAGAAAAAGAGAAAAATGATAGAACTTTCTGAATCTAATAAAGAGTATCTACATATAAATCATACGGCAAAATTTTATGGTTAAGATAATAAAGCCTTTGCTCCAAGATAGGAAATAATAAAATGATGACCATGATCTTACTTTCTATTATGTGGGAGGATTAGATGGGCAGTACACGAAAGAAAGGGAAATAAAAGGCATTATAATGGGGCAGGGGGCTTTTTTATCATTTATCCATGTTGAAACTTATACATATAAAATCCCCCCAAATTTATAGAGAAACTAATAGATTTTATAAGATAATTTCACAAGTATACAGGATAAGAAGCCAATATACAAAATTAATTGTAGGCCTCTATACCAGAAACAAATAATTAGAAAATAAAGTATTTAAAGACACAAGTTCTAATAGAATCCCAAATTATCTAATACCTATAATGAATCTATAAATTTCATGAACAATACTCAAAGAAGAGAAGTACCCACCATTATTGAGGAAGTTAAAGAAAATCTAAATAAATAGAAGTATACATTCTTGTTCAGGGATTGGAATGCTACTTATTTCGAAGATATCAATTCTCTACAAACTGTTCATAGACTCAATGTAATCTAAGACAGAATTCTAACCAGGTTTTATTGTGAGTAGTGGTAACCAGTAGGTGATAAAGATGCTAAAATGTATATGGAGATGTAAAGGGTCAAAAATAGACATGGCAACCTTGAAGAAGATTTTAGAAGTTATAAGTTATAGAATATATAGTATATATATTATATATATATGTGTATATATATATGGTATATATATAGAAGTTTATAAGTTATAGAATATATAGTATTACCATACTGTAACACTTACTATCAAGCTACTGTAATTAAGACAGCGAAGTTTGGGTATACTGACAGACAAGTAAATCAGTAGAAGATTAGAGAGGCCTCAGTAACACATCAAATACATTTGGTTATTTGCCTTATGACAGGTATCACTTAGTGCAGTGGGAAGAAGACTGTGTAAAGGGATGCTAGGGCAATTGTATGTCCACAAGGGAAAACAATGAATCTTGACCCTGGATACAGAAACAAATCAGTCTAGTTCCATCTACTGGTTTCATTTTTCTGATCTACTGGTTCCAGGCTAGTCTACTCAAACTTGCCTTTGCCACTTCCACCAAGAATCTACTTCCAAATTCCCACCCAGGGCCTTCCAACCTCTTTTCTGGGACAGGAGGAGGAGAATTAATAATGAAAGCAGTTTTTATTTCTAGAAGGAAAGTTGATCATGTGACTTCAAGGTGTTCATCTTCTCGATGGTTTGGATTTTTTTCTAGCTTAATCGTGGGCAGGTGTGCAGCCCCTGTCCCACTTTAAGGAAGTTTCAGAACATGGTCCTTATCTCAGCATGAAGACTCTCCCCATGGCCCACTCTGTCTCCTTACCCTTCCTTATCCCCTGACTCACAGGCTCCCTGGATCTTTAAGGAGGATAAGCATGTCACAGAACCTTTGCGACAGAACCAAACATATTAAATGACTTTTTCTAAAGATATTAAAACAACCAAAAAAGAATACGTGAGGATCGTTTCTCCCAAGGGCTCAATTATTTAGACGGCCTACAGCAAACTGTAACTGATAAATCTCACCTTGCTTTCCTTGGCAATAATTGATCACACTGTGATGAAAACAAGTTAGAGAATGGGAAAATAATATTCAGATTTCAACAAAATAATGAAAATTCAGGGACTGTCTTTGACTTCTGCAAGGTGAGAAAAGATTTCACCTTTTGATTGTATGGCAGGAATCCCTTTTAAAACCGGGCCAGTCTGCGGGATAGATTTAAAAATCAACCTTTTCAAATATAGCCACAATCCCCACAAGATTCCTTGATTTCTCCTGGGTCAGATAAACTATTACATTTCAGAGTGGTGCCCTGTATATGAAAGTGATAAAGATAATTTGGAAGCACAGCAGTGGCTAAAACTACAGATCTGGCAGCTGTTCATTGAAATGTTTTCTATTATTAAATTCATCGCATAAAATTTTAAATGTCCAAACGCAGGCACATAGGTCCTGCCAACTATCAGGAGCTTCACCTTGTTAACAACTAAGTATGTACTGTTAAATCCTACTTTGGCAGTTCCAGAAACTACTGGGTTTCTTTAATGCCTCGTTACTCTTTCCTTTGTGTCTTTCTGCTTTTCTTTAAAAACATAATTACATGAACATTGGGGAACTTAGATTATGTCCTTGAGCCCTCGGTTGCCTTCTTTGTGAATGTCTAGGTGTATCTTTAGTATTGCTCAATAGAATTTCCTGTGAAAATGAAAATGTACATATGCGTACTGTCTAATGCAGCATCCACGAGCCACATGTGGCTAAAAAACACTTTTGAAATATAGCTAGTGCAACTGAGGAAGTGAATTTTTAATTTTATTTTAAAATTCGTTTGACTAAAAATAGCCCCCATGTGGCTGGTCATTTTTAAAGGCCATTCTTCCCTCTAAAACTTTACCATTCATTAACTCAACCTAAATATTTTTGCCCCTTGACAAGCAGAAAATAATTTATGCTTGGCTTGAAATTATTTTTCAAGAACTTTGTCAGTTTGGGAATATTATATTCTTAACATTTTCTTTGCTTTATGAAACTTTAGTAATATTGGAGTTTTTCGCCCTTGGTACCACCTTTGTGATTACGGGAAATATAGCTGATGAGCAAGGATCACTGAAGAAACTGTGAAGAGAGACCTCCTTCTGCATTTAATTTCATTAGGAGGAAGTTCAGAATGCCAAAATGCTAAATTGCTTAGAATAAAACCCATACCTTTTTTGTGTTATGTTGATTTCCACATGTAGTTAGAAAAACGTTGGTAGTTATGTCTTAAAAAATAATCTTTAAAGTCGGCACATCTATTTTTGAAGCTGATTTGGCTGTTCACGGCTTGTATAGCACTTCAGCATCTCACTATTTCACTTAGTAAACAAATACAGTTGCCATGATTGCTCTAGGTTACATGTTCTTTGAAGTTAGGAAATATTTATATCACAGGCTCTATACATAGTACAATCTCCATTGCTAATTCGGATCATATTTTAAGATATAAGATAAAATTTAACATTTATTATGGTGATCATAAACATCTAGCAAACCAACCGGAAAGGAAAAGCAAGCTCTTTTTCTTTTTCTTTTTTTCATAAGCCAAGGGAAAAAAAAAAGAAATACCTAGTGCAAAACCATATCCCTAATAATCGCTGTTGTATTTAAAATACATATATGTCAAATTTATTTTAAAGTATCTTCCTATCATAGACTTTCAGGTTGTACCCAAAGAAATGTATCGAAAATGAAAAAAATCACGTGGTCTGACCAGCCTGGATCACACACTGAAAGTGACTGGAAAAGGAACTAGAGTTTTAGACGTTCACCTCTGATTATTATCCACTGGACCAACTGAATCACAATAGAAATTATTGATTTCTTGGAGACAGCAAACTGGACCGTTACTCTACTATAATCATACCTGCAGAAATGTAGACAGACTAGTGCGCATTGACCGATAGGTAGGAATTCTTCAGTTTGGTTACATTAGTCGGCAATGAGGTATTGAACATTAGGAGAATTCTTTTAAACAAACTACAAATTGAAGAAAGGATATTTAAGCTATCATTTCCAGTACATTTTTTCCTAAAATTAAGAAATGCGTCCATTGGCATATTTAGCGTTTCTTTGAAAATTCAGGGTCATCGTTCAAAGTTTGTATTAATAATGCAAAGGGAAATGAGACAGGCGTGCTTCTTAAAACTGAAGATGGCATAAAGCTAGCAGAGATAACTGATGCAACAGCAAAGAGAAATCCCAAAGTGAAAACAAATAATGATCAAAAAACAATCAGTAAACGTAAAATTCTGAATTTTTTAGGAGACTTTATTTATTTATTTGACAGAGTGTGAGAGAGCATAAGCAGACGGAGTGGCAGGCAGAGGGAGAGGAAGAAGCAGACTCCCCGCTGAGCAAGGACCTTGGAATGATGATCTGAGACTGACTGAGCCACCCAGCATCCCCTCCCCCAAATTCGGAAATTTCTGTGTTTAGTTTCAAGCAGAGAACCCACAATATAGATGAGAGATTCCAGCATCATTGGCTGTCTTTCTCCCTTGTTTCTTTTTTCCTCCTTTTCTTCTACCCCAGATTGTGTTCCAGAAACAGTTTAGAGCTGCCTGCAAGACCAATTCTACTACCTGCTTACTCTCACACAAACTTTTCAATATGCCCATGAGATAGCACTGAGGTAAAATTTAATTTGTCGCACTGAGATCTGTTGTTAAAATAGAATTAGAAACCAACTTATAAACATACAGAGAGTAGGTATCAGACACTAACTTCCTACTGAATTGCTCTCCATTTCTAAGAGGTAAATCTTATTTCCCAAGATCACCTTTTATAGGTAACTGATTCCAGGCTGTTCCACTTCTGTCATCCTCAACCCACAACATATATTTGGTACTTTTTGTGATCTTAGTTATTCGTTTATTAAATAGTTAATGCCCGGGTGGCTCAGTGGTTTAAGCATCTGCCTTCGTCTCAGGTCATGATCTCGGGGTCCTGGGATCGAGCTCCTCATCAGGCTCTCTACTCAGCAGGGGGCCTGCTTCTCTCCCTTCCCCTTCCCCACTGCTTGTGTTCTCTCACACAAAATAAGTAAACATCTTCTAAAAAATAAATAACCATATGACTGTTAGAATTAAGTACAGAAATAAAATAAAAATATTGGAATCACTTTGAGGGTTTAAGCAGCTCTGTCACTAAATAGAGAGCATGCATGGGTTTAGAGACTGCACTGGACTTGCCCTTGTCTCAGCTCTTTCTCAAGAAGTATCTGAGGTTAATGTTAATTCCGAATGAGTCAGACTAACCTGCTTACTCAGTCTGACTGGAATTGATTGCTCATGTCCCTGCGGCCAGTGGCACTTTCCAAAGGTGGGGTGGCAGCTTTGTCCACTGCAGAAACTGAGCAGCCCCAGGGGCCCCACTGTCTGTCTGTAATCCCACAGGCCAGCTTTCCTAGAACACTGATGGTCTACCTTCTGGTTTCTGAACTGCTCAGTCTGAGTCCTTGCAGACCCACTCTCAGCTTGAAGCCTGACCTTCAACCCCTATCCTTGACCCAGACAGTCCCTCTTCCTACTTTAGGTTTTGGGTGCTTTAGCCATAAAATAATGCATTTGTCCTTAATTCTAAATTCTCTCTAAAACTCTAAAATGTGGTGGCTCCTTGAAATGATTGCTTTGGGCTTGTTTCAAATTTCAAGAGAATTAAAACCACAGTTATTCTAAAAGATAGTAAGCAGCATTAGATGAGTAAAGGGTGCTTTTAGAGTTTATTTACAGGGAAGGAAGATGACTTCATATGTTTTAAAACCCTAATAATCCATTCTCATGGGATGGGAGTAAAGGGAAGAGAGTTAATAAAATTCCAAATGATTCTGACAAATTCAATTAGTCAAGCCGTGGCTGATTAGCCAATATTTGAATAAAGCCACACACACATCCACTCCAAATTTTCCTTTGTTTTCCTAAGAAGTGATCCCAGTGAACTGACTCCCATGCTCAGTAACTCCCGTTCAAAGATTCGGTCTTTAAAAACAGTTACTATTGCTGGAAGAAGAAATATTGCCTGTCAGTCCTAATTGATGTTTAGCTATCAAGTACATTTGAAATAAATTTATTACTTCACCTGATCTCAGTTTAATACATTCCAAAGGTGGGGGGGGGGATGCATAAGAATTTATAGAGTCTCAGTTCTCCACACTAAAGTGTGCTATAAATTATGACATTATTTGGCCATGAAATTAACAAGCCATAGAAACCACAGCATTAGCAAGGTATACAGTGATAAACAGCAGGGGATGATCATGATATAAAAAAAAAATAGTGTATGCAGGCGTAGCTGCCAATAAAGCCATAATTAGATGCATTTCTATGCATTTAGCAGGTAAGCTCTTTGAGGGCAATTGCTATGAATTCTACATGCCTGTCAGGATATGATGCCCCATATGCTACGTCCTTTGTTTAAAGACTCTGGGTTACCATGGGTAAATTCAGAACTATCCTCAACATAGAGGTTGGTCAACATGCATTCTGGACAGCAGAATGACACACACCTTTCACATCCTCCAACTAAGTGCCATTTTAACAAATTCAGGGTAAAGTAAGGCACACTATAAGAAGTTAGGAAGAATGGAGGGAAGGAAAGGAGGGAGGAAGGAAAGGGAGGAGGAAGCAGAAAGGCATGTATGGATTATAAAGGATGGACCCAAAACTAACCTGAGTACCCTAAATTATTAGCGCATGCCACAGAAACTTAACTGAAAACAGCAAGCCAGACTCGGAAAGAATCTTTGTTTTTTTTTCATGTTACTGCATACACACATCCATCTTAAATAATCTCTATATTTTTATCCAATAAGGGAGCACTGTTTTGCAAGGCCATCTGTGTTCTATCAGAGGGCATGTAGTAAAGGTCAGACGACTCAACTTTAGCAGAAGAATTAGCTCTCAGGTGCATAACTGCTTCTTACAGGTTGTAACTCTTTGAATTTTCCAGAAATATTTCCAAAATCATCAAAACTAGAAGACTAAGACAGCTGTCTTTAAAAGTTTTATACTAACAAGGTTTCTGTAGGATGAGTATGTTCCTGGATTATCAACACAATAGTGACCAACAGCTTAATTTATGCTGAGAAATTTATGCAACAACAACCACGTCACCACCATTATACTGACCAGCTTCCTGGCTTCCATCTTATATATCTTAGGAAAGACAAATATTAAGCCAAGAATAACACTGGCCATGTGAGAGGCTTAGATGGACCTGTAGATGCCCTCAGAGAAAATCACCCACTCAGGCAAAAGTTCTGCTTAAAACATCCCCAAATGAGTGAATCTCAAAAACCATGTACTGAGCAAATGAATCCAGATACAAAAGGGCACCTACTGTATTATTCAATTTCCAAGAAATTCTAGACTAGGCAAAATTAATCTATATAGGACAAATCAGTGATCGCCTGGGATGGGATGTGGGGAGATGTCTGCAAAAAACTAGGAGACTTTCTAGGGTGTCAGACTCGTTCTCTGTCTTTATGGGAGTAGTTGTTACACACACGTATACATGTTAAAATTCACTGAACTTTGGATTAAAATTATATGTACTTTGGCTCAGTGGGTTAAGCCTCTGCCTTTGGCTCAGGTCATGATCTCAGGGTCCTGGGTTCGAGCCCCTTATTGGGCTCTCTGCTCAGTGGGGAGCCTGCTTCTCCCTCTCTCTCTCTCTGCCTGCCTCTCCGCCTACTTGAGATCTCTCTCTCTATCAAATAATTAAGTAAAACCTTAAAAAAATAAAAATATGTGTATTTTATTGTGTGTAAATGACAGCTCAGTAAGGTTGATTAAAACCAAAACCAAAACAAAGCAAAACAGAAATCCCTCAAGACCTCAAAGAAAATGTGCTGTTTCATCCAGACTGGAAATAAGGCACAGGTCCTTTCCACTCTCACATATCCCTAGGATTGTTCAGCCTATTTTAAAATGCTAGAATTCCCTCTCAGAAAAACTCACCACCATTACCTTGATTTCTTCTCTGCCTCTTCTCCCAATAGAGTGAAGTCAAGTGTAGGAAAGAAAACCCAGCATTTTCATCATCACAGATGCTTAACAAAGCTATTATTTATAGGATAAATTTTGGCTACAGTTTAAAAAAATCTAGCTTTTTGAGATTTATAAACCTTAACAGTTAAAGTATTGTCTCCCCTACAATTTGGAAAAATTTATTTTGAAAATGAATAGCTGAGATTTGACATTTTTGTTTTCTTTTTAGTTCTTTCTTCCCCTGCAGGAGAAATGATAGGTGTGAACGTGAATAGGAAGGAGGAACACGTACATAAAGTAAAAAGATTACCTTGTTGCATTTGCATAGTTATAATTTATATGGACCCCCTTTAAAAAATAATCTATTGTCAGAATCAATACAGTCTCTGTGAAAGCCAGGATATTTGTCTCTTTGTTTTGGGAGTGTTGTTTTTCACCAAGGACTCTCCATGCCTAGAACAGTGGCTGGCAAGAGAAAGTGATGCATACACGTTTGTTGAATGACTATATGAATAGGTTCTGGTGCTCAACATCCGTTTCAAACTGTCATTGTGCTGTGATTTCTATAACAGAGCTTAGAGGGGACTCATCAAGGTATTTGTAGTTAAGGATCATTGTAATCAAATATGTCTTTTGTCTGAAATGGTCCTACAACTCCAAATGCATTGTTTTCCCTAGCATCATGGTTATCTAAAAAAAAAAAGCCATTACTTTCAGCAGATTGTAATGCAGATTCATCACGGATAAGCCCCTTGGTGACCCTTTTAATATTATAACAGCAGATTCTCACAAATTAATAAATTAATTTTTTTTAAATTTTATTTATTTGACAGAGAGATCACAAGCAGGCAGAGAGGCAGAAACAGGCTCCCCACTGAGCAGAGAGCCCAGTGTGGGGCTCGATTTCAGGACCATGAGATCATGACCTGAGCTGAAGGTAGAGGCCACTGAGCCACCCAGGCACCCTGAAATTAATAAATTAATTTTTAAAAAGATTTTATTTATATTTTATTTATTTATTTATTTATTTGAGAGAGAAAGAGCACAAGCATGGAGAGCAGCAGCAGATAGTTAGAAGTAGGCTCCCCACTGAGTAGGGAGCCCAATGCGGGACTCGATCCCAGGACTGTGGGATCATGTTCTGAACTGAGCCACCCAGGCGCCCCGTCATCTTAATTTAAACCTGGCTTTTCACTGCTGGCCTCACATTCCCTCCTCACTCTGTTGTGGGCCTCTTCTCCAACTACCACTTCACTCTGAAACCAAAGAGAGAATCAACACCTTCCTGCTCTTTATAATACCTCCAGGTCATTATCAAATTGCAACTATTCTGAAGAATAGCCGAGCAATTGTTATATCGGAGCTTTTTGCCAGTTTGTAGCTCTAAAAATTAATGAAGGTGCAGCATCTGTCAAAAATTTAAATCTATGTAACACAGCAGAGTCTGAAGTCATTTATGCCGATCAATGTGGGACACACCCTCCTTCTGGCAGAGCCAATGCCGCACAGCGCTCTTGCTTTGTCAGGTAAGTCACCAGGAAAGCACAGCAATGGATGCTTGCCTTTGTGGAAGGAAATACCTGGCTTTAAGAAGGCTTGAAATCCATGCATTTTTCTTGGATTAAACTCCCCATGAATTACTTTATCTATAAAGAGCAATTATCATCAGAATTTCTATAAGCAAGTAAGATGTTACTCCATGTCTCTTCTGCATGTTGACTTTTCCCTTTCTTTTTATTCCATGGAGCCCTCTAAGACACCAGAAGTACGTAAGCCTTTCTATTTTTTACCAAATCGTGTGTGTGTGTGTGTGTGTGTGTGTGTGTGTGTCCACCAGATGAAAATGTCATTAAAATAAAATAAAATAAAATAAACAGAGTCTTATGAAGTGCAGTCTGCTTCAAGTAATGGAAACTGAAAGCACTGATATTTGTGGACAGCTTTACACTCGGATATTTCCCGCCCCCCCAAATTTTCTTGATCTCACTCTATGCAAGAATTTTTCAAATTTTCTACAATGATCATTTGTCAGTTGTATAATTTCACAATAATTATGTTAAGAGTAAATCATATAGTCTTCTGCTACCCGTTGCAGTTTAACTATTCCTCTCCTTGTCATCAGCAGCTGTGGAATCATACATTAGTACACAAGCAAAGACTTTCAACACAGCAGTGCTTTATGCGGACAAGGACTATGCTGGGCTCTCTCTTTCCTAAGAAGAGACTATAAACCACAGTATATAACTTGGAGTTATATAACAGTATATAACTCCAAGTATTCCAAAGTTACAAAACACTTATCTATGAACACTCAAAAAGAGTGTATGAACTTGCATAGAAAACAAACCTATAAAAGTTTATAATTAAATTACATAACTAAACACAGAATACACTCACTGTAATGTCCTGATCCTCTCCCATCCTTAGGTAGCTGCACATTGTGGCAAAATAATACTTTAAATCTTTGGGAGCCACAGCATCTCTCACACCAACCACACCATTACTTCCTTAAAGAGAATAGGAAATTAACGTAAATATCAGGAGGAAAAAAAAGGCATTACCAATGTAGACTCTTTGGTTAAAGACAATGAGGGAACTTTACTATTGCAGGCTTCAGATGGCCTCTATTTCTCAGATTTCATGCGAAATCATAAAGTGCCATACTGTGCCCAAAACTAATTTTTTAAAAGATTTTTATTTATTTATTTATTTATTTATTTGACAGACAGAGATCACAAGTAGGCAGAGAGGCAGGCAGGGAGAGAGAGGAGGAAGCAGGCTCCCTGCAGAGCAGAGAGCCTGATGCGGGGCTTGATCCCAGGACCCGGGGATCATGACCCAAGCTGAAGGCAGAGGCTTTAACCCACTGAGCCACCCAGGTGTCCCCCAAATCTATTTTTTTTCAATAGTCCACTTTAAATCAAAGCAATAAATATTGGGGATTATTTTGGCTCCAAAATTCTAAGCCATTGTGATTATGCCTGCCTGGTCCTGCAGATATTGTTAGAACCACCAAAGACTGGCCAAACTGCCAATGTACTAGACAGCTTATGAATGATCAGTTCAACAGAATCCAGTACAAATTTTTGCTAAGGAATTCCTGTGAGGCCTTTGGGATGTCAACAAAAGGTCCTATGATGTAGAATCTTTGTCCATAAAATGGGGGAACGATGCCAACCCACACTGCAAAAACCGGCCTGATGCTGAAATCCACCACAGGGAGAAGGATGAGCAAACAGAATATGAATCACATACATCCACTCACTCATTTGGACAATCGACAAATATTTTTTTAACAAATATTCATTTTAAAATCTGCCATTATATGCTAATAAACGCTGAGCACTAAGAGTAAAATGCTGAAGCAGACATACTCCCTTCAGGCCCACCTAGAATTCATCACCCAGGGAAATGCCTTCATTGTAAAACATTAGGACTCATAAGTCGCAGCCAATGCTGTCATCATCCTCAAGTGACCAAATGATACAGGTTGTTTCCTAAATAGGCCTCATGTTCTTTATACTTTGCTTTCAGTAGTTTTATTTTTCTTCAAGGGACATAATCCAATGGCCAATTTCTACCAGTTAGCAAAGTCTGGAGAAAATTTACTTAGTGAACAATTTCTTGGGGTCTCACTCTTCTGCCATATTCTCCTCCATGCTCTTGAACTAAGGAGACCTTGATTAAAGTCACTTGCTCTAATCCTATTATTTTAAAATATGGCTTCCCCAGCTTTGAGGATTTCTCCTGGACCAATAGGGTTGCAAAGCGGCACTGAAGCAGAAGCAGGTAAATTTCAAAATGACAGCTCTAAAAATATCCACTCTCCCTTTGTTCTCCTTCCATCCCTTTGCTCCGAACACCTCTGCCCTGACGCATTGCCTTTACCCTTCTGTGATTACTGCTTCGAAGGGCTTTCTAAGAGCAGGGAGTATTTATGGTTTCATTTGCTCCTGAGTCCTTGGTGGAAAAGGATTGTTCCTGATTCTTACTAATTCCACACTCACATTGTTAACACGAAAATCATAGTATTTCTTTTATATTCTCCTTGGCTTCATATTTCTTCTGTTTCCTTTTTCTGGGCCAAGGAAAGAATATTTTTAAAGAAACAATACTCTTTCCCCATCGCCCTCTTGAGTTTCATGTTCATACCTCCGATCCCATTTCCAACCTCTATTAAGGGATGCATTGCAAAAATATAAGAAAGTTCTTTGTGCTTTTCCTTGTAGCAGCCAATTATTCTAATTTGTTCTGTCTCTAAAGAACGGAATGCAAAATCAACACAAAGGCCGATTATGTGATCTGTTCCAAGGGAAAGATCTGAGTCGTGTATTTACTAATGAAGCTCAGTATGTACAATTAAAGGTTGACAGAAGCAATCGCCAGGAATTTTCATCCCTTAAATTAGTGTTTTCCACCAGATGCACGTCTTTCATTTTGGAGAATTATATTCTTTAAGTTCAGGATACAGCTGGACAAAAGAAAAGAAAAAAAACAAGGTAACGAACACAACATTTTTTAAGTAATAACACAGTCTATAGCTATCATCCCTCCCCAAGGAATTCAGGCTACTTTTATGGACACAATTTAGTACAAACTCATAAGAAAGCTAACAAAACTCAAAATCACTTCACAATAGCCTAGAGAAGTAAAGGCCAAAAATGATTATTGCCAAGCCCAGAAGATAGCAGCACCCACCAAAAGGAGCATAGGACAGGAAAATTGGGAAGTCTGTGTTCTAATTTCAGTTATTCCTGTAAAGCATTAGTGTGATCTGAGCACAATCAACCCGTTCCACTTTTCCCAAGTATAAAAACCTACATCATTCACTCAGTAGAATGAAATACCAGATCTGAAAAATCTTAGATCTCTTCAGGAAGTAAAACAAAACAAGTTATTGATTCAAAATCAAATCTTTATGAAGTCTCTATTCCATCAGAAATCCTTCCCAATTCTTAATTCTTCAGTTCCTTTTCTGTCTACTCTTGGCTAGTGCTCAAAGCCTAAATTCACATTTTGTAAGTAGTATAATGAAATAATCGTAACACAGGAAGTCTCCGTATTCCACTGAAATGAAGACTCTAAATAATTTCCAGATAATTTAGGCAATAAAAAATACTTTTGTTATACACGCAAAGTTACTTGTGTAATAAATGTTAAAACAAAATTTCCTAACCAAGTACATTGGTTCAAATAGAGACACTAATTTGAGTTTTACTCTGGTGCTAAAACCAGTGATAGGTCTCATACTTTTTCTGAAGGGATATTTCAGAGCACTGAGACAAATTTATCCTATAAACTTTGGTATTAGTAGTAGTATCAGAAGATAAGGCTTGACTGGCTGGACACAGATGAAGACCTCAGGATAGACAATACCAAGGACAAATTATATGAAATAAGATATTATTTTAGTCCATGGAGCATGTCACCCAGAAAGATTTATTATCAATTATGTGAAGCCAGAGCCAGTGAGGAATAAATGGTGGATGGTTACAATAGGTAGGGTCTACAGTCACAAGGTACTGAAGGTTGGAGAGACCTGGCAAGAAATATTTCTACTTTCCGAGCCGGTCTCCCCAAGTTGGCCAAAATTGTCAGCTTTTTAAGAGATCTTTGGGGGTGCCTGGGTGGCTCAGTTGGTTAAGCAGCTGCCTTCAGCTCAGGTCATGATCCTGGAGTCCCAGGATCGAGTCCCACATTGGGCTCTCTGGTCAGCAGGGATTCTGCTTCTCCCTCTGACCCTCCCCCATCTCATGCTCTTTCTCTCTCTCTCCCCTCATTCTCTCTATCAAATAAAAAAAAAAAAAGAGATATTATACTGTTTATAATGAATTTACTTCAAAGATGGTATAGGTAGATTGGAAGTAAAAAGATGAAAAAGATATGTCATATGAACATTAATCAAAAAAGACAGGAACAACTATATTAATAACAAATAAAGTAGACTTCAGAACCAAAGAGGGATATTACATAAGGATAACAGGACCAAGTGATAATATAGTGATGCTAAATATGTATGCATCAAATAACAGAACTTTAAAACACATGAAGTGACCACTGAAAGAGCTAAAAGAAAAAATAGAAAATATCCATGATTATTATTTGAGACTTCAACATAGCAATTGATAGAATTGCTAGACAGCAAATCAGCAAGGATATAGAACTGAACACCAGCATAAATCCACAGGATCTAAGTAACATTTATAAAACACACTCCATATTTCTTTCAAGTGTTCATGAAACATTCACTTATAGACCTTATACTGGGTCATAAAACATACAGTAGCAAACTTAAAAGAATTGAAATCATACACAGTGTATTCTTTGACTCAAATGGAATCAAACTAGAAATCAATAACAGAAAGACAACAGGAAAATCTTCAAATACATGACAACTACACTCCAAGTAATTCATGAGTCAAAAGGGAAGTCTCAAGGAAATTTTTTAAAAATGCATCAACTAAAATAAAATGAAAATATAACAGATTAAAATTTATGGAATGAAGCTAAAGCAATGCTGAAGGGAAATTTATAACACTAAATTAGAAAAAAGGAAATATTTCAAAGTAGTATTTTAATTTTATATATAAAGATACTAGAAAAAGAGAAAAATGAACTCATAGAAAGCAGCAGGAAGGAAATAATAGAGATAAAAGTAGAAATAATGCAATCGAAAATAATAGGGAAAAATCAGTGAAACAAAAAGGTGTTTCTTTGAAAAAAAAAAAGTCTAATCAATAAAAATCTAGTAAGACTAACAAAGATAAAAAGAAAACACGAACTATAAATATCAGTAATGTACAGAGGAATATCATGACATATCCTGCAGGATAATAAGGAACAAGTTATAATGAACAAGTCTACACTATAAATTCAATACATAATAGAAATGAACTAATGCTTCTAAACAACAAACTTCCAAAACTCAGCCAAGATGAAATAGGTAATCTGAATTTTTCTACTACCATTAAAAACACTGAACTTTTCATTTAAAAAATCCCAAAAGAAATATTCAGGCTTATGTGATTTCAATTTTACCAAAAATTTTAAGAATTGACACCAATTCTATGCAACTTTTATAAGAAATATAAGTAGAGGGACTGCTTCCTAATTCATTTTATGAGGTCAATATAGCCTTGATACCAAGCAGACAAAGATAGTATAGAAAGAAGAAAACTAAAGGCCAATTTTTCTCATGTATTTAGTTGTAAAAATCCTCAACCAAATATTAATAAGTTAAATCCAGAGATATATAGAAGAATAATGTACCATGTCCAGGTGGGATTTATCCAGTTAAGCAAAGTTGGTTAAATATTTGAAAATCAAACACTGTAATCCACCATATCAATAAGTTAAAGAAAAAAATTCATGTGATTACATCCATTTATGCAGAAAAGCGTTTGACAAAATCCAATCCCATTCATAATTTTAAAAGGAAAGAAAAAAAAAACGAAGCAAGTTGGAAATAGAAAAATTACTCAAACTCATAAAGATGATCTATAAACATCCTAGTTTTACACTTAATTGTGAAAGATTGGGTGCTTTCTCTGTAAGATCAAGAATAAGGTAATAATGTCTGCTTTCACTACTCTCACTAGTTTAACATATAACTGAAGGTTCCAGCCAGAATAATAAACAAAAATAAATACATAAATTTTAAAGTTAAAAAATTAGAATTTTATTTAAAAGACAAAAGGTATAGATATTGAATAAATAGAAATAAAACTATCTCTATCCATAGATGATTTGATTATCTAAATGGAGAAATTTCCAAGGAATCTACAAAATGCTCCTAGAAATAGTAAGTTAATGTTGTAGGGTACAAGATCAACACAAAAGTCAATTGTATTTCCACATACTAACAACAAACACGTGGAAAACTAAATTAAAAAATGCAATGCCATTTACAATGGCTTTAAATAAAATCAAATATTTAGATATTAGCCTAATAAATCATTTGTAGGATCCGTATGCTAAAAATCACAAAATACTGATGAAGGAAATCAATAAAGTCCCAAACAAATGGAAAGACATACTTTGTACATGGACTAGACGACAAGACAGTGTCAATTGTCCCCAAGTGAATAGGCTTAACACAATGACTATTAAAACCCTTAAGGCTTTCCTAGACATAGAGAAGCTTATTCTAAAACTGAAATGGTAAGCAAGAGGTCTGAGAATAGCTGAAATAATTTTGTGAAAGAATAAAATGGGAGAAATTAATCTACATGATTTCAAAATTTAGGAGCATTGGTGGAGGGATAGACATATAGATCAATGGAACAGAATAGACAAACCAGAAATAGACTTATACAAGTATACCCAACTTATTTTTGACAACAGTGCAAAAGCAATTCGATGAAGAAAAAACAGACTTTTTAACAAATGCTACTGAGACAACTGGACATCCACAGGCCGTCTGATATCAAATAAACAGCTTGGATCTATAATATATAAAGAACTCTCAAGACTCAACTTGAAAAAAAATCAAATTAGAAAATGGGCAAAAGGCATGAATAGACATTTCACAGAAGAGAACATACAGATGGCAAATAAGCACATGAAAAGATGTTTAATATCATTAGCCATTAAGGAAATGCAAATTAAAACCATAATGAGATATCACAATATTCCTATGAAAACTGCTAAAATAAAAAAAATAGTGACCATAAGGTACTTGTTTTTCTCTGAATTATTTCACTTAGATTAATACCTTCTAGGTCCATCCATGTTGTTTCAAATGGCCAGATTTCATTCTTTTTTATGGCTGAGTAATATTCTGGGGGTATATGTGTGTGTGTGCGTACACAACATTTTCCCTGTTCATTCATCTATCATGGACATTTGTTTCCACATCTTGGCTGTTGTAAATAATGCTGCAATGAACATAGGCTATGTACATTTCAAATTAGTGTTCTCTTTTTCTTCGGATGGGTATCTAGAAGCAGAATTTGTTTTTAATTTTTTGGGTCACCTGTACAATGTTTTCCATAGTGGCCGCACATTCTGCATTCCCACCAACAATGCACAAGAGTTCTCTTTACAACACATCCTTGGCAACACTTATTTCTTATTTTTTTTGTTTTCTTTTGTTTTGTTAATAACCATTCTGACATGTGTGAGGTGATAGCTCATTGCAGATTTGCATATCCCTGACAGTGATGTTGAATATCTTTTCATGTTCCTGTTGGCCACCTGTATGTCTTCTTTGGAAAAATATCTATTCAGGTTCCCTGCCATTTTTTAATTGGATTGTTTGTGGGGTTGTTGTTGTTGTTTTTAATAGATATTGAAAGTTCTTGATTATATCATTTGTGAATACCATCTCCCATTCATTAGATTGCTTTTTCATTTTGTTCATGGTTTCCTTTGCTGTGCAGAATCTTTTTAGTTTATGTAGTTTTGGTTGTTTGTTTTTGCTTTTGTTGTCCTTGCCTGAGGAGACAGATCCAAAAAATATATTGCTAAGACCAATGTCAAAGAGCTTACTGCCTGTTTTCTTCTCATCCATGTAATCTTGAAATTTGACAGTACATTTTAAAAATTCAAACAGGCTCAATGATACCTTTGAGAGGATAGAAAAATAAAATAAATTCATAATGTTCATGGGTTGTTTGCCCCTGGGGTTGATTGCCCTAATAGGGGGATATTTGAGCCTTTCTCCAACTCATTAAGTAAAACCTCTAGCAAGTAGCCCCTGGTTCTCTTCAAAGGGGGCGGGGAGAAGGATCTTTAATCATAATAATCCTGGGGGGGAAAAAAATCTCAGAAATAAGACATCTGCTTCTGTGCCTTGTTTTTTTGCAGGCTAACAGTGATTGCTTTAGCAGCTTCTATTGCCATATGTGTACAATAAGTAAATGAACATAAAATTGAATGAACACATAAAAGAAGGATAAACTCACCCAGCTTAACAAATCCACTCTCTCACCTGCCGTGCCCTGAAACATGGAAAAAAAAAAAAAAAAAGGAATCATTGGATCATAAGGATTAGTAAAATAACAGTCTCTGTTAACAACACTGACAGGAGGTGTAAGGGTAGTTTGTCTGAGGTGGGGACTGACAGTCTAGCTGCCAGTCTAATTCTTAATACTGCCCTCTTCTACTCCTTTTCTCCCAATCAGGAAATAAAAATAACCTATACAATTGTCTTGGAAGAAATAAAAACTCCAAACAAACTTGTGCTTTTTATTTTGCCTTGTTTTGGTATTTGTCCAGTTGAAAATGAAATACATGCCTGGGTTTCCTTCATCTTTCACAGAGTCAATGTGGAAAACATTATGGTTGTGAATTTCAATATTGTAAGACCAGAAAATTTAAAATTGTTCTTTCCAAACCACTGATAATTAACCAATATTGTATATAATGCTAAAACCTTAGAGACTCTTTTTGATATTGAAAAAGCTCTGAAAACACTAGCTAATTTTTTCTCATCACATTTCTCATGCCCTGTAACTGGGTATTATTAAAAGCCTTCAGTATTTGTCAATGATTAAATGTTTGTTAATTCTTACTGCTATAGCAGAATCATACTATTGATGAAAGGAGTCTTGTTTTGGATTTTCAAAACAAGGATGGCAGTAATAGATTTTTGTGTGCTAACTTATGGTAATAATTAAATATGAAAAATAAGTAAGTTTCATATATTGGTGGTTATTCCAAAATGTAATTAATATCTTCAATATCTATGGCAATTAGCTTCTTATGCATTTCCATTTTAACAAGTGGCTACCAGCAGAGACAATAAATCCAAACAAACCCAAGTTCAAGTTCATGGCTATCCCTTACTACCTGTGCAGTTAGGCAAGTTACTGACCTGCCAAGGCCTTGGCTCATAATAATGAGCATTATTATAATGCTCATAATAATCACCAGTCTCACATATATGTCACAAGTGATAAATGGAAGCATGAATTTAAATAGGGCCAATCATGCAGTAAGTAACCAGAAAATGTTACCTATTACATCCTTCTCAGTGGACTTTTTATTTTGGCAAATTTTTGTTCCCTTTAATCTTTCTTCCTTAGTCACCTAAGTCACTCCATTCAGCTAGTTCTTCTTATTTTCATGTTAAAAAATTATCCTCTGGGGCGCCTGGGTGGCTCAGTGGGTTAAAGCCTCTGCCTTCAGCTCAGGTCATAATCCCAGGGTCCTGGGATCGAGCCCCGCATCATGCTCTCTGCTCAGCGGGAAGCCTGTTTCCTCCCTTCCTCCTCTCTCTCTGCCTGCTTCTCTGCCTCCTTGTGATCTCTGTCAAGTAAATAAAATCTTTAAAAAGAAAAAATTATCCTCTGCTCATTTCTAATAACTCATCATTCCTTCTGTAACCCTTCTCCCTTAACTCTTCTCAACCACTACATCTGGAGACAGACCTACTTAGACATTAAGGAGGCTTAAGCCTCAGTGCTCTACACTTCACACTTCTACGGGTACTTTTTAAGTCCCAGGAAAAATCCTCAACAATAGTTCATGTAATCAAATCTTTTTGCAAAATTTTTAAAGGTGAGATATCTTGACTTCAATCAGTTAAGACCACTGTCTCTTTCTTTTCCAATTTTTTCTCCATTGTATTCCCTTGTGTTCCCTGCATGTTCTATTATGTTAGAATAACCATGGGATTTGGAGGTGGAGGAAGGGATCTAGCTAAGGTGATGTTTGAGTTGAGGCTATTATGTGATTTCAGATACTACCATGTATAATTGACTATTTACTGTCCCATTAGGGGAATGAATTCCAGAAATACTCCTATTGCTAACTCTAATGACTTAACTAGCAATAGAATGCTGAGGTACAAGGACAAAGGCAATTTTATAATATGGCCATGTCTTATATGTCACAGCTCTGCAAGCACATTAATTTGGAAAAGAAAAAAAGCAATTGAAAAGTATAAATTCAGAAGCTGTTCTGTGAAAAAATTACTTCAAATAATCAGACATGTAAAACATAAGTAAAAGTCTGAGTTCTCATCAATGTTTAGTCAAAACAGACATTTTCTCATGTCAGAAATATATTTGATTGATAATGGAGTGTGGTATGTTTATATATAATGGAAATTGCATGAAACAGTATTTATCAGAATTTCTATAATGCAAAAACCTGTGGTAGTACTGAAGTCAATAATGCATTTGTAATAGTAGCATTTATGAGTAAGTAATCTATAGAGGTTTTCTTAAATTTAATAATTAATAAAATTTATGTTATATCAATAAGAAATTGTGAAACTGAAATAAATATTTAATCTATTAATAACAAAGCAAATTTTAATCAACCACGCTAGAAGAAATATATGTATATATAAAATATGTAGCTCATGTCTTAGTATGTACATAAAATACACATGTTGTCATACGAGGAAACAATTAGAGCATGTAAAAAAGTATTAAAAAGACATATGATGCAGTTTTATAGATTTTGTGATATCTGTCATATCTGATATCAACTTTCAGTTTTTAACTTGAAGAGCTTCCTTTCAAAGTAGGATGAAATAATTTGAAGCAAAACAAGGGTCCCACCAAGAAAAACAAAGCCAAATAAAATGACCAGCATTCAATCAAAAACATAACAAGACACAGAATCATATGACTAAAATTCTAGGAAAAAAGACAATAGAAAAAGATATATATGAGATATTTGTGTTATCAAAGCCCTGTGTTTGTACCTTCCAGGTAGGCTTTGCCTCAAGCTCACAGAACTGGAATAAGAGACGCTATGAATGAAAAGTAACAGTAGCTGCTATTACTAAGCACTTACTCTGTGCCAGACATTGGTCAGTCCATGGGGTGCAGGATAAAATGACATGGTTATTTACTTTCAGAACTCATAATCTAATGAGACAGACACATATAAATTGATCACAAAACCGCCTTACTGTTGAATGTTACTAGAATCTCCAAATCCATTAGCACTGATTTACAAAAGATAAGAATTTTCACTAATTATGACATGTAAGTGCACTAGTAATTTTTTACTTCATATCCCTTCCTGTGAGTCCCAATTATTTTTTCACACTCTGCTTTGGACGGCCAAAAATACATTACTGATAATTAGCATTAGAGGGGCTTCCCAGCTGTGAAGCTATTAGGTCATCAATAATCTAAGCCAAGACATTGGCCAGAGACTGGTTATGTAAACATCAGATTTTATGGCATTTATTGAATGGGAAAGCAGGGAGACCTCAGTGCCCTATAATATTCTGTTTTTCTATAAAACATTTTCACTGCTTTGAGTGAACTAAAGCAAATCAGGCAGTAGTTTTGTTCTCTGCCAATGTGGTCACTGCCCTATAGTGTTTAAGTCATTAATCTGTGAAGTGCTTTGGAATCCATGGAATATGGAAGTGTTTGATTTTACATATAGCCTCTTATATTCTGGGTTTTCCAAAGCACTTTGCCGAGCAATTAACTAAATTAAATTACTGGGCATACGACGACTTTGCAAGCAAATGGAAAGTGTAACACATGCTTAGTAGTTTACATAAAGGTCAGGTTTATTTCTGGAAAGAAAATATTAGAATAATGTATTTGATAAAGATTTGTTGAGATCATACCATGTTCTAGGCATTGTTCTAGGCACTAGAATCTTATGGTCTAAAAAGGAAGCAAACATTACTTTGTGTGCCCTCAAGAGGCAGAAAAGACATGTTTACCTGTGAAGAATCATTGCTACTCTATGTAAGCAAGTTCCTTGATAATTCTCCATTACCGAAATAAAGGAAAGATATTCAACTTCCTTTTCCCCTTTCCTGTGTGACTTAGGCTGGAGATTATCTTGAAAAAAGAAAAAAGTCATCTTCCTAGCATGCTGGTGAAATAAAGATATTATGTATAAGTTGACCCTGAACTCATGGGCTAATGATAAACTGCTTACTTCAGAATCCATAGCCACTTTGGTTGTGGGAAATCATAATCTCTAAATGCTTGAATATATTTAGCATATGTTCCCTTTTTAGACAAAGTACTCCTTCCCCGATAAAGTGTAAAAGGTAAGTCATACGTGCTCCCTGTTCTTAAAGTTGGTCCATGTCTAACAGAAGAGGCAGACATAAAAAAAATAAATGATTACAGTGTGATGTTGCCTAGAAGACGCACTTACAGCATGCAGAAGGAAAAAGAAAGGCTATTTGACACACATCAATGGATAAGGAAAAGTTAATCAGTTAGAGAAACAGTGAAAATATATGTGTGGTCTGTTAATGAGTTTGGATTATTTTCTTCAGAAAAATAGAATTAATCAATCTATCTATCTAATCTCTGATAGCTCTTACCAAAAGAAAAACTAACTCTGCTTTTCATCCAAATTATTAGCTATTTATTAGATTTTGTCACTTGGATATTTCAGCTCCTGAAACTCACCATGTTCCATGTATATATATCTCCATATATATCTATCTCCATATTTATATCCATACATAGGTATATACAGATATCTCTCTCTCTCTCTCTCTCTCTCTCTCTATATATATATATATATATATATGAATCAATTCTGGTTGGCAGTCCTGGGGATTATATGGAATAAGAGAAAGGACTGAAAACAGCAAGTTCAATATGACAGTCCAGTATACTTAAGGAAAAAGCCTTAATTAAGGCAGTGACAATATCAGTAGCAGTGGGAATGAGGAGAAATGGTCATATTCAAAACATATTTTGTCAGTGAATGACTAACATCTATGTCTGATTGCATATGGGAGAGGGATAGAAGGAGAGGGTGAAGTCAAAGTTAACTCCAGAGGTTCTAGTGGAGCTGGGGTTGCCCTCACCCAGGACAGGGAACTCAAAGGGAAAGTCATGGTCAGAGGAAAAGATAACTGGTAAGAAAGCAACAAACTCCCAGTCTCTTCATCTCCTTATGCCACCTTCATTTTTCTTATATACTTAGCAACATTTCTTTCAAGGGAAAGTTATTACTCTGGTTGGTCAAATTAAATAATGTAGTTCAAACCACATTTACTGTGAGTGGTTCCACCACAATTGACAAGGTCTTGCTTACCATCTTCCTACTCACACACCTCTGAATGCATTGTTGTTCCTTCAAGGTTTCCATTATATTCGGTGGACTGGAGATGAGGTTGGCCCATGGTGGAGAGGTGGCGTGAAATGTTGTCACCTCCACTATGAACTCTGGCATAAGCTACACCCCAACCTTACTTTGCAGAGAGCTCTACGTGGAATCCTGGGAGTAAACTCGGCCATAATAATGTGGTTCTTTCTTCGTTGTTTCAGCCTGCCCGGGAAGCTCTGCTAACCAAACTTTCAGGCATTCCTGGGGCCACTCATTAAGTTTGATTCTATTTCATGTCACCCAGATTCCAAAAAAATTACTGACAATAAAGAAGGCTTTGTGGAACGTGGTGAGTGTTAAGTGCCTGAAATATCCAGGTAATGATGCCCAATAAGTAGCTAGTAATTTGGATCTCAAACATGCCAGTAGGATAGTAGAGTAAGACCATTTAAAGTAATTCTCCTACTGGAAATATACGTAAATTCTGGGCTCATATAAAAAAGTTAAAAGCACATAGCTGAGATTGGAAAAAAGAAAGGGATAGTTCCAGTTCAGAAACTAAGAGAGAAATTAAGGCCAGGAGAGAAGAGCAGGCTGATGTCTGCATGTTCAGCTTTGTCTGGACCTTATCCATATAGGGGCTGGAGCTAGAAATCTAACATCACTTTGAAGACAGAAACCTAAACTCAGGAGCTGGTACTCTGTATAAAGGCTATAAGAGCTGCTCAGTCCATTCAAAGGATTGGGGAAGTGAAGAAGAAGATATTTATCTAAGGCCTCAGGTACAGAAAACATCGACACCTGTGAAATATAGGCCCATCATTCTCAGAGCTGACATGTCCAGGCAGTCATTTACCTATGTCCCCTGTATAGAACAGAAACTGCAAGGTGAGTAATTAAGAAACCCTGGTGCACAGTGGATATTGCCGCAAGTTCTAGGACCCCATCAGAAACAAAATTAAAATTACTCCACAGGGAAATTTTTAATGAACCAGAGCAAACAGTATCCCAACCAAAATGAAATAATAATTCTGAGGAAGTTGTTTTTGTTATTTAAATGTTATTCAATGTATTTTCCTGGCCATGCTGTTTTTGAAGAATTCTTAAAACACACACAAATAATTCATTTACACCCTTCATATCCCACCCATCAGGAGCAAAATTTACTTGAGAACTGCACCAATGGAAATCAGAAAGTGTGATGGAGGGGGACAAGGTGCTTACTGCAAAAAAGCTTGAAAGTAAGAAAGATAAAGTCTGATTTTTAATTATCATGAATTTTATTTAAACCTTTTTGCACCTTATAATGGAGAAAACACATGCAGAAATGAAGACTTAAATATTTAGAGATTTATAAATCTCTTATCTAGAAAATCTTTATGAATCTCTCTTTAGAATAAAATCTTAGAGAACTGAGAGAATTTCAATTGTTTAGCATTCTTCTTCAGCTATTGAGAGCTAAACATCTTAAGGAGCATCTTGATTTTCATGAAACGGCCCACAAAAGGCCATTTTGCTAAAAGTTCAGCTCCTCTTTTGACTTGTTCATTGTGTTTTTTTCATTTTGTGTCTTTTGTTTTGGCACATAAGATGGCACCTGATGTGGCCTACTGCTTACTCCCTCATCCACTCATTTGTTCATTCAAACGATGTTTATTGAGTTGAGATACTTTGGTTAACAATAAATAATGTTTAGATGACTGAACACACTTTATTGTCATAGTAAGTGCTAAGTACAGAGAATAATCACAAAAGGTATAGTTCCAGCCCCAAAAAAGCTTATAATAGTGTTGAGGAGATAAGATATGCTGATGAAATAGCTAATTTATTAAATGGGATGGTCTCTATATTTGAAAATGAGTTTTTACAGATAATGAGAGCTTAAGCAAGACAAGGGACAATTGTGGGCTGAATATAGTATATTTGAGATGTGATTTGAAATCAACCTTAAAGAAAGAAGAGGACTTAATCAGATATATGAATAGGCTCAAAAAGGTCATGGTAGTAGAATGTGTTTAGCTAGTGTGGCCAATATTTGCATTTCTAATTCGTGACATTATTCAAAGATAACCCAAACATAAATTTGCTTCTTTGAGTGCATTCTTAGTATTCAAATGAAATGGTGAATCCTACTTCAGTAGAATGAATGAATAAAGAAGTCTTTAATGAAGAGACCAAACAAAATGGAGAAGGAAAAGCTTGCATCCTATATGACACGACAAAACTGAATTATGCATTTAATTTTCTCCATCCAGAAAGTTCCTCTTCTTCTCTCTGCCCATCTCTTTTCTCCCACTGCTGGCCACCATCCAACAATAGATCTCTCCATCCTAGTTAAATTATGCCACAATTTAAACATCTCACAGGGACTCCAGCATGCAACCCCACAACTTATTCCACAAGCAAACAAAGGCGAGGCCTTAAGTAGCCATTATAAACAAAATGGGGTGGACAGAAGTGAACTAAGATACTTTTTTTTGGTTGTTAGATAACAGAACATGAATACAGGAGTCTTTAGGAAACTAGAAAATCTAGAAAGAATTCATTGATAATTATTTATTTCTTACTTCCAAAATAAAATATAATAAGAAGGCTAAAAACTCTCACAGGTTGACTTTTCCAAAAGTTGCTTTCAAACCCTTGGTATAGACAGCTTCACTCTTGGGGTGTTTGATAACCACATCTTCTCTTCTTTACTTCTTTCCTTCTTTGCAGACACATACACTAATTCTGACCTTTCAAATAATAGGAAACTTCCCACAGGTCCTTTACCAGGCAAGGTTAAGCTCTAACAACCCAAATAGATTTTTGGATAAGATGGCTGGGTGAAAGCACAGGAAAAGGTGGGTTTCTCTTTTTCAACAGGCATGTAATCGGTAATGGGGGAAGTGGTTAAAAAAGTCACTCTCCACATGGGGCCAAGGTTAAGACTGAGAATTCAGAGGCCAAAAGAGCAAAGTAACTACAATTATCCACATGTTTTCAAGAGCAGCCCTTTGTATCGAAGGATTGATTTTTTTCCCACAATTTTTTTTTTCTTTTTAGTAACCCAACTTGTGTCTTTATTAAACGACCCAAGAGAATACAGTGTGGCTGAGAAGGCTTAGATTTCCTTAGCCCTAAGTCAGGTATACTCTATTTACTGTCCTCTCAAATTAAAAAGAGAATTTTACAAGAGTAAATGGAATACAGTCAAGTATACATTTATTCCAACTCTTTACCTGGATGTTTTGTTTTCAATTCTCCACTGAAGTACCTACATTAATAGATTCTGAAGAATATTTCTTTAACTTGAAAGATTCATTCACTACATTGATTTACTTTAATTTGGAGGAGCCAAATCATTTAGCCAAATTTGTTTCTATATTGCCAAAGCAGTGTATGCTGAACTAAAAGATACTTGGCATTTTTTTGCCCTAATACTGACTCAATGGGGAGACAGAACAAGAATACCTACCCATTCATTCAGGGAAGGAAAAGTCACTTAGCCTCTGTAGCTACTCTAGTCCCTTCTCTAAACATTACACAAACCACAATTTGTTCTGAAACTGACTAAATATCCAGACTCTAGAAATAGGCTGGAAATTTTCAGAGGCATGGGAACACTCTGAGAGTTGGAAACCAAATACTCCCTGCTTTAAATCCACTCAAATATTTTCATTTCTTTCATTATTCTTGTTCCTCCATGTTCCCCCATATCTATGCCTTTTCTCGTTCCTTGGCCTGCAATTTTATCTTTTCCTATGCCTGCTTTTCTAGTAACCTGCTCTTTTCCTCATTTCGTGTTTCAATTTACTGATGCATATTGCCCTGCATAATTTTTCTAACTTTTTCTTTCTTTTTCTCAGAGATAATGCAAAAGCCATGAATTAGGAAATATCACTTCCTCCAGACTAAGAGTTTGCATCTATTTTTTTTAAACTTTAGATGCATTTTGGGAGAATCAGGATATAGACATGCACATATTGTAATTACAATACATATTACAATTGATTAAAAATAATAAAATATAGTTGTGTTAGATGGGCAAGGAAGGAATGTATTGGAGAGATACTGGGAATTTCCTGGTAAACAAAGATAACACATTCTGTCTACAAAACCTCCCTTGAGATCAAAAGACATACATATGTTGAAAGCAAAACCATAAAATAAGATATCCCATACAAATACCAAAAAAGATCAGGGGTAGTTACAATAATATCACACAAAATAAACTTTCAATCAAAAACTATTGCAAGAGGAGGGAGGAGCAAGATGGCAGAGGAGTAGGAGACCTAAATATTATCAGGTACCAGGAGTGTAGCTAGATAGTTATCAAACCATTCTGAACACCTATAAAATCCACAGGAGATCAAAGAGAAGATCAGCAATTCTAGGAGCAGAAAAGTGACCGCTTTCTGGAGGGCAGAACATGTGGAGATGTGAATTGGAGGCAATATATGGGAAGGGGCAGGCTCCCAGCAAATGGTAGAGCTACAGAGCACAAAATCACAACTTTTAGAAATCTGCTCCACTGAGGGACGTTGCCCCAGAGGCTAAGTGGCGGGTAGAGCCCTCACGGGGACAGTTTGGTCTCAGGACCTGCAGTTTCACAGCAAGATCAAGGGTGTCTGAGTGTAGCAGAGCTCTCAAGTATTAGAGCAGGGGAGCTGGCTGGAGAGATGGAGCCAAGGAGTGGGATCTCAGCTCAGGGTAGCCAGAAACCATGATCCAAGGCACAGTCGGACCAGTGCTCTTCAAGCAGGGACCCCACAATTGGCAGATCCAGGGAGACTCACCTTCCTTCTTTGGGAGAAGCAGCATTGGAGCATGCTGCAGGAATCTGCTGGGTTTGGAGACTCCAAAGGAGCCATCCATCAGAGATAGAAATAATCAGTCACAGGCTGGGTGAGCAAGGAGCGTGGCTGGAGACCAGGGAGACAGGAGTGACAGAATGCTTTTCTCTGAGGATGCATTAAGGAATGTGGCCCCTGAGCTCTCTGTTCCTCCTGGCCGGATATTGGGAGGCCACCATTTTCATTCCTGTCCTGAAAAGCCATATGGAAACCGTTCAGGGAACAAAAGCTACTGAAAGTAAACCAGAGCAGATTACTTAGCCTGGCCCCTGGCAAGGGCAGTTCAATTCCGCCTTGGGCAAAGACATTTGAGAATAACTGCAACAGGCCCCTCCCCCAGAAGATTATCAAGAACAACCAGCCAAGACCAAGTTCAGCAATCAATGAGAACTGTGGAACTCCAGAGCTAGGGGAATGCCGTACATAAAATTCATGGCTTTTCCCCCATGACTCTTTAGTCTTTAAAAATAAATTCTTTAAATTTTCATTTTTTTTTCTATTTTTATAAATTCTTCTTCTTTCCTTCAGCAATACTTTTTAAAAAATCTTTTTTATTTTTCATTGCTATAGTCATGTTCTATCCCTTCATTGTATTTTACCTTATTTTTTGTATACATAAAAGTTTTTCTTTCTTTTAAAATTTTGGGATACAGTTTCTTCTAACAGATCAAAATATACCCTAAACCTAGCACATGGTTTTGTTCTAGTCACCAGTCTGATCACATTCCTTCCTTTCTTTTCTTCTTTTTTCAACCAACTTCTTATTCAATTCCTTTTTTAGAATCTTTTTAAATTTTCATTTTTTCAGTCATATTCCATTACTTCATCGTATTTACCTTATTTTTGTATATATATAAGTTTTTCTTTCTTTAAAATTTTGGGAGAGAGTTTCTTCTAACAGACCAAAATACACACAAAATCAAGTGTTTTCTCCCTACTTATTTCCCTGGTTTTGGGTCTGTTCTGATTTGGTTAGTGTATATTCTTCTGGGGTCATTGCTACCCTTTTTGTATTTTGTTCTTTCATTCATCTATTCTTATCTGGATAAAATAACAACGTGGAAAACCTCACCTCAAAAAAAAAAAAAAAAAAGAACAAGAGGCAGTATCCAAGGCTAGGGACCTAATCAATATAGACATTAGTAAGATGTCAGAACTAGAGTTCAGAATGACAATTATCAAGTTGCCGGCTGGGCTCAAAAAGAGCATGAAAGATACTAGAGAATCCCTTTCTGGAGAAATAAAATCCCTTTCTGGAGAAATAAAAGAACTAAAATCTAACCAAGTTGAAATAAAAAAAGCTATTAATTAGGTGCAATAAAAAATGGAGGCTCTTACTGCTAGGACAAATGAGGCAGGAGAGAGAATTAACGATATAGAAGACCAAATGATGGAGAATAAAGAAGCTGAAAAAAAGAGAGATCAGTAACTACTGGACATGAGGGGAGAATTTGAGAGAGAAGTAATATCATAAGATGAAACAATATTAGAATAATTGGGATCCCAGAAGAAGAAGAAAGAGAGAGAGGAGCAGAAAATATACTGGAGCAAATTTTACCAGAGAATTTCCCTAATTTCCCAAAGGGAACAAGCATCAAAATCCAGGAGGCACAGAGAATCCCCCTCAAAATCAATAAAAATAGGTCCACACCCCATCATCTAATAGTAGAACTTACAAGTCTCAGTGACAAAAATAAAACCCTGAAAGCAGCTCAGGACAAGAGGTCTATAACATACAGCAGTAGAAATATTAGACTGGAAACAGACCTATCCACAGAGACCTTGCTGGGGGTGAGGGGGGTAAGGATAGGGTGGCTGGGTTATGGACATTGGGGAGCTTATGTGCTATGGTGAGTGCTGTGAAATGTGTAAGCCTGATGTTTCATAGACCTGTACCCCTGGGGCAAATAATACATTATATATTAATAAAGAAATAATAAAAAGTTTTAACATATTAAAAAAACAGAAATTGTTGCAAGAGGCATAGGAAGGCATTACATATTGATGACAAGTTCAATTCATCGAGAAGATATCACAACTATAAACATATATGTACCAAACAACCCTCAAATATATGAAAGAATATTAACAAGATTGAAGTGACAAATACATAGTTCTATAGGAACAGTTGGAAACTTCAATACCCTGCTTTCAATAATGGATAAAACATCTAGACAAATGACCAACAGAGCTGTAGGGGCTTGAAAACCACAATAAACCAACTAAACCTAAGAGATCCATATAGATCACTGTGCTCAATGACAACAGAATACACATTCTTCCCAAGTACACATGGAACATGCTTCAAGATACACCATATGGGTGGTGTATCAATACACATTTCAGAAACTGAAATTATATAGAGCATCTACTCTAACCACAATGGAATGAAGAAATCAGTAATAGAGCCATTCACCATCTCGTTTACCACACATGATATGGAGCAATGATGGGAAAAACCTATAGCCCATCATTGAGACAAGTGGGAAAGGGACCCTATACACCTGTCATTGATACAGAGTGTGTTTTCTTTCCCATGGGACAGAGCTAGGGAGGGAAATGATGTGACCAGTTAATTCATAAGCACCATCTATTCAATAAAGTGTATGAATTTTTTGGCTAGCCTTTGGGCAGTTACAATTCTGCCTGATACAAAGATTTCCTTTAAGTGTTGAGTGAAGCCAACATGAAAGGGACATTTAAAAGGACTTCACTATGATGGGCTTGGCAGTAATCTTCCCTTCATGACAGTATTTAGGGTGGGATATTTCCATGGAGTGTGTGCAAACCAAATCCCCAGGTCCCCAGAATTTAGTCTGTTTTATTTATTTATTTTTTTTCAGACATCTCCCTAACACTTTTTTTGGCTTTTGTATCCTGCTGCCTTTTACTTCATTCTTCATTATCACTATGAGATGACTTGGTTTTCCCCGTCAGAGGTTGAAACATGGATATCAATACATCTTAAGTTGTACATACCACAGATCAGTTTTACCTGTCAGAGTCAGGGACACCAAGCTACTTCCGATGACTTTGAGACACCATCTGAATATGTGATTAACAGTATGTTCAATGTTGAAGTGTGTGTCTGGCTCATTATACCTGATCTAGTAGGTTTCAAGCTGCAAAGATTTAAAAATCTTTATCTTTGAATCGTTTACCTGTGCTATCCCTTGGTGTCAGACTGTTAATGTGCAGTCTGGTACCTGTAAATAATGTGGCTTTTGGGTCAAGATGACGGAGAAGTAGCAGACTGAGACTACTTGAGGTAGCGGGCGATCAGCTAGATAGCTTATCTAAAGATTGCAGACACCTACAGATCCAACAGGAGATCGAAGAGAAGAACAGCAACTCTAGAAACAGAAAATCAACCACTTTCTGAAAGGTAGGAATGGCAGAGAAGTGAATCCAAAGCGAGGGGAAGATAGACCGCGGGGGGAGGGGCCGGCTCCCGGCAAGCGGCGGAGCAGCGGAGCACAAAATCAGGACTTTTAAGAGTCTGTTCCGCTGAGGGACATCGCTCCAGAGGCTTAACCTGGGTGAAGCCCACGCAGGGTCAGCGTGGCCTCAGGTCCCGTAGGGTCACAGAAGGATCGGGGGCATCTGAGTGTCGCAGAGCTTACAGGTAGTAGGACGGGGAAGCTGGCTACAGAGACAGAGCCGAGGAGTAAGCTCTAATCTCGGGGTTACCTTGAACCGGTTGCAGGCTCGGTCAGCTCAGAGCGCGGCCGGAGGCCAGGGTGACGGTAGTAATTGGGCGCTGTTCTCTGAGGGCACACTGAGGAGTGGGACCCCGGGCTCTTGACTCCTCCGGGCTGGAGACCGGGAGGCCGCCATCTTCATTCCCGCCCTCCGGAACTCTACGGAAAGCGCTCAGGGAACAAAAGCTCCCGAAAGCAAACCCGAGCGGATTACTCAGACTGGCCCCAGGTAAGGGCGGTGCAACTCCGCCTGGGGCAAAGACACTTGAGAATCACTACAACAGGCCCCTCCCCCAGAAGACCAACAAGAAACCCAGCCAGGACCAAGTTCACCTACCAAGGAGTGCAGTTTCAATACCAAGGAGAGCAGCAGAATTCCAGAGGAGGAGAAAGCAAAGCACGGAACTCATGGCTTTCTCCCCGTGATTCTTTAGCCTTGCAGTTAATTTTTTTTTTAATTTTTTTTTTCTTTTTCAATTTTTTTTTCTTCTTCTGCTAAAATTTTTTTAACTTTTACCCTTTTCTTTTTTAACGTTTTTTAATTAGTTATCTAATATATATATATATATATTTTTCCTTTTTATATTTTTCCTTTATTGGTTTTCTTTTTTTAATTGTTTCTTTTTTTTTTTTCTTTCTGAATCTCTTTTTATCCCCTTTCTCCCCCCTCACGATTTGGGATCTCTTCTGATTTGGCTAAAGCATATTTTCCTGGGGTTGTTGCCACCCTTTTAGTATTTCACTTGCTCCGTCATATACTCTTCTCTGGACAAAATGACAAGGCGGAAAAATTCACCACAAAAAAAAGAACAAGAGGCAGTACCAAAGGCTAGGGACCTAATCAATACAGACATTGGTAATATGTCAGATCTAGAGTTCAGAATGACGATTCTCAAGGTTCTAGCTGGGCTCGAAAAAGGCATGGAAGATATTAGAGAAACCCTCTCCGGAGATATAAAAGCCCTTTCTGGAGAAATAAAAGAACTAAAATCTAACCAAGTTGAAATCAAAAAAGCTATTAATGAGGTGCAATCAAAAATGGAGGCTCTCACTGCTAGGATAAATGAGGCAGAAGAAAGAATTAGCGATATAGAAGACCAAATGACAGAGAATAAAGAAGCTGAGCAAAAGAGGGACAAACAGCTACTGGACCATGAGGGGAGAATTCGAGAGATAAGTGACACCATAAGACGAAACAACATTAGAATAATTGGGATTCCAGAAGAAGAGGAAACAGAGAGAGGAGCAGAAGGTATATTGGAGAGAATTATTGGAGAGAATTTCCCCAATATGGCAAAGGGAAAAAGCATCAAAATCCAGGAGGTTCGGAGAACCCCCCTCAAAATTAATAAGAATAGGTCCACACCCCGTCACCTAATAGTAAAATTTACAAGTCTTAGTGACAAAGAGAAGATCCTGAAAGCAGCCCGGGAAAAGAAGTCTGTAACGTACAATGGTAAAAATATTAGATTGGCAGTAGACTTATCCACAGAGACCTGGCAGGCCAGAAAGAGCTGGCATGATATATTCAGAGTACTAAATGAGAAAAACATGCAGCCAAGAATACTATATCCAGCTAGGCTATCATTGAAAATAGAAGGAGAGATTAAAAGCTTCCAGGACAAACAAAAACTGAAAGAATTTGCAAACACCAAACCAGCTCTACAGGAAATATTGAAAGGGGTCCTCTAAGCAAAGAGAGACCGTAAAAGTAGTAGATCAGAAAGAAACAGAGACAATATACAATAACAGTCACCTTACAGGCAATACAATGGCACTAAATTCATATCTCTCAATACTTACCCTGAATGTTAATGGGCTAAATACCCCAATCAAAAGACACAGGGTTTCAGAATGGATAAAAAAACAAAACCCATCTATATGTTGCCTACAAGAAACTCATCTTAAACCCGAAGATACCTCCAGATTTAAAGTGAGGGGGTGGAAAAGAATTTATCATGCTAATGGACATCAGAAGAAAGCAGGAGTGGCAATCCTTATATCAGATCAATTAGATTTTAAGCCAAAGACTATAATAAGAGATGAGGAAGGACACTATATCATACTCAAAGGAACTGTCCAACAAGAAATCTAACAATTTTAAATGTCTATGCCCCTAACGTGGGAGCAGCCAACTATATAAACCAATTAATAACAAAATCAAAGAAACACATCAACAATAATACAATAATAGTAGGGGACTTTAACACTCCCCTCACTGAAATGGACAGATCATCCAACCAAAAGATCAACAAGGAAATAAAGGCCTTAATGGCACACGGGACCAGATGGACATCACAGATATATTCAGAACATTTCATCCCAAAGCAAAAGAAGACACATTCTTCTCTAGTGCACATGGAACATTCTCCAGAATAGATCACATTCTTGGTCCTAAATCAGGTCTCAACCGTTATCAAAAGATTGGGATCATTCCCTGCATATTTTCAGACCACAATGCTCTGAAGCTAGAACTCAATCACAAGAGGAAATTTGGAAAGAACCCAAATACATGGAGACTAAACAGCATCCTTCTAAAGAATGAATGGGTCAACCAGGAAATTAAAGAAGAGTTGAAAAAATTCATGGAAACAAATGATAATGAAAACACAACGGTTCAAAATCTGTGGGACACGACAAAGGCAGTCCTGAAAGGAAAATATATAGCGGTACAAGCCTTTCTCAAGAAACAAGAAAGGTCTCAGGTACACAACCTAACCCTACACCTAAAAGAGCTGGAGAAAGAACAAGAAAGAAACCCTAAACCCAGCAGGAGAAGAGAAATCATAAAGATCAGAGCAGAAATCAATGAAATAGAAACCAAAAAAAAACAATAGAACAAATCAACGAAACTAGGAGCTGGTTCTTTGAAAGAATTAACAAGATTGATAAACCCCTGGCCAGATTTATCAAAAAGAAAAGAGAAAGGACCCAAATAAATAAAATCATGAATGAAAGAGGAGAGATCACAACTAACACCAAAGAAATACAGACAATTATAAGAACATACTATGAGCAACTCTACACCAACAAATTTGACAATCTGGAAGAAATGGATGCATTCCAGGAGACATATAAACTACCACAACTGAACCAGGAAGAAATAGAAAGCCTCAACAGACCCATAACCAGTAAGGAGATTGAAACAGTCATCAAAAATCTCCAAACAAAAGCCCAGGGCCAGATGGCTTCCCAGGGGAATTCTACCAAACATTTAAAGAAGAACTGATTCCTATTCTCCTGCAACTGTTCCAAAAAATAGAAATGGAAGGAAAACTTCCAAACTCATTTTATGAGGCCAGCATCACCTTGATCCCAAAACCAGACAAGGATCCCATCAAAAAAGAGAACTACAGACCAATATCCTTGATGAACACAGATGCAAAAATTCTCGCCAAAATACTAGCCAATAGGATTCAACAGTACATTAAAAGGATTATTCACCACGACCAAGTGGGATTTATTCCAGGGTTGCAAGGTTGGTTCAACATCTGCAAATCAATCAATGTGATATAACACATTAATAAAAGAAAGAACAAGAACCATATGATACTCTCCATAGATGCTGAAAAAGCATTTGACAAAGTACAGCATCCCTTCTTGATCAAAACTCTTCAAAGTGTAGGGATAGAGGGCACATACCTCAATATTATCAAAGCCATCTATGAAAAACCCACCGCAAATATCATTCTCAATGGAGAAAAACTGAAAGCTTTTCCGCTAAGGTCAGGAACACGGCAGGGATGTCCGTTATCACCACTGCTATTCAACATAGTACTAGAAGTCCTAGCCTCAGCAATCAGACAACAAAAGGAAATTAAAGGCATCCAAATCGGCAAAGAAGAAGTCAAACTATCACTCTTCGCAGATGAAATGATACTATATGTGGAAAACCCAAAAGACTCCACTCCAAAACTGCTAGAACTTGTACAGGAATTCAGTCAACTGTCAGGATATAAAATCAATGCACAGAAATCAGTTGTATTTCTCTACACCAACAACAAGACAGAAGAAAGAGAAATTAAGGAGTCAATCCCATTTACAATTGCACCCAAAACTATAAGATACCTAGGAATAAACCTAACCAAAGAGACTAAGAATCTATACACAGAAAACTATAAAGTACTCGTGAAAGAAATTGAGGAAGACACAAAGAAATGGAAAAATGTTCCATGCTCCTGGATTGGAAGAATAAATACTGTGAAAATGTCTATGCTACCTAAAGCAATCTACACATTTAATGCAATTCCTATCAAAGTACCACCCATTTTTTTTCAAAGAAATGGAACAAATAATCCTAAAATTTTATGGAACCAGAAAAGACCTCGAATAGCCAAAGCAATATTGAAAAAGAAAGCCAAAGTTGGTGGCATCACAATTCCGGACTTCAAGCAACCTCTTCGACCTCAGCCGCAGCAACATCTTCCTAGGAACATCGCCAAAGGCAAGGGAAGCAAGGGCAAAAATGAACTATTGGGATTTTATCAAGATCAAAAGCTTTTGCACAGCAAAGGAAACAGTTAACAAAACCAAAAGACATCTGACAGAATGGGAGAAGATATTTGCAAATGACATATCAGATAAAGGGCTAGTGTCCAAAATCTATAAAGAACCTAGCAAACTCAACACCCAAAGAACAAATAATCCAATCAAGAAATGGGCAGAGGACATGAACAGACATTTCTGCAAAGAAGACATCCAGATGGCCAACAGACACATGAAAAAGTGCTCCATATCACTCGGCATCAGGGAAATACAAATTAAAACCACAATGAGATATCACCTCACACCAGTCAGAATGGCTAAAATTAACAAGTCAGGAAATGACAGATGCTGGCGAGGATGCGGAGAAAGGGGAACCCTCCTACACTGTTGGTGGGAATGCAAGCTGGTGCAACCACTCTGGAAAACAGCATGGAGATTCCTCAAAATGGTGAAAATAGAACTACCCTATGACCCAGCAATTGCACTGCTGGGTATTTACCCTAAAGATACAAACGTAGTGATCCGAAGGGGCATGTGCACCCGAATGTTTATAGCAGCAATGTCTACAATAGCCAAACTATGGAAAGAACCTAGATGTCCATCAACAGACGAATGGATAAAGAAGAGGTGGTATATATACACAATGGAATACTATGCAGCCATCAAAAGAAATGAAATCTTGCCATTTGCGACGACGTGGATAGAACTAGAGGGTATCATGCTTAGCGAAATAAGTCAATCGGAGAAAGACAACAATCATATGATCTCCCTGATATGAGGGAGAGGAGATGCAACAGGGTGGGTTAAGGGGGGTAGGAGAAGAGTAAATGAAACAAGATGGGATTGGGAGGGAGACAAACCATAAGTGACTCTTAATCTCACAAAACAAACTGAGGTTTGATGGGGGGAGGGGGGTTTGTAGAGGGGGGTGGGGTTATGGACATTGGGGAGGGTATGTGCTACGGTGAGTGCTGTGAAGTGTGTAAACCTGGCGATTCACAGACCTGTACCCCTGGGGATAAAAATATATTATATGTTCATGAAAAATAAAATTTAATTAAAAAAAAATAATGTGGCTTTTGTAACCAATTATGTTTGCCATGTCATTATACATGCAGAGAATCTCAAAGACAACATAGTCATCTTAGACTTCCTTCTGAAGTAACTATACTTCCTCCTATCCATATGTCTCTACTCTTTTCTTCATGTGTTAGCTACATTTCTCCTGGTACTGCTTGTATTGAGTATTTTTGCAATGATATTAGACTGTGTGTATATCAGTAAGCCTCCACAATGCTTTATGAAACATGGCAGAATATTAGTGCAGGTAAGTAAAATACATGTGTATTTTGTTCATGTGCAATGTTTCATGTTTTCTGCACTGAAGTCATCGCTCCTTTTGCCTTTAGGAATTTGAATGAAGATGTCAAAAGGCAACATCTTCAATTCTGAAAATTTAATATGGGCCAGGTGTGTGTGTGTGTGTGTGATTTGCAAACCAATACTATAAAGTCCTAGAAGTGAAGAACTATGTCTTTTAAATTTAATTTTTTATTGTAAAAAGCAGAGTAGTGAACATAAGTGGCTGCCTAATGAAAATTTGTATAATAATTTAGAATTCTCAATAATACCTGTTTTTCCTTCTAATCCTATGATAATAAGGCCAGTTGATTATCTTCTATTTAATGCTTCAATTTCAGAACAATGAAGTCTTTGTTGTGAACAAAAAGGAGACAAATGTGTATCTTTGTTTTTTCAATGGAGGCTGGGATAATAAAGAAAAATGAAAAATGAAATACCTATTGAAGAACCTATAATTTTCTATATATTGCATACTTTTGTTCAATAACTGGTTTAACAGACCTAAAAGGATGTTGTCATTTATCAGTATGTCCATCTGACATACTGAAGTAAGGGAATTGTATAAAACTTGCCCAAGGTTATCCAGCTAATAAATGGTAGAAGTAGGATTAAACCTAGAGATATCTATCTCCAAAGCTTTAGGTCTTCTGTTCCCATCATCCACTTTTAATAGTTAACGCTTTCCTGCTTTTGAATATGACTAAGATTTCCAAAGAGCCTGTCAACATTGCTTGTTAATCAGATAGAAAAATTACTGTTGATTCTCTAGAGACATATTCCTTTCCCAGCGATTGTAGTTGTTCAAATGAAATTTCCAGACACTAGTAATCATATGGATGGAGACCAAGGACAGAACTCAGGGATGCCTCTGGCAGTCAGTGAAAACCATCTGGGCTCATTGGTGATATTAATTATCATTCCCTCTAGACTAAATTAATCTTATTAATAATATCCTAATACTTTACAGTATTGGCTCTCACTGATTATTTCTTCTTCCACCTTTTATCACTCTCCCTTATGTTTTCCCATATCATTATTATTATTGACAATTTTTGGTGAATTAAACTCAGTGGTTAGTATTCAATAGTACAAATCACAAAAGCAGACTCTTAGATCAAAGTAAGAAAATAAAATAGAGGGGAAATATATAAGTTATTAGTATATGAATGCACACACACACAGACACATTCACATAATATACTGTTCATGGCATTTCTCCAAAATCTATTCAGTATCTGCACATTTATTGTATCTTAGAAGTAAGGCTAGAAATCAGCATAATATTCTGTTTACAAGTTACGGAAAATAAACCCAAATATAGAAATCAATAGCAATGGAAATAGTGAAGAAAAACTATAATAAGGAATTTAGTTGTTATTTTTGTTTTCTAGCTATGATGCCGAATATTGATTTTTCAACTTAAGACAAGGAGGTTGTAAAAAGATGTATGAGTTCACAAGGACTACCATGACCAAGTACCACAGACCAGTGGGTTAAAGAACAGAAATTTATTCCTCATGGTTCTGAAGGCTGGAAGTCTAAGATAAAGTATCAGCACAACTGATTTCCTCTGAGGCCTCTCCTGGGCTTGTAGATGGCTGTCTACTCCCTGGATCTTCACATGGTCTTCCCTCTATTTGTGTCTTAGTCCTAATGTTCTCTCTTTGTAAGGATAGTAGTCACATTGGATTAGGGTCCATCCATACGACCTTATTTGACCTTAGTTATTTCTTAAAAGGCACTACCTCCAAATTCAGTCATAACATGAGATACGAGGCATTAGGGTTTCCACATCTGTGGGGGATACAACTCAGCCAATAACAGAGAAATGATTTAAACAAATAAGTAACTAAGTCTTCCAGGGTGTTACTTACGGTATGAATTTATTCAAGAACAACAGTAACACCAAGGATTTATATAACGATATACAGTATGCAAGTGATTTTAAATTAATCATAACATTCTGGGAGGTGGACATTAAATAAGATTGAGAAAAACTGAGCAACTGATCCAGAATTATGTATTTCCAAATCCAGAAATTCAAACCATGTAATTTCCAGTTCCAAACTCATTCTACTTCTTACCACGAGAAACGATACCAACTTCCCAAAGGACCTGCTCATTAACTATTCTGTTATGCATTCATTTTATTTTTTTTGAAATGAATTTTGAGTCTTCATTTTGCTTAATTTCAGAAATTATATGGGGATAGAATGCAGTTGGATATTGTTAGTGAAATTCATACATGGGGAAGGAAATTGAGTCCAGAAACTTCAACAATGTTTCCCTGTAAAAGGCAAATAACAGAACAAGAAACCTTGTCATTCTTTTGGTTAAGTGATCTTTCCCAAAGCTCTACAAGAATCAATTTCAAGAAGCCCAGTGTTTTTGCAAATTTTCAGCAATGGGTTCTGCAGATTCCTCTAACGAAATCTAAGAGACTTCTTAGCTTCACATTCTAATCTACTTACAACCAAAAATTTCAATTGTTCTTTGTAAGGAAATCAAGTGAAAATCATAGCTGGTAATTTAGGATAGTTTCTTCAAGGCCCAGGCAAAACCCATGCATACAATAATAATCATTGTCAATTGCATCTTTAAAAAGCATTAATCGAGTATCAGAAAAGTATATAAATTGGAAGAAGTTATGATCAGAGAGAAACATAGATCACAAATATTTGATTAATGCTCAAATATATATGAGTTTAACTTTGGTTAAGTTAATTTCCCTTCTTGTAGACACCTTCCAATTCACCTCCACAAAGAAACCAGAAAGATTATCTTCCAACACAAGATTTACTGTGTTCCTTTGATTAAAAACTCACAGTTACTTCTACATTACTCCACTAAATTTTGCCATGAGAGAAAAGTAGCTATTATATTTTGTCTTGATTAGACACCCAGCCACACTTTAACTTATTGGAAACAATGGAGGGCCAATCCTGTAGAATCTTGTCTTGTTTCTTTACAGAATCAAGTCAAGAGACTCACATATAGCTAGAAAAATATTTGTGTTGAGTTGATTTTGTAAAAAAAAAAAAAAAAGAAAGAAAAAGAAAAAGAAAGAAAGAAAGAAAAAAATCATTTATTTATTTGAGAGAGAATGAGTGAGAGGGGCAGAGGGAGAGAGAATCTCAAACAGATTAGCACAGAGCCCCTCACAGGACTCAATCTCATGAACATGAGATCATGACATGAGCTTAAAATAAGAGGCTCAACCAGCTACACCACCCAGGTGCCCCTGTGCTGAGCTGATATTACTGTTACCAAATTTTTTTTTAAGATTTTATTTATTTATTTGAAAGAGACAGTGTATGTGAGCACAAAGTGGGGATAGGGGCAGAGGGAGAAGCAGGCTCTCCGGTGAGAGATATTGGAGATATTGTTTCTTTTAAAAGATATAAAACACAGAAGAAAGTCTTGGAGTCAATTTTGCAAAATAAAATTCCATAAAAACCTAGAAGCCTAGATACATATCAGTAATGGATTGGTTAAATAACTGGTTATATTCGTGCAATGGAAAACTATACAGACATTAAGAATAAGATTCTCCTTTCTAGCTGAACACATCAGTGCTTAAAAACCATGTTATGTAATAATTTAGGAGTATCTGTGTGGCCCAGTGAGTTAAGCTCCTGACTCTTGGTTTCAGCTCCAGTCTTAATCTCAGAGTCCTGAGACTGAGCCCTATGTGGGGCTCTGCACTCAGCATGGAGTCTCTTGAGATTCTCTCCCTCTTGCTCTGCCCCTCCCCTAATTTTATTTATCTATTATATAAATCTTAAGAAAATAGTTTAACAATGTGATATGGTAGTTTTTGTTTAACAGTATATTGGTCACCCTAGTCTTGTCCTGCATTTATTGCCAGTATTACTGAAGTTTTACCATTTACCTCTTTCTTATTTAATTACATAATTTCTTCATATTGTGGAAGCATATATCTACTCTTATTTTACTATTTTTTAATTGGAAATAAATATTGAATTTTATAAAATATCTTTTGGGAATGTTTCAAATGATTGTATAGCTTTGTTCTCTGTTGACCTTGTTAAGAGACCCTGGTAAACTATATTTTGTTACATTACATTGTCATTTATTATATGTTATATTATGGTTACTATATTACACTTATTATAGTATTATCAAAGTTTCAGGAATAGATAAGCCAATCAGTGGAACAAGAAGCATCTTAAATTAAAATGAGATCCAAGAGTGTAAGGGAATTGAGGTTATAATAAAATTGGCATTTTTGATCAGTAGCAAAAATTCTTCAACAAAAATGGGAAAACATGGCTAATCATTAAATTCTAGATATAGCAACTATTTAGAAGTTTAAAAAAATGAAACTCTAAAACTATCACTAGAAACTTGGGAGCCTTGAGAAAAAATTATTCATGAGAAATACCTTTTGAAGCTACAAAGATAAAAATGATACATTGAATTACATAGAAATTAAATTTTCTCCATAGCGAAACTCATTGAAAAGAAGATCAGAAAACAAGCAAAGGAAATTAGGAGATATATTTAGAAATATATGTGCTTTCCTTCTCTATATCTTTTGAGAGAAGAACATGGTCCTTTTTCCTTTAGCCTATAATGTGAGTGCCAGTATGGGGCACTGGTTCTGAGTACAGATTCGAACTCCTGTCCTGATTCCACCAGAGACCATCCACATAATCTTATGAATGTCAACTCATCTTTAGAGATGTTGGGAGTCTTTACCTAAAAATGCTAGCAAAATGGGATCTTCTCCCAGAGATAGCAGAAGGTTCAATGAAGTAAATATATAAACCACTTAGAGCAATGCCTAGTATAAGAGAAATCAATTTAAGTCTTGTATCAATGTTTTTTTTTTTTTAATGAAAGAACTGAAATATGGTGGGTTAAATCTATTCATCCCTGAGATTAAACCATCTTTGCATTTGTTGAAAGACCTAACTTGGTCAAGCTTTTTCTTCCTCTAATGAACTTGGGAAGTTAATATAATAGTTTAAATTTTTTGCTTTTATAGTCATAAGTAAATTTGATCTGTAAATTTCTTTTTTTCCTATAATCTTTATCTATTTTCCATTTCACGATTATATAGACTTTCTAAGAGGGATGAAGGAATATTTCTTCTTTTTCTGCTCTTTCTAGAAGTTTTTTTCTTTATTAGGATTAGCATTATTCATTTGTGGAAGTTTGATGTAATTCACCTCCCGAGGTTTGGATGTGGTATTTTCTTGGTGGAAGACTGTAAACTATTGATTTAATTCCTTTATTGGTTAAAGGACACTTCTGTCTCTATATTTTCTCTAGTGTCATTTTTGGTAAACTTTAGGTGCTAAGAAATTGCCTGTTTTACACAAATGTTCAAATTGACTAGCATTTCATATACTCTGTAATCTCTGCTGTAACATTGTCTCCATCCTTTCTGCATAGTATTTATTTATATTTTTCTTAAAGTATTTATCTGTTTTTAAATCTTTTCTTTTGAAGATGTTTTTATTTACTTGAGAGAGAGAGCAGAAGGAGGGGCAGAGGGAGAGGGAGACAGAGAATCTCAAGCAACCTCCATGCTGAGCATAGAACCAGATGTGAGGCTGGATCTCACAACCCTGGGATCATGACCTGAGCTGAAATCAAGAGTCAGACACTTAATCAACTGAGCCACCCAGGCACTCCTTAAATCTTTTAAAAGAATATAGTTTTAACCTACAAGATCACCTCAATTTTATACTTTTTTTCTGTTTTATTTAGTTCTGCTCACGTTTTTATTATCTACTTCCCCCCAAATCCTCTTCTGATGTCAAATGAAATTCTTGGTCATTAATTTTAATCTTTTTAGTTATAAATATTTAAACTTTTCTGAAGGTTCCAGCTTACACTAAACAGTTAAGGGGCAGCTCCTCCACATTGTTTCTGGCCCAGGGTTTAATTTATCCAATAGCAAGGAATATAGTGATACCACCCCCCCCCAACCAGACTATCCTGTCTTTTGTTACTTCTCACTTTTCTTTGGAGAGAAACTCCTTGAATTTTTTTTTCCTTACTATAGGGCCAATGAGTCATTAAAAATAATTTGTATATTTTTAGGATTGATCTACTGTATAATTAGGTGAAAATGGCATCATTTTACTCTTCCCTTCCACATTAATCTGCTTTTTTACACAATCATTGAGTTTTTAGCTTTATCATTGATATATAGTTTCTAAATTTTTATTAAGATTTTTCCCAGCCTTGGGGTGCCTGGGTGACCCAGTCATTAAGCGTCTGTCTTTTGCTCAGGTCATGATCCCAGAGTCTTGGGATCGAGCCTTGCATCTGGATTCCTGTTCAGTGGGAATCCTGCTTCTTCCTCTCCCACTCCCCCTGCTTGTGTTCCCTCTCTGCTGTCTCTCTCTCTCTCTGTCAAACAAATAAATAAAATCTTTAATTAAAAAAAAAAAAGATTTTACTCAGCCTTTTAAAATATTTTTGTTCCTTGCTCAAGTTCTAATAATGTATATTTTTATCCTGTACCTGTACCTGATAATTCCAATATCTGATGGCCTTGGAAATCTAATTCTGGTATTGATTGTTTTTGCTGATTCTCTCACATTGTAGCTGATTTCCTCATTATTATATAAATATAGAACATGAGCTTGGGTTTAGCTAAAGTTTATCAATGGGAAGCCTGTAGGTCAGAAATAAAAGTCTACTTCTACAGAGAGGATTTACTTTTGTGTGTAGGGTACTACCCACTGGAGAACACTTCAACTTTATTCCTTAGCATTTATTTTTAAGATTATAATTAAATTTGCAACCCAAACACTGTGAATGCAGTTTTGAAGTTTTAAGTTACCAAGATTTTTTACCTTCTTCCTACCCTGAGCAAGGCCAAGAGAATGTGTTAGTCTCATTTTTGCCAGGAGATATTTTTTCTAGTCCATCATTTCATTAAAACCTAAGGACAGGTTCTAACTTCCAATCTAGGGATCAAGTCTTACTTCCTCTCTATGTGGTCATGGCCATTAAAACCAAGGTTCTAGTTGAACATACATGTAATTATGGCCCAGGGTCCAAATCTGGCCAGCTGGCTATATTTTATGGCCTATGAGCTGTGAACAGTTTTCACTTTTTGAATTGCTGACATTTTAATTGGTTATGTAAGTATCTAAATAACATCCTCAATTTTGCCTCTTGACCCACAAAGCTTAAAATATGTGCTATTTGGCTCCATAAAGAAAAGTCTGTCAGTTCGTGTTCTAGGCTGTCGAGGTCTGTAATCCACACTAAAGATAGCTACAACTGTCACATCAGTGTACCACTCTTCGTTCCCAGAGCCCAGGGATTTCTATTATACACTTTCAAATTAGCCACGCACTTGAAAACAAAGATTTTACGTGTAATTGAGCATATCTCAGTGTTTTGTTTTGGAAGAGTTTTTAAACAATCTTGCCCACCACATTCTTCACAGTATCATTAATAATGGCCCCAAATTAAAACAAGTTAACATTCAATCAAAGGGAATTATTCATAAAAATTATAGAAGCCCATACAGTAGAAAACTATAAAGTTATTGAAATAGTAAAACATAGCTATTTTTATTCTTATAGAACTATGTTCATTTTGGTCCTTTTTCTTTAAATATGTATATTTCTGCATATGAATGTATATAGTCATGTATTTCTAGACACATATCTTTTTTGTATATTTATGTGAATATATGAAATACATACATTTATATACATATATAAAAACATGACATATACACACATACACAGACATATACTTATATATCACATATTTATATAACTGAGAGAGGAAAGTGGAAGTGTGTGTGTGTGTGTGTGTATATATATATATATGATGCATTATGTGTGTATATGTGCATGTATGAGAAATAGGTTGAGAGATAATACAGCTATGATTCAGACAGGATTCAACATTTTAAAAGTAATTACCTCTACCTGGGGGTGTAGCTCAGTGGTAGAGCACACACAGCATGAGGCCTTGGGGTTCAATTCCTGGCACCTCCACTTTCTGAGATCTTTCTGTGCCTTGTTAAAAATGATCCCATTTCCCCGTGAGAGACTGTGGACTCTGAGAAACAACTGAAGGTTTTGGAGGGAAGGGGTGGAGGGTTGGGTGAGCCTGGTGGTGGGTATTAAGGAGGGCACATATTGCATGGAGCATTGGGTGTGGTGCATAAACAATGAATTTTGGAACACTGAAAAGAAATAAAATAAAATTTAAAAAAATGATCCCATTATCTCTACGTAATGGGATTAGAGCCCCTTTGATTTAAAATACTGCTTTTTTTTTTTTTAAAGATTTTATTTATTTGACAGAGAGAGATCACAAGTAGGCAGAGGGGCAAGCAGAGAGGGAGAGAGAGAGAGGAGGAGGAAGCAGGCTCCCTGCCCAGCAGAGAGCCCAATCCGGGACTCGATCCCAGGACCCTGAGATCATGACCTGAGCTGAAGGCAGAGGCTTAACCCACTGAGCCACCCAGGCAGCCCAAAATACTGTTTATTTTTATATATGAAGAATAGGTTTTTATGTAAATAAAATTTTTTCTTTAAGATTTTATTTATTTGAGAGAGAGAGCAGACAAGTTGGGAGGAGCAGCAGAGGGAGAGGGAGAAGCAGACTCCCCACAAGCAGGGAGCAGGACACAGGGCTTCATACCAGGACTCCGGGATCATGACCTGAGCTGAAGGCAGATGCATAACTGCCTGAGCCAACCAGATGCCCCTATGGAAATAAAATTTTAGATATCTATGCATACTTACAATGTGATGTGTAATTAAAATATATAAATATATGTTTATTATAAATATATTATGTTTATACTGCATAATATAATTACATTCAAATTAAATATACTCTATTATGTTATATGGGCTATAATTAAATACTGTGAAATACATCATATTATAATATATTTTATATATTACATTATGACACAATTATGTATAATTTATATAACATGTTATATTAATATATTAATATTATAAAAATACTAATATAGTGTTAAAAACAATGCAACAAATTAGAATTTATTATTAATGATAAATATATTACTACACAATGTAAATATGTAATATGTAAATGTATAACATAAAAATGCATTAACATTTATATTTATTTATATTATATATTATTATAAGATTATGAGTGTATTAAGTATTTATTCATAAATGTAATAAATTGCAATTTATTATAAATAAATATGAAATGCTATATAATAAATATGAGTATAGATAACACAAATATGCATTATATAAAAATATGTAATTTAAATGAATGGTGATGTGATATGTTAATATATATTAATCTATATATTAATAATTAATGTGCTATGTTTGTATTGTATGTTCGTATAATATGTACTCAAATATTAATATATTTAATATATACATATATACAACTAATGCCCTCTAAAGCCATCTGTTACAAGAAGTGGAATGGGACCAGGAACATAGCCAAAGCAAATTCTAAATATATCAGACCATTTATATTCATTTATATGTCATCTTCCTGGAGCCCCATCTGGCTATTAGAGAGCGCAGCAAAATCCTCTAAAAGACCCCAGGAGAAATTGGGATCTTTTATTTATTGGAACCTCAAAGGAAATGTGGTGCTATTCAGTCCCCTGTCAAAGAGCCAAGAGCAAAGGTTGAAGTACCCAGTAAAAGCCAATTCAAACAAAGAGCTTTTATCCTTAAAACTGAAAAAGTTAAGTTCCCAAGGGACCCCTACATCAACCACCAAAGCTCATTTGGCAATAAAAATAGTAACATTCACCAAACAACAAGAAACCTAAAACAATAGTTTTGCAAAACAAAAACACAAAACAAAAATAAAAATAATGCAGCTAATTAACGTCTTTCCTGTTTGAGAAGGAAGTGGGGGCACATGTGAACAGAAGACCCAATAGGAAGAATAAAATGAAAAGGAAGAGGAAAAGATAAAATGTTTCAGTTTGACAATCAAGCCCTCTTTTGCATTCCTTTTGTCCCGTTCCCCAGGCTGATGGGAGGCTTTTTCCTCCCTTCCATCCCTTCCTGAGATAGAACACAACCAGCCCTGGAGGGTCCATTAATATCAGGAATACTGTTACCTACCTATGTGAGTGAGCTTCAGGAAAAATACTGAAGTAGAGGAAAGCTAAATTGCTATGGGCACCTGGATGTCCATATGGCTGAGTAGGAGGTTAACGAAATAGGTGTCACAGATGTGCTAAGGAGGAATGGCTGGATTTTATTTATCTTTACTTTCCCCTTGATCGTGTTGAAAGAATACTATCTACAGGTTCGACCTACTCTTTGCTGAGCACCAGCGGACTGGGAAAATGGAGAGAAGACTGAATAGTAGAGCTGGTTTTTCTGGATCAGTTCTTCTTATGTGACCAAACACAAATCTTGCCCAATTTCTTTCTTTTTTTATTGTAATAAAATATGTGTAACATAAAATTCGTTGTTTTGATCATTTTTACAATTGAATGTAGAATTCAGTGGAATTAGTATATTCACAATGTTGTGCAACTACTACCACTATCTAGTTCCAGAACATTTTCATGACCTAAAAGGAAATCTTATAGCACTTGAGCAGTCATTTCCTATTTCCTCCCTGCCCCCAAACCCTGGTAACCACTCATAGACTCTGTTTCTACAGATTTGCCTCTCCTGGACATTTCATATAAATGGAATCATACAATATGTGGTCTTTGTGTCTGACTTCTTGTACTTAACATAGTGTCTCCACTTCTATCCACGTTGTAGCATGTTTAGTGATTTATATTTATGCCTGAATTCCCGGATCCTGCTTTCTTCATATTGTTTGCATACAAAATTAAAAATACGCTGAGAGTGAAGCTATGTCTTAACTGCTCATCTATTAGGCCCATTCGTTTAATGAAGGTGACAATAGAGGGGCACCTGGTGGCACAGTCGGTTGAGCTTTGGACTCTTGGTTTGGACTCAGGTGGTGATCCCTGTAATGGGATCAAGACCCATGTCGGGCTCCTGGCTTAGTGTGAAGTCTGCTTGAGATTCTCTCTCCCACTCCCTCTGGCCCTCCCATTCATGCTCTCTCTCTCTCTCAAAATAATAAATAAATCTTTAAAAGGTAAAAAAATAAAAAAGAAGGTGATAATGGAGATAATGTTGTGAAATGATTATCATTGGTAAACCTCACCCAATTCAATAATGAAGGTTTGGGAAATGTTGCAAAAAAGTTATTTGCTTTACTTTAAAAGCCTTTAAAATAAGGATTCAGGATTTTTTTTTCTTGTCAGTTTGCTTAAATGAGGCAGAAGAAAGTAACTGCCCTTTAAAACAAATTTGAAAGTGATTCTAATTATGTTTAATAGAAGAAGAGTCTAGGTATATAAATCCAATATGGACTTCCTGTCAAAGTACTGTTTGTGATTCTAGCCACCACCCATCAAATTATATTTCTTGAGAGTCAGACAACTTAATTACTGCCTATTTCTTGTAAGAATTCTTCTATCAAATTCATCAATATAATATAAACAAGAGATATAAATGTAGTTCAAATGTCAGGTCTAAGGAAACCTAGTAAGGCAAAAAAAAATTGTGTCTCTTGCCAAAACATTGTCATCTCTGGGGTGGTTTGTTAGCTGAAAGACACTTTTATTGCTAAGTGGACAGAGGTTGTTTAAGAGGGATGGGAGCCAAAAAATTTTAAGTACTTATTTATGTTAAGAACAGTGCTAGGCTCTCTCATACTCTGTATCAGTCAAGGCTCACTATTTTACATATGTGAAAACTGAGGTTCAAAATATTTTAGTGACTTACCAAAAGGCACACAACCAGTAAATGCGAGCAAGAATTCAATCCCTAATCTGTCACACTGAAGTTTGAGCTATTATTTGAGATGAAGAGAAATAGCACTAAATTAAATTTCAGAGTTATTTTTTATTTCATAATTTCACTAACTCTCTTTGACTGGAGATGAATCATTTCATCTACATGAGCCTTAGTTTCACAACTATAAAAGTTGGAAGCTTGACTAGATGACCTGTATATGGTCTTCCAATTCTAAAATGTTTTATTAAATTGGCATCCTACTATAATTGCCCTTGAAATATATGTATGCTGCCACCAAGTGGCAGTATATAGTACTATTTTTTTTCCTAGTGGGGAATGCATTTGACATCAGACTTATCCATCAAACATACAACCTATTAATACAACTATAAAATGACAATATCATTAGACACTATTACTCTACTTACAGCAGAGACCTTAAATTGTGGCTGTGCATCCCCTCAGAATCACCTGTGGAGGTTTGCAAACACAGAGGAAATCCAGAGTCCATTGCATGAGAATCTTTAGAGATGGGACTTGGGTATCTGGATTTTATTTGTTTATATTTTGTCTTCCACAAGTGATTCTGACAAACATCCAAATTTAGGATAAAAAATAGAAAGAAAGTGTAAAACCCCCTTACACTGTTGACATTTTATAACTAACCTTAGGCTTGCTATATACACATACATATAATAGGTAGCTTTATCAATATTGCCCTATCTTAAGGGCATTATATGTGGCTTATACGTGACTCACTATATGTGACTCATTCTAAACAACTTTTAACTTTTTTTTTCCTCCTCCAATTTTTGCTTTCCTCTTTTCAGGGCATCCTGTGGACCCTAAGGGTGCAGAGACTTCCATGAAATATCTGTGTCTAATTTATTACCCAGGTTTTTCTTTTCTCCCTCAACAGAGAAGTGAAAAAAATTCACATCCACCTTGAATTCTCCACATAAGAGTTTTCTGGCTTAGTAACTTGCTGGGAGAACACTGCAAAAATTCCCACACTAACTTTTAATAGTATAAAATGAGTATTAAAACAAAATTTAAAAGACAATATAATTTGTGTTTATTTTCAACTCGGGCATGTGCACAGAGCATATCCACCAGGATATTGTGAAGATCTACAACAACCCTGGTCTCCGACATATTGGAGAGTAAAAAAGAAAAAGAAAAAAAAAATTAGATCCTTATAGTCTCTGGTCACACTGGTTAAATACTACCATTGGAAAATGATTAATAATATATATTAAGTGAATACCGTTCCACCTGCTACATAATCAGATCTCTTAGGCAAACAAACATGTATACATAATGCATCTGAAACAATGCACTTATACTCAATGTAACACACTCACACTATTGACTCAGCCCTCTTTATACAATATAATATTTCAGCATAAAATAGATTTTCTTGTTTCAATACTAATCGCTCTTCTGCTTTTCCCATTTGTTTTTCTCTTCTGAGAATTTATTACAGTCATTTATAGAAAGAGGTCAATGTGAAAGGGGCATACGATAAAAAAAAATACACTGAGAGCAGTTTATGGGAAAAGAAAATAATCCCAGTTTGTGTTGATGAAAGCCCTACATTACAGGAGGAAAACCAAGTGTCCCACTGCGGAGATAGCCAACTAAAGAAAGAAACACAACAGCATCTCCTGACGCCTACATTCATTGGTCTCGGGGCATGTTTAATACTACAGCTGTGTGCAGAGCAATTGGAAAGGTGGGTTTAACATCATAGGACCATTTGGTCTTAAAAGTCCAGGAAGGATATATGAAATACAATCAGTGTTGCTGTGACTGTCTCTTCTCTAACTGCTTATTCATATCCTTTTTCCTTTGGGTTTCCTGTCTTCTTTTTGATTTGCTGGAATTTTTGTCTGCTTTAAACAGTGTACATTTATTTTCCCAGCCTGTTTGGTAACTCTTTTTCTCTTTTTAAAAGATTTTATTTATCTGAGAGAGAGAGAGAGATACAGAACACAAGCAGGGTGATGGGCAGAGGGTGAAGGAGACACCCTGCTGAGCAGGGAGTCTGATGTGGGGCTCCATCCTGGGACTCTGGGATCATGACAGGAGCCAAAGACAGATGCTTAACTGACTGAGCCACCTAGGCAACTGACTCTTAATTTTAATTTTGAAGTTCTTTGTTGAGTAGAAAATTTTGATTTTTATATAATCAAGTTGGGACATTGCTTACTTCATGATTTAATTTTTTTTCTTTTTTAGGTTCTATCGAAGGAATCTTTCTTCACTCATAAGCGCACAAAAAAACCTTTCCTGTTTTCTTTTTTAAGTTTATAGTGTTGCCATTTACATGATTTCTCTATTTCATTTCTGCTTGAGATTATTTTTGTACATAAGGTGAGGTAAGCATCCAGGTTTCTTTTTCTCCACACAACACATTATTTTTCTCAATATTACTTCCTAAATAATTTGGGCTTTTCACATTTTTCTGTAGTTTTCATGAATATGTTGGTCAATTTTGTTCATACCATCCAACACATTTGTAGTAACTAGCCTCTTACAGCTTTTGAACCATGGAGATGTGCTGTGGGGACAACATTACCTATTTCTTTCTTTTCTTTTCTTTTCTTTTTTTTTTTAAGATTTTAGTTATTTATTTGACAGACAGAGATCACAAGTAGGCAGAGAGGCAGGCAGAGAGAGAGGAGGAAGCAGGCTCCAGGGTAAGCAGAGAGCCCAATGTGGGGCTCGATCCCAGGACCCTGGGATCATGACCGAAGGCAGAGGCTTTAACCCACTGAGCCACCTAGATGCTCCCAACATTACCTATTTCAAAGACTTAGTTGAAAAAACTGCATTCATTTTTTATATGGATTGCATGTTAAAACGATAGTATTTGGTTACATTGTGTTAAACAAGACATATTAAGATTTATGTCATGTTTCTTTTTTTGAAAGGTAGGCAAAAAAAAAAAAACACATATGTGGAGTACACAGTATTTCTACTGGACTACAAAGCTATATGCTATTTTGGCATAGTATGCACCAGTGTGCCACACTGGCTTTATTACTAAAATATTATCTTGGGACGCCTGGGTGGCTCAGTTGGTTAAGCAGCTGCCTTCGGCTCAGGTCATGATCCCAGCGTCCTGGGATCAAGTCCCACATCGGGCTCCTTGCTCATCAGGGAGCCTGCTTCTCCCTCTGCCTCTGCCTGCCATTCTGTCTGCCTGTGCTCACTCTCTCTCCCTCTCTCTCTCTGACAAATAAATAAATAAAATCTTTAAAAAAAAAAAAGATTTAAAATATTATCTTATTGTCATGTTGGGTAATTTCACCTTCTTTAATTTCTTTTTTAAAGTTACTCATAAACCTCCCTTTTGAAAGCTACTTATGGGTTTTAATTTCTCAAATTCCTCAGAATTTGAGCTGACATTTTCATTGTGTGTGGACTGAATCTATAGGCTAGTTGCGTATATATGATACCATTAGGGGTTAGGTTACACTGTTCATGAGTAAGGTCTATCTCTTATTTAAAATTTTTTTCTTTCACAGTTTAAAACTTTTCTCCATTTGGGTATTGTATTCATTTTAGGTTATATATACATATATATTATTACATACAGTGTTTTTGCTTTTTCCATTTGATATCTTGATTGTTTGACTTTCTCCCTTTTGGATTTCTTCAACAGTCTTGCCAGAGTTTTTTCTATCTTATGAATCTTCCAAAGATACAGCAAGGGTTTTTGTTTGGCTTTGTTTTTTTAGGTGGGGGAAGGGATCCTCTCTTTTAGAGAATTCTGTTCTGACATTCATAACTTAGCAAATTCTTTTAAAAAATTATTATATTTTTTACCCAGCTTCTAGGGCAGAAGACCCATGTTTTAAATTTATTTAAATATGTTATTTCTTAACAAGCATGTGTTTAAACCTGAGTACTACTTTAACTGAGTCATACCAAATGCTGACTTACAGTGTTTTCTTTATCATCTTAGGTATGTAAGAATTTTCTTGATTTCATTTTTAACTCAAGAATCATTACACAGGATTAAAAACAAAAAAAATTTAATAATCAGATACACAAAACTGTATCAGTTCTTTTGCTATTGATTTATGCATATGCCATTATTATAGCAGAATGTATTTTATATGATGTGTCATTGTTTCTTTAAAACAATGGTCTTTTTCTTTCTTCCTGATACTTTTTTATGAAACTGTCATATAATTTGGGAAAGTGTAGGGGTTTTTGTTGAATGTAAATTCTGCCTGAATAACTTAGTTTAAACTTATTAATAGATTTATTCAAAATGTTATTTTTGTTTTTTTTTTTTTCCCTTGGTCTGCTTGGTCCATCTGGTTCTGAGAAATTTGCATCAAAATACCAATTTTTATGGGTGCCTGGGTGACTCAGTGGGTTAAAACCTCTGCCTTCGGCTCAGGTCATGATCCCAGGGCCCTGGGATTGAGCCCCGCATCGGGCTCTCTGCTCAGCCCAGAGCCTGCTTCCTCCTCTCTCTCTGCCTGCCTCTCTGCCTACTGTGATCTCTGTCTGTCAAATAAATAAATAAAATCTTTTTAAAAATATACCAATTTTTAAATTTTTTTAATTCTTAAATTTTTTTAATTCTTAATTTTACCTTATGTTTCTAGCAGTTGTTTTATCACAAATTTTATACTCTATTTAGATAAATATATATTCATGAATGTTATATTTTCTTGATCTATTATTTGTTTTACCAGAATATATAAGCTCTTTATGTCTTATGATGTATTTTACCATAAATTCTATTTTATTTAGTTTTAAATCACTATGCTGAATTTCTTATAGCTCATGTTATTGTATAACATTTTTATTTTTTATTGTCAACTTTTTCATTCTATTGTTTTAAGGATGAATTGTGTAGACACCATGTTGTGAGATTTTGTATTTTTAATCCAGTCTTCTGGTAACTGAATTCAACTTATTTATATTTACCATAATTAATATATTAGGATTTATTTTGTCAATTTAACTTTATATTTTCTATTTCTCACACTTTCATTTCATCTTGTTTTTTTCCCCCTCCTATGTTGTCTTCCATTTGTTCCACTGGACAGATTTTTTTTTTTTTTAAGATTTTATTTATTTATTGGACAGACAGAGATCACAAGTAGGCAGAGAGGCAGGCAGAGAGAGGAGGAAGCAGGCTCCCTGCTGAGCAGAGAGCCCGATGTGGGGCTCGATCCCAGGACCCTGGGATCATGACGTGAGCCGAAGGCAGAGGCTTTAACCCACTGAGCCACCCAGGCGCCCCCAGATCTTCTTTTTTAAGAGGTGGGGGATGGGGAGAGGGAGAGAGAGAATCCCAAATAGGGATTTTTCCCAGTGTGGAACCCCATGTAGGGCTCAACTCATGACTCTGAGATCATGACCCGCAGAAATCAAGAGTCAGTCACCCAACCAACTGAGCAACCCACACACTTTGGATAGATTTTTTTTTTTTTTTTAATTTGAAAGTTATACATTTTAGTTTTTTTCTTCTGGTGGTTAAATGCAATTTATAAAGACTTACACTTACATTCATTTTTTCCTATGACTATTTCAAGCATCAATCTATAGTATTCTTCAAACAAGAAAGTAATCTAACATGATTTTTCCTTTCTCTGGCTTCCCTTACCTATTCACATACCCAGCCTCATCAAAAATTTTAGTACTGAATTGATAGGAATATGCCCCATTGATCTGATCTTTGAGTTTTTTAAGAAAATAAATTATAACTGCCATACTTCCTATATATTTCATAGAATATTACTGAATTTATTTATTCATTTAGTTATAAAAGACATACTTTTCATAACAAGCATTTTCAAAGGAGGTTTTTATATGATAACCCTTCTGATGCTTTGTGTACCTGAAAATATCTTCATTGTGATTTTATGTTCAAATGATAGTTTAGCAGGATATAAAATTTGAGGTTTACACTTACTTGCTTCAAAAGTTTGTAATTATTACTCCATTAGCTTCTTTTTTTTTTAAAGATTTACTTATTTATTTGAGGGCCAGAGAGAGAGCATGTGCCATGAGCTGTGGGAGGGGCAGAAAGGGAAGGAGAAGCAGACTACCCACTGAGCAGGGAGCCCAACATGGGGCTTGATCCCAGGACCTTGAGATCATGACCTGAGTCAAAGGTAGACACCTAACCAACTGAGCCACCCAGGTGCCCCATTTTTTCCTTTCTGTGACAGTCTTAATTTTTCTTACAAATTTTCTAAATTTTTTTCTCTTTCTTATTTGGTTTGGCACACTTCATGGACTCAATCTTGGAGCCTTTCACAATAACAATTTTTTTTTCTTTAAAACTTCTTGTTCCTAATTCAGACTATGGACATTCTCCCATATTTCTATGCACATATTTAGTATATTAATTTTAAAAATTTGGCACTGTTTATTTTACTTTGTATTATTTTTCTAAGATTTTTATTTATTCTTTCAAGAGAGAGAGGGATAGAGAGAGCATGAATGGGGGAAGGGAAAGAGCAAGAGGGAGAAGTAGACTCCCCATGGAGCAGGGAGCCCAGCAGGGAGCTTGATCCCAGAGCCCTGAGATCATGATCTGAGCCAAAGGCAGATGCTTAACCAACTGAGCCACCCAAGTGCCCAGGCACTGTTTATTTTTAATTAAATCTAAATATATTATTTCAGTATACTGTCTTTTTTATGTGTTTTTTATATGTGCTCCTCCAATATCTCAATATATTTCCTAGAGCTCATATTCTCTTGTGGTCACAAGCAGGACTTCCAAATCTGAGGATGCCAATTGAATATTGCATAAACAGGCCTGGTTGATGGGACCAGGGGATCTGACAGACATCTGTGTTCCAACACCAAGTTGGATGCCCTAGCATAGAACTGCATTGTCTCAGAAGTCAAAGTGAACTTCACTTCACCCAAAGATGCCATCCCCTTATCAAACCAATCCAGGTCATATAGCACTGTCTTGAATGACTTTTTCTAATTTTTCTGCCCAGATATGGTGCCTTAAAAGTTTTTTCAGATGACTTGTCTATCTTGTGGGGAGTACTTTTTTCAAATTTGTTCACTCAGAAATGTGCTTTTTAAAAATTTACACCAATGAAATTTATGGATAGGTTTGCAAGTATCCTGGTTGACATATGTAGTTCATTTGGACTGAGCCAAGTAGTTAATAACCCCCCTCTTTTCATGCTCAAAAGAGTCCTGATTTGGGTGATAAACTATATGGCAATCCTGCTTACAGGTTCTCACAAAGTAGCCTTGTGTATGACTTGCCAGATTGTTAATGTGTACTCAGAGAGGGAAGGCAAAGCCCAGGCTCTATTTTGTGACCCTCTCAGTGACTTTAAGGAGAGAAATTTGCCTCAGAGTGCATGGGTCCTGAGCAATGATTTTGGCTTGAACTGCACAAACCCAGTTACTGAAGTAAGAAAGGGTTGAAAGGGAAAGAAATTATATTGATCATCCTCTCTTTCTCTTTCTACTTCATCATTTTCAGTGTAAGTGTTTGGCTAATAAAGAGATGTAATATGAATAAGAAAGAATATGATAGGGTTGCTTGATCATTTCTGTTCCTTAGAACACCAATTCTTGCTTTCTGTGTTCAAAGCAAGTTCTGGTTCAAATGGAAAGCATGGCCTCTCAGGACTGGCTGTGCTTCCATGTCATGCTCCAAGTCTCACTGAACTCCCATGCATTGTGGGTCCCCTGGGCTTCTGTGCTCATGGGCCGTTAAGAAGTTGTATTCCCACAGCATGGCAAGGAACAGTGGTGAATGAGCATACTGCATGTGCTCCAGTCAACCAGCCAATACTATTTTGCTCTGATTCTCATCATAACTCATCTTATTTTAAACTTATCATTTCTCGGAAGTTTTATGTCATTCTGAGTTTTAGCTTAGTATCATTTCCCTTTTGTTACATGGCTTTCTTTTCATCTTTCATAGTCCTTTCTTAAATCAGTCTTATTGGAGAGATAACTTGCGCACCCATGAAAGTCTCTACAGACATCTCCTCAGTTTCTCCCACCCTTACACAATTAATGACATTATTGTTAGAATTTCATTTTCTCACATTAAAGTGAATTGACACAACCAAATAAAAGGTCTGTAACCAGAAAACTGTAGAATTTTATAGTCTTATGGGATCTGTGGCTCAGTAGTTATTAAGAGGCTTTTCCTAGATAGACCTGGTAATTGATGGCATAACAAACGGTAGGTCCCAGACCTTCTGACTATTGGTCTAATGCTCTGTATTTCTGCTTTTTCAAAACAGAATTAGCCTGTCACGCCTTGATTCTCCGATCTATGGTTTATGAGACCAGCCCATATAACTGATGAAATATAGCTCTGGATTTGAGGAGCTAAGAGAAAAATCAGAGCCAATATTAGTATTTTGACAGGTATATGAAAGTATGTATTATATATGCCTATTCTAGTCATTGCTATCAAAGTCCTCTTTCTCTTGGTGCTTCATACTTCTTTCTATTAACAGACAATGAAATTGCATGAAAGATGAAACCAGTGACTATCCCAGCTATGTAACTTAGGAACAGAAAATATTATATAGCAAAGAATACATTTTTAATATTAAAACTGAAGACAGTGACAATATATGAAGCCTAAGTCCAACATTTTGTAAATAGCCCTTTCAAAAACAAGCTTTGGCCCATCAGAAAGTTCTTGTATTGGTCAACAATAATGCTGTGTAACATGCAACCCCCCAAAATCTCAGTGGCTTACACACCAATCACTGATTCTCATGGATTGGCAGGATAGGCGGTACCTACTGCAGGTCTGTTTCATGCATCTTGCACCAGCAAGCAAACCAGGATTGTTTTTCTCATGATGATGACAAAGGTCAACAAGATCAGTAGACACATAGGCCCTCTTCAGAACTAAGCTCAAAACAGGCACACTGTCAAGTCTGACCACATGTCATGAGACAAAGAGAGTCCTATGACCAAGCCCAAATTCAAGGGTTAGGGAAGAGCAATCTGCCCACAGTGAGAGCACAGTAAGAGTGTAGATTGGAGGATGGAGGAATTGGAGATATTCACTCAAGCTAGTACCAATCAGATGCCAAAAAGAAGAAACAAGCAGAAATAATTTTGAAGTCATTCCTAAAGGTATTAAACCTATATATAAAATATATTTATGTGGCTTACATTAGCCTTCTAAAAAAATCTCTACTTTACTTGACAATCAATGACTCTGTATAAATGAATATTTCTCTTCTTGGTAAATCTAATGCTTTTGTCATTTTATAAGAGGTATGGGTCATCAGCTATAGCTGATTTATTGTTGGCTATCCTGCAAAATGAGTCCTACCTTAGAAGATCCTGAACAAATGTCCGTTTACCATTTAATATTATAGCATGGTTTTTTAGGATGACTTTGTCATCACCTGTTTCGGAAACCAATATTAAAAGCATGGTGGCGCTGGTGATGTAAAATTTCAGGTCTTTCTTTCTTTCTTTCTTTCTTTCTCTCTCTCTCTCTCTCTCCTTCCTTCCTTCCTTTCTTCCTTTCTTCCCTCTATACTATTAGCTTTAACTCTTAAGCTAAAAGTTAAAAACAAACAAGCAAAACCATTAACAGTATTATAAATGGGAGGTGGGGATAAGAGATTAGTTTGACCCCAAGGAAATAATAATTTTGTGAATATTCATTTTCTTTGAAAAAGGCCATTTCTTCCCTCTTTTACCATTCTTTAAATATAATAATAAACATTATGTAGCCCTTCCCTAGCCAAGTTTTAAAAAATATACTACAATAGGAAGGTATATGGTATATTTTTGAGGAAAGAGATTTGGGAGAGGGAAGGAGAAAAAGAAAGCAGATACTTTAGAAATATTCTTAAACAAAACTGAAACTGCAACTCAGACATGAACTCTCTTTGTTTTTCTTTTTTTCAGAGAGGGGGAGTGAGGGGTGGGGGAGGGGCAGAGGGAAAGTGAGAGAGAGAATCTCAAGCAGGCTCCATCTCCAGGGTGGAACTGATGAGGGACCCCATCTCATGACCTTGAGATCACGACCTAAACCAAAATTAAGAGTTGATGCTTAACCAACTGAGCCACTGAGGCACTCCTCTTCGTTTCATCATCAGAGAAATGCTAATCAAAGTCACAATGAAATAACATCCCATGTCTGTTAAGATGGCTATTATCAAAAGCAAAAGGTAACAACTGTTGATGAGAATGTGGACAAATTGGAATCCTTATGCACTGCTGGCGGGAATATAAATGGTACAGCATCTATGGAAAACAGTATGGAGGTTCCTCAAGAATTAAAAGTGGAACTACCGGGGCGCCTGGGTGGCTCAGTGGGTTAACCCTCTGCTTTCGGCTCGGGTCATGATCTCGGGGTCCTGGGGTCGAGCCCCACATCCGGCTCTCTGCTCAGTGGGGGAGCCTGCTTCCTCCTCTCTCTCTGCCTGCCTCTCTGCCTACTTGTGATCTCTCTCTGTCAAATAAATAAATTAAAAAATCTAAAAAAAAAAAAAGTGGAACTACCATACAATCCAGTAATCCCACCTCTAGGCATACATCTAGAAGAGCTGAAAGAAAATCCTGAAGAGATACTTGCAATCCCATTTTCATCGCAGCATTATTCACAATGGTCAGGATAGAGGATCAAATTAAATACCCATTGATGGATGAACGGATGAAGAAAATATGGTATATACATACAACGGAATATTATTTGGCCTGAAAAAAGACAGAAATGCTACCATATCTGATATGGATGAACCTGGAAGACATTACAGTGAAGTGAAATAAGCCAGTCACAGAAGGATAGATCCTGCATAATTTCACTTATATGAGGTGCCTAAAATAGTCAAACTCATAGAAATGGAGAGTAGAGCGGTGGTGACCAGGAGCTGCAGGAAGGTGTGCAATGGGGAGCTATTTAACAAGGCATAAAGTTTCAGTTTGCAAGATGAATAAGTTCTAGATATCTGCTATACAACACAGTGTCCGTAGCTAACAATTTGGTATTGCACACTTGAAATTTTGTTGAAAGTGTAGATCTCGTGTTAGCAGTTCTTACTCCAAAACAGGCACAAACAAACAAACCAACAAAACCCAAAGCAGGAGGAGGAAACTCTTAGAGGTGATGGATATGTGTGTTTGTTTGTTTGTTTTTTTTACCTAGATCATGGTGTGGTTTTCCAGGTGTATGCAAATTTCCAAACTCATCAAACTGTGATTCAGTTAATATACTCATTTTAAAATATCAGTTATACCTCAATAAAACTGTCTATGATTTTAATTAGACATATGCAGAGTGCTAGATAAGTTTGAAGTATTGTTTATTTTTTGGGTACCTATTTTAAAATACTGCTTATATTAAATTGAATGAAATCAATAAAAGGAAAAAGTCCTGAGCCTTTTATGCAATAAAGCTTTCCAGTATAGGTCCAGGCCAATTACCCTTCTGACATCTGCAATCAGCATTTTAAATGATCAGAAAAAATGGCTGCTAGTGATGGTTTTTTAAAGCCAGCTGGGCTGCAGACCATGCCATGATCTCTCTAGAAAAGTGTATCAGGAGGAATTCGATTAATATTTAAAGGCTTTTTACCCTTGGGTTTACAGTAAGAATTCATCACTTTAACACCTCATGTTTATTAAGTGACTCCATGTTTTATATATGATGTTCATAATATTTGGTTGTGTAAGGGATTTATATTTGACTCATTCCATGGATGTATGAGACAATCAGGGTAAGAAGATGTTAACAAATTAATGAATAGAGCTCTGATACCATAGAAAAAGAGAGTTAATTCTACGCTATGTATATTTATCCAAATATTTAAAAAATTTAATGAAACCAAGGTGTTTGATTCTATAAGCTATGATCACAAAGAATTTTTACATAAACATGAGATCAATCTTCAGAGAGTGGACATTACAGCTCAGTAGCACATCTTACAAAAAAGTCTTTCTTGATTCTTCAAATTTAACCTAACAGTTCCACTCTTTGTGAAAGCATGACAGTATTTCTATTACTGCTGCTTTCAGTGTCTAAATTGTATCCTAGTGATATACATTTCCATCCCATGAAAAACCCTCTAGGAATTATAAAGCAGGCATTGGAACCCATATGGTACTCATTATGGAAAAAGAAACTGAGGCCCAGAACATACCAGAATGTTGCTGGGGAACATAGAATAAGTGAAAGGTAGAGGTGGATTTGACTTGAGGCTTTGTGTCCAAAGGCCAGAGTTTTGTCAGCTACACCCCTGGTCATATCCTCAGGGGGGATGCTGTTCTCCAAAGCTCTGAGTGTAGTGTAGTCACTTGGACCGAGGATGTGCCCAGAGATGTTACTGATTTCAGTGGGAGCACAGACGGCCAGCACAGCAGAACTATGGCCACTTTTTTCCAGTGTTCGGGATATACCACTGAGGAAAGCAAGAACAATCCATCAAGACACACAAGTGCATCCTTTGAAATACACAGCCTCGTTGTTTTTGACATTCACTTGCTAAATGACTCAAGTCTTCAGCCTCAGCAATTAGCCACTTCCCTTGTCATTGAGCAAAGCACCAGAAATGATTCACTGTGAGATGTCCCTTTCCTCTCTTCCTGCTCCACAGAGACCGCCTTGCTCCGATAGGGGGTGTGTGTGTGTGTGTGAACAGTAAGGCAGAGAGCTCCGAGGTGGCACCAGAGAGACTTGCAAAAACAGAAAGGTATTTTCTGTCTTGAAATGAGCTTTGGGGAGATAATTGACTTTGAAAGACCCCACAAATCAAAGTGATTCTAAATTACACAGGAACAATTAGGCATCAAAATCGTTTCTCACTTTATTCTGAGTTATAAAGACTAAGAGCCATGTTATCCCTGCTAACTCACCGACAAGATCCACTTTATTCAGCAAATGACACATTGTATCAGATCTTCTAACTTTCCCATTATCAATATTTAATGGGTATATTTTCTATCCATTGGGAAGTCTGTTTCTCATTAATTGTTACATAAAGTTAAATAGTTATGAATTCCTCACGATTAAACTTCTGACATTTAGTTATCTGACACCCTCACTGTTACCCTCAATGACCCTTAGTGATCTGACATCATTCAGTGATGAGATTAAAAATTTAAGAAGAAAACCTCCTTGCATGGAGAGCAAGTCTTGCGTCAACCAAAACATTTCATAAGGCAGGGTTTTCCATTTCATTGATAGAAAATAGGACACCTCAGTGATCTCCAGACTTGAAACACTCTATGGTGCATGAGATAATACAAACTGCCCCCTTTGTTGCTACCTAATTTTAGTTTGCCATGTGATATACAATTTGTCACTTTTCAAAAAATTATTTCCCAAGAAAGAGATTGCCTTATTTATTCTGTTTTACATAATTAAAAAAAAAAGCAAGAAAGAAAACTTACAACCTATAGGAGAGTGAAATGCAATTAGTAAGAACAATACAAATTGGAGATGGATTCTACTCTTGCTGGGGCGTACTAAAAAAAGGCCTGTACATTCTAGATATGCGAACATGGAGTGTAGGGTGTACATAATGAGTGTTATATTTGTTAAACAGGTATACATGCTCAGTGAGAAATGTGATGATTTCTTTGTGGTTCTGAGACAGAGAGATCAAAGGAGGGCACCATTCATTCATTCATTCATTCCTATTTCAGTGAGCACATACTGTGTGGAGTGAATGAGCACTGATGGGACCTGGAGAAGCTACAACCTCAAAATACAAACACAAACTCACTTCCTCTTCCAGCTAGATAATTTTTTTTAATTTTTTCCTTTTTATTTACTTGATAGAGAAATCACAAGTAGGCAGAGAAGCAGGCAGAGAGAGAGACAGGGAAGCAGGCTCCCCGCTGAGCAGAGAGCCCGACGTGGGGCTCGATCCAGGACCCTGAGAGCATGACCTGAGCCGAAGGCAGAGGCCCAACCCACTGAGCCACCCAGGTGCCCCCAGCTAGATAATTTTAAACAGGGGAAACAGCTGATAGATTGAAAAGTTACTTTGTTTATTTTCTTAATAGGAAAGAAGTGTGAAATTCTGCCTTCATCTAAGGCTCCCAAAGACTCAGGAGCTGAAATTTATTGTTTATGGTGTAAAACAAAAACAACAGTATTTGCATTCTGTTTCCACAAGGGAATTAAAACACAGTGGCCTTTAGCTATAGTTCAGGCAACAATGTGACTTTGCCTTCCAACCATTTATAATATTGAGAATTATGATTTTGGAATTAGGATCTATAGAGCAGGAAGAAATGTTAGAGTCAGTACATTAAAGCAAATTTCTAATTCTGCATAACTAGCATGCATTTACTTCATTAACTAGCAGTTACATTTCCCACGCCTTCAATTAACACTGGTTTCATTTTAAATGCTATCAGTTAAGACAAGATGTGATAAGAAAACATCATTGCCAAGCAAGCATTCCTCAAACACAGCTGATTTATCTCTTTGGCAATTCATTAAAATGCAAAATATATTGAAATTGATTTTCAGCACTTTCAGGCAGGAATGTTTCTAATAATGTTAATTTGCAAATTTCCTCTTCTTTTTTTTAATTTTTTTATTTTTTAAGTCTCTGTGCTGTAGTCGCCATGTTCAGCTGGAGGCTATTTTTGTATTGTGCAGACAGAAAATGAACAGCGAACATTTATTTCTCATATCTTTCTGAGAAACCTGAGGCGCATGAAGATATTTGTGCTGTAACAGGCAGAGTCAATCCCCCTCAGTCCCTTTAGTTGCTATATATTACCAGCAAACTCCCAGCTAGTCTTGCTGTTGCAATTAACCTGCCAGAGCTCTCTCCTGTCAGGCTCCGTAATAATAAACTCCACCGCCCCCCCCCCCGACCCCCCGCCCAGCCACCCCCGAGAGAGACAGAGCTATAGATTCCGGCTCTGCAACTTCCATAGAGGCTGAATTATTCAGAATCAGCATGATTAAGAAGATGACACAGTATTAGTTAAAAAGACATACTTCTCCCCTCCCCCCGCGACTGAGGTTTAAACCTATTAGGTGGAAACAACTGATCTTTCCCTCTTTGGTATACAGTTCCCAAAACAGGATTCTTGAAAGACCATTTACAATACCTTGTCAATTTCCAAGTTTATGAATAAAAATATAAATAGCAGTAGGGAAGTGTCTGAATCAAAACCTACAGCTCACATAAACCTAGGAACTGGCTAAAAATAATATTTTCACCCCAAAGAGACAAAGGGAGCAGGGTTCATTTTGAGTAATTGGTCATGTTTCAATTGTTATTCTTCAAAGCAATAAATAAATAAATAAATAAATATGCAAAAAAAACAAAAAACCCAAACCATCCCCATGTTTGCACATTTTGGGTCAGTTTCAAATGGACCAAACTGTGATGAATTATAAATTAAAACCTGGATATACAATCTGCCAGATAACAAGTTGTTAGACTCTGGAAATAGCATATCCCTAACAATAAACCTTGTCTTTATGAGAACGGCAGTATTATAAATGTCATAATGGGTTGCAAATGAACCAGCTGTTTATATTCTACTCCAGTATATGAATGAGAGAAGAGCAAGCCAGGAAATAAAAGGAGATTGAGGAAAATTTACTAGTATCAAGTCACAGTGAAAAAAAAATTAAAAAAGCCCAAGGAACTCAATTTTTACACATTCCCATCCAATTTACCCTTGCTGGTGACTTTTGGGGGGAAGTGTAGCTTTTGAAACCAATTGTATTATTCCACTTTAAGATGCCTTCTAGTATATTCAATAGACCCATCACAGTTATGTGTTCCTTTTTCAGTCTCAAGCTGCCCTCACCATACGAGATTGGTTACTGTCAGAGGGCTTTCAGGGAAGGATTTGAATGCAATTTCAAAGGCCAGACAGAGCAGCTTTCAAAACACTGCAAGCTTAGGAAAGCAGTGTTAGTAGCCCAGGAGGGGTGAGATTCTGGCTTTCCGTTTCTCAATTTCACTCATTTCCCTTCGAGCTAAAGCACCTTTTGATCCCAACCAGGTGCAATCGAGACAGCATGGCAATACTCAGTGAATGACCCCACCTACCCAAAGCGCTACAAAATGGCAATTATCTGTAACTGCGTTATTGCCAGCATACACATTAGCCGGTGGACACTGGCAATTCCCTTTGAGACCAGAAACACTTTGCTCTTCTAAGTATGATTAAATCTAGGTGCACCCGTGAGGTGTCAACAAACGTCCAGGCCATTCATGGACGGTTATTAGCCAATTGCCCTTTGCCGCACATCAGGTATGAATCATACGTGTTCGTTCTGCAAAGATCTCATTTCGGGTTTCACGTCCTCTTTTTCTCAGCCAGAACTAAAATCCAGCAAAGGGATGCAGAGGAGGGGTACAACTCGAGTTTAAAAAATTGAGAGTATTGCTTTATGGGGCATTACAGCTGCTCTATTTAAAAATCCAATCCAGAAGATAAAATTACCACTTGTTATGTTTGCATTTGCAGATAAGACACCTCACCCTTGGCTGCAGTTCCCTTATCTCTGTAATATTCATGGAGTGCTAGCTTTTAATTAAACCATCCACAACTCGATGTAACTCAAAGTGTATATATTACTGCTGCAGGAACCAGTAGTCGAGAAAAATTCTGTATCTTAAATTTATTTTTAAAGCCTGGGTAGTTTTATTACCAATGATGTCACAAATGGTGCCATCCTACAGAGATGACTAAGGTTTGTGTTTCAAGAGACACGTCGATCATCTCAGGGCTCCCAAAAGTTCTGAGACTCCTGACTTTTGCAGATATAATAGTCAGAAATTTGACGTTCTCAGAAAGCCTTGGAGGTCTGTGATATGTAATCATTTGTCATTTTCTTAAAGCAAAAGTTTATTCATAGGCATGGTGGATCTGGAATGCAGAGGTGGGTCCCATAGTTACTGATTCCCTAAACTGATCAACTGTCTTCTTCAAATATGATACACCTTCACTTTCCTGACATTTTCTCAGTCCCCTTTCCTGGTGCCCATCTGCTGATGTCCAAGACTGTTAGCTTCTCATTCTTCACACTCTCGCTAGGTCACCTTATTGCATCCCAGGACTACAAGTTCTATGTGTCTGTTGATAACCCAAACCAAAATCATCCACCCGGATCTCACTCCTGAAATTCAGAAGCACGCAAGAAACTGCTTTTTAGGACATTGGATATCTCACTGGCACTTGGATTCAACATATCCCAAAAGCAAGCTATAGTAATGCTGGTAGGATTTAATATGGATTTAATATTTACATTCATAATCTTTACAAAAAACCCTATCAGGTAGGAGACTATCATAATCCCACATTTACAGGGGAGGACACGGGGGCTTAGATATGTTAATTATCAAGGTCATAGGATTTGGACCCCAGTCTGTCTGAGCAGTCTCTGTTTTTAATCACTATCCCTGTGCTGCTCTTCCTTTTCCTCATTCAAGTACATAACTTGTCCTAGGGACCCTTTCCTGTGTCAGCTGAACCTCTTCAGGGATGGCATCACTGATCCTAGAGTAACTGGCTTCCAGAACTAGAGCTCTGCAAATATAAAGGAATTCTTTTTAAAGAAAGCCTGTCATTATGTATTTATTTGATTTGTAATCTCCTGGATAGCCTGGGAAATACAAAGGGCCTATACAGTTGAGAAAATAGAGGCCGATAAATGGGTGAGAGAGGGGATAGCATGGGAAGAGAGCAGCAAGTGTGAAGGGCCTGGTGAAGGTAAAGAGTCAAAGTGGCATTCTCAAGTAATGGACTGGATTTCTCTAACATTAGAGCACAACGCATGGAAGTGAGGAGAAGCTAAAGAAGCAAAATCTTGCCAGGTAGACAGGGGCTAGAGTATAGAGGGTTTTATCGGTCCTAGGAAGATTTGGGAATGTATTCCAAGGACAAAATGGGAACGTTTTAAGCAATGGGAAGTGAAAACCCAAAGTTCATTACTTACTTAGGTTTCAGTCACTAATGGGAAAAGCCAACCTTGGAGACTGGTGTAAAGCTTTGCTCAATGCACGAGGAACACCGATGAGGAAAGACAGAAGGAAAATGACAAGCTGTGATCGTTTTACTTATGCATTAAAGGGCCAAGTACCCTAGGGCACTCTACACAAGTAAGGCAGTTAGAGACAAGGACTTGTTTTATGTACTATAAAACACATGCTTATATGTACACATACATCTATGTACATATAATTAATAGATTTATTTTGGGGACACCTGGGTAGCTCAGTTGGTTAAGCAGCTGACTCTTCATTTTGGCTCAAGTCATGATCTTAGAGTCCTGAGCCCGACCCCTGAGTCTGGCTCCATGCTCAGCGGGGAAATCTGCTTGAGGATTCTCTCTGTCCCTCTGCCCTTCCCTCTGCTTGCACATGAACGTGTTCTCTAACTAAATAAAATATATAAATAAATAAATCTTTAAAAAATAGACTTTTTTTTCAAATTTCTTTTTTTTTTTTCAAGATTTTATTTATTTGACACAGAGAGAGACAGTGAGAGAGGGATCACAAACAAGGGGAGTGAAAGAGGGAGAAGCAGGCTTTCTGCTGAGCAGGGAGTCCAATGCTAGGCTCGATCCCAGGATGCTGGGATCATGACCTGAGCCAAAGGCAGACACTTAATGACTAAGCCACCCAGGCGCCCCGAAACTTTATTTTTTTAGAGCAGTTTCAGGTTCAAAGCAGAACTGTGCAGTAAGTACAATGCTCCGTATAGTCCCTGCCCCTCCCCCCATAGCATCCCCTACCATTAGCATCAGCCATCGGTTGTTACAGCTGACGAATCGACACTGACACATCATCGTCATTACCCAAAGCTCACAGTTTACATTACAGTATCACATAGAGTAATTTCACTGTCCTACAAACCCTCTGTGCTTCACTTATTCATTTTTCACACCCCCAGCCCCACCCCAGCAACCACCTGTCTTTTTAGTTTTGCCCTTCACACGATCTCACATAGTTGGAATCATACAGTATGTGTAACTTTTTCAGACTGGCTTCTTTCACTTAGTAATATTCATTTAAATTTCCTCCATATTTCTTTGTGGCTTGATAGTTTCCTTCTTTTCAGTGCTGAACAATATTCCATTGTCCGGATGTGCCCTTGTTTACTTATCCATTCACCTAGTAAAGGGCATCTTGGTTACACCCAAGTCTTGACGATGATGAATAAAGCTGTTATAAGCATTCACGCATGTGCGCACAAGTTCTCAACGCCTTGAATAAACATCTGGAAGCATATTTACTGGATTGTATGGTAAGAGTGTGTCTAATTTGTAAGAAACTGCCAAACTGTCTCCCAAAATGACTACCATTTTGCATTCCCTCCAGCAAAGAATGAGAGTTCCTGTTGTTCAATGTCCTTGTCAGCATTTGTTGTCACTGGTGTGGATTTTGGCCATTCATATAAGTGTGTAGTGGTATCTCGGTGCCCTTTATTTAAAATTTCCTAATGATTTATGATGTCGAGCATCTTTTTATCTGCTTATCAGTGATCTGTATGTCTTCTGTGATGAGGTCTCTGAGTCTTTGGCTCAGTTTTTAATAAGGTTGTTCACCTTCTTATTGTTGAGTTTTAAGAGTTCATTCTATATTTTTAGATAACAGCAACTTTCTCAAATATGTCATTGTAAATATTTCCCCCCAATCTGTGTCTTGTCTTCTTATTCTCTTTATGCTATATTTTTCTAGTTATTAGGTAAGTTCTTGCATTCTTACTATGTATTTACCTCCCATGGACCATTCCAATGTGTGGAGCATTCAGAATCCAGTGGATAACAACTGAAACAATTGTCCTTGAGACCTGAATGTGTGCAAGGCACTGTATTGTGATGGATGCTGTAGGAATGCACTGTGTGCTATTTCATTTCTGTCCTCAAGAAATGCAGTCATCAGTGATGTAGAAGACAGGCCCATGAGCCCCACTCCAGGGTTTTCATCAACACAGAGCAATAACAGTTTTTAGAAAACAATCCCCACTGTCCTTGTTTCTGTCTCCCTGGGCCCACAGTTCATGCCTATTACTCTTCTCTTAAAGTTTTCATCACCTGAAGATGCCCTTCCTGACTTCAGGGACCTTGGCATTCTTATGGAATTGTCATCAGCTAAGTGGTCTCCTATCTTTGGGATACTTCATCCCTTCTCCCCTGAGCTCATCCTTTTATTTGTCCTGGAGAGAATTTCTGATGCCAGTCCTTGGAAGCATGAATTCCAACTCCATAACCATGCAAAAGGTTTAATGGAGGGATTACTACCACAGACTGCAGTTATCTGGGAAGATTTCATGGAAAAGAAATTTGAGCAAAACTTAAGAGATGAATAGGATTTGGCAAGAAGAGAGAAAAACAAAAGTGTCAGAGAAATGAGAAGTCACCAAGAAGAAAAAGACTCAGGGACTGTATAGCAAACCACCAAACTGGACCAAGTAGGAGATGCAAGTAGGGGAAGGGTGTGGGCAGGTCTGCAAAATTCACCTAGATCTGTAATAACGCTTTGCCTTTGGATGTTCTAGAAGGTCTGGCCCTTCTGATGCACTGCTATGTCATAAGCAATAGCTAACTGTTACTAAGTACTTCCTAAGCACTGGGACATTTAGAAGTGCTTTAGTACATAGAGCTGCCAAGCCTGGCCTCTGGCAGGGAATCTGATTCTAGATCTCTGTCTCCTAACCACTGCATTCTGCATCAGTTCCCTCAACGGAGCTTAGCAACAACCCCCTCTCTTCTCTTAACAATAATGGCAACTGTGAAGAGCAGGTTGAATTCCTCTCTTTTTTCTCTCCCCTGAGATCTTATGACAGAAGTAATATTGAAAGAGGAAAATTGGAAAGGGTCATTCAGTTTAAAAAATACATTGATAGCAGCATATTGTTGTGAATGTAACCAATTACCACAAACTCAGTAGCATAAAACAACTCAAACTTATTAGCTTACTGGCCTATTGGTCTGAGGTTCAACATGGGTCTCCTTGGGCTGAAACTGAGGTGTTACCAGAGCTGTGTTTTTTGTTTTTGTTTTTCTCTGGAAGCTCCAGGGGAGGATTCATTTCTTTTTCCAATTGCTAGAGCTTGTCCTCATTCCTGGACTTTGAGCCATTTTCTTCACCCTTAAAGCCAGTAAGGGCAGGTGGAGTCCTTACATGGTGAAAGTGGAGCTTTTATCATATCTTCCATCTGATTCTCTTCCCTTCTACCTCCCTCTTCTACTTTTAAGGATCCTCCTGATTACAAGGGGTCCACCCAGACAATCAGGATAAGCGCCCTGTTATATGATAAACTATTAGCAACTATAATTTGCCTTTGTCATGCAACCTATTCGCAGGTTCTAGGGATTAGGATGTGTTCATCTTTGGGGGACCACTGCCCTGCTTACCACAGTGCCCCATAAAAATTATTTATTAGTACTTTAAGTGGAGTAAAAACTTAAAAAAACATGACACCATTAATTATGAAATGATTAATACCAGTTAATAAAATCTTCCTAATACTTTAATCGCATTCCCATTTAATTTCGCAGCAACAGTGTTGTTGTCGTCGTTATTTTAGCAGCTAAAATGTCGGGAGTGCGTTCAAAGTGTTTAACGCAGCTTTCACAGAAACAAAAACTCCTGCCTTTTCACACTCATATAGGGGCTGGAATTTACATGGTATTTAATTAAATTACATAATGACAGAGATAATTATACCTGGGAGAGATGCATGGGAGAAACACAACTGACTGTTGGTACACATATAACTCAGTTGGAAAAGCAGAAGCTACTGGGCTCAACAGAGGAACGTCTATTGGTGACAGCTCACAGCATGCACCCATCCATGTGTTCATGGAAGGAATGGAGACTGCCCATTAATCTGGCAAACCAGTTGAGCGGAAGTTTTTAAAGAAAGCTTCCACTCTCCTACAGATAATAAAATGAACAATAAAATGAAGAACAGGCTTGAGTTCTGGTCCCTTCTCATTCATACCTTGCAAGTTGGTAAATTAATTACTGACTAAGAAGTTAGTGAGGGCTAAAATACTATGCACCTCAAGGCGTAGAGGTAAGTACTGAAGTAGGTCTTGCTGGGAAAGGCCTTCATTGATAACTGTTCTGTCAATCACAAATATTTGCATACTGTTTCCATTCCTTCTTTGAATCAACTCCTAGACATGAATTGTTGAATGGATATGTTTATAAACCTCTCAATTCCTGTTTACAACTATTACCAAAATAGCTTCCAGAAATATATATATATATATATATATATATATATATACCAATTTCACTCCTAACTACGATGTATGATGATACCCATTTCCTCAACAAACTTGCCAGGACTCCTCATCATTTTAATATTGCCAATTGAGTTACCTAAATAAATAAATAGAATCTGAAATTGTTCTTTTCATTTAAATTTTTGTGATGATTGCTTTTGCGGATGTTTTCATGGGAAATTATATTGACCATTTATTTGATTTCCTCTTTTTGCGAATTGCTTGCTAATGTTCTTACTCCATTTTAATTGGGATGTTTATAGTTTTCTCACTGATTTGTAAGAATTCCAAATAGTAAGATCTTTGCTTGCTGCAACCTTAATTTTTCTGATTCATGATTTTCTTTCTGTTTTATTTGTGTGTCCTAAGGAGATCCTTGAAAGACAATTCCCAAATTTTCTCTGCCCTCTGGGGGAAGAATCAATTTTAAAGCACCATCTGCCTGATATTTCCTGTGGATAGTAAGTTTCCTAATAAAATTAGCACATAGTTCATTTGAATCTCTAATAATTACTTGAGTTTTTAAGAAACCACAACTATTTTCAGAAAATATGTTTCTTCTTTACATTCTTCTCACAGCTTAGGTACTAAACCAACTTTCATTTGTGATCCCTGACTTGTTTTCACCAATCAATTTCTATTCTTTTTTAATTGCATATTTCACTAGACTTGCCTTTATTTAGCAACTGTTACCTTAAAGCTTATTATTATAGCACCTCCATCTGTTAAATAACGTCAACATCCTTCCCATCACCTCAGCACTTCTAATCCCCCTCCTCGCAGCCCCCTCACTGAATGAAAAGCAACGCGGTTTTTGTTGGAAGCTTTGAATGAATAATTCATTTGGAAAAATCGTCCGTGTTGTGCATGTTCAGAAGACAGCACACTTCTCTTGTCAGTCACAATGGATTGGGTAGGACTAAGTGCTGTTCGGCGTGTGCTCAGAGTGTACTGCTGATGGCGGGTTGCTGAGACTGCCAACTGTGTTAATCCTGACCATCCTTCTTTGTCTTTTATGACAGGAAGATTAAGATTCAGGGTCTCATTCAGTTGTTGCAGTTAGACTCTATTTCAGTTGGTTGTTTCGAGCCTTCTTTTAAGTTACCAACAGATTCTCATCATTATCCCCTCAAGCCCAGTGACATCCTGACCCAGAGTTATGTCCTCCAAGGGCAGCATGGTATAAAGAGGAGAGAGAGTGGCCTTTTGCCAAACCTTGGGTTTGAGTTCTATATCTGCCATTTGTGGGCATGGCAGCTTGGGCAAGGTACATCCACTTGATAAACCTCAGTCCCTTTATCTGGAAATCAGAGAGGATCATTGCTACAACACGGGATGTTTGTGTGTGTGGATGTGTGGATTCTATAAGGAAATAGTGTATGGAAGCACCCTAGCATTACGCCTGGAGGATGGCAGGTTTCTAGCTCATGTTCACGTCCTTCTAATCAATTCCTTCTTTGCCCATACCTCTGTGATCTCCTTCCCTTTCCTCATGACACATATGCATAATACTGAATGAACTTACCACATTCCTAACGACATTCAGTATGTCCTTATTTTCAAGATAAAGTCTACGTTCCCAGCGTGACCCCAGTCAGCAGCCCCTCCCACCCAACTGGGCCTGGTGGACAAGCTACATGGAATTCTCCTTCACTTTCCCCAAACAATTTCATGTTACTTCGTCCCCAGGCCCAGCAATTCCTGCTCCCTGCCTGGTTTGTCCATTTTCTTCTGTGCAGCTTCAAAAATCTCAGTCCTTTAAGATGTGGTTATATATAATACACTTTCTTAGAATTCTTCCTGGACCTCCATGGCCTTTGGCCCTGCCTCCATGCGCCACACACCCACGCACAACATGCTCCACACACACCACTCCACGCACCCATGTTCATTCTCACACTTAACTTTTTTGTGATAGGATCATTATGCAGCCCTGTCTCCATCTCCCAAATAGAACAAGCTTTCAAGGGCACAAAGCCAACTTTGTTTGACTTATAGAAAATGCCTCCTTCGGGGGGCGGGTAGGAGAGGGTGGTGGGGCTATGGACATTGGGGAGGGTATGTGCTTTGGTGAGTGCTGTGAAGTGTGTAAACCTGGTGATTCACAGACCTGTATGCCTGGGGCTAATAATACATTATGTGTTTATAAAAAATAAAAAAAATTAATAAAAAAAGAAAATGCCTCATTGAATTTTGGGTAAATACATGAATGAATGCTGGAATACATGAATGAATGAAGTTTTGAATATTTTAAGGAATAATATCATAGACATTAAAAAATATGAGAATCATTATGTCTCAATGACGTGGTTACAGGAATACCAAAAAATGACTGTTTCATACCCTTAAGCAAACATCTGTAGAATTAGTTTTTGAGACATGTTGACAAATAATAAGTGCATTGTTCTTACTAGTTACATGCAAGTCTTCCCTTTCCAGCTTTTCTACCCCTGCCTCACTGATTGCTCTCTCCAACTCGTCCCCTCTTCCTTCTGCCTTTTGAAGAAAGTAGAATTAAGAGGGATTATTTGGAGATCCCTCCAGAGGCTGGTAACCTTAGCTGTGACATCTGGAATCCAGCCTGTTTTACTTGCTGGGTCTATAAAACATCCTCACAAATGTTAACTGGTAACTAACCTCTGGCTTTGTTAACTCTCTCCTCCCTGGCTTGGAAGTGGCTCTGTTCTGCATCTGGTCTTAGCATTTACATTCTTTTCCTCCCCTCGGGGGCACGTCTTGTCTTAACCTGTGCTGCCTAAAACTGCCAGACAGCAAGCTACATATCATAAAGGTCTTAAGGGATTTTTCTCTTACAGTTTCTACGTGATGTCCATTGGTTTCTCAGGAAGTGCCCCAGCACATGCCCCGTCTCCTTTGGGAGAGAATCTAGAGTCCCCACACAGAATGTACAGTCTGATCAGCCCTTCCGAACCAACGCTGAATGTATTTATGGTTAAGGTCCTTACACAAGAGATCATGGGCCCTCATCAGAAGAATTCAAAACTAATAATGCCAACATTTGCTTGGAAGAAAAATAAGGAATCCACGTGAAAATAAGACTGTTTTCTTTTAAATTATTCCTCAAAACAAAAACTTTGATTAAGACTATAATGACATGCTATTTGAGAGGTGCTATTGGTCAACCTTCTACTTCTGGAGGTTATACACATCAACTGTGTGCATGTACGCATGTCTGATATCTGTCATTACAGAGCTGATGACAGAGGGGTTCAATATTCTAATGAAGGGGGTGAATATGGATCATTTTATTTTTGTTTTGAGTTTTGCCAACAATGATGGCAACAACGACAGTATCTACCATGAACAGAGTACACATTGTGTCATACTTGGCATGCAGTGTCTTATTTAATTAGCAAAACAACCTGTAAAATCAGGACTTATGGTGTCTATTTTACAGAATACAACTGCATGCACAAACTGAATGCTAACACATTTGAGAAGCTTTCCAAATGTCTCAGAGTTAGGGAGAGGGAGAGGAGAGCTTCAAACAGACAAACAGCAAACTCCATCCTTACCTACCACACAATATTATTCCCCACCAGTTCAACAATAGGCAACTTCTACAGTTTACTTTCCCCAATTGTTTAAAATATAATCCTGTCATCACAGAGCTAATCAATGAGAACAATGACTCCCAGATTTGATAGCTCAGGAAAACACCTTTTAAGTCAAAATGGATTTTATTAAAAAGGGAGAACCCTAGAACCCACTGGAGATATGCTGAGTCAGGCTGTATTTAGGCAGGATTCAGGAATCTCTGTTAAAATACCTCCCCAGCTAATTTGGATGCAACCTACCTGTCACGGCTCTTGTTGGCCCGTGGTTGGGAACCATGTCTTGGATAGACTCTAAACTTTTGGCCATGGACTATGCCGATCCCAAAAGGCCTGGCACATAGGATACCCACTCAACAAATAGTTGATACACTGACTTGTTGAACCATCAATTTTATAGCGATACTTCCCATGTTGGGATAGTAATGAACATGATTTTTCCTTTAGTTTTTGGAAGGGGAAATCCACTCAGCCCAAGAAGCAGCTCAACCTTTGGAGCTTGGAGGAGGCGGTCAGGTGGCAGCAATGGAATCTCTCTCAGCAGAGTTCTGCATTAAGGAGAAGGGCCACACTCACAGTAGACATTTCCTTCCTAGGGCAATAGGGGCATCTATCATTAAGGTTTATAGGTATTTGTATGTGTCATTTACTGTCACCGATTTCTCCTGGGTCCTGGGGAGAATTAAGCTGAGTGTCTGTAAAAATACAATAAGCTCCTAAGAGAAAGATGTTCTCTAAAGATATAGTATTACTATAAATTTCAACTACTTCCCCTTGCTTGAAAATGCTGTCCTGGTGAGAATGATCACTTATCAGGCATTGGCTCATTTCCCAAGCTAGTGGGAAACTGACCTAAGTCTCAGGCATCCTGAAAATGGAGGAATGGGGTGGCTGGGGTAAAGGACAGGGAAAATAGCTCACAAAAAGTGACAATAATCGGGATGCCTGGGTGGCTCAGTTGGTTAAGCAGCTGCCTTCGGCTCAGGTCATGATCCCAGCGTCCTGGGATCGAGTCCCGCATCGGGCTCCTTGCTCGGCAGGGAGCCTGCTTCTCCCTCTGCCTCTGCCTGCCATTCTGTCTGCCTGTGCTCGCTCTCTCTCCCTCTCTCTCTCTGACAAATAAATAAAATCTTTAAAAAAAAAAAAAAGTGACAATAATCTATTTTCAAGTCTATATAAGTTGTAAGTATGGCCTTACCAATAGTTGGTGTAGTAATAACAAAAACATTAGTTTACAAAACTCCAGTATCCATTCTTAAATGGAAAATCATCTTCTCAAAGGAATTTGTTTCCTTTGCTGGTTTTCTTACTCCTGCAAGGACCCAACCTAATTTGGCATATGCCAATGTCAGGGACCCTGATTCTGCTCCTTATGTCTCAGAAAGGATCAGTCATCTCAATCTCCATCAGATTTTTGCAGTAGCTAGCTGTTTGAACCAGGATAGTTCCCTTGCAGTTCATCTTTTAAACCGAAAACCGAAATCCCTTTACTCATCTCATATATATGAGAATATATGTCTCTAAACTGCTCATAATCTTGGAGAAGTGACATCCTTGGACCTACAGATAAATACGGCACTTCATTAGTTCCTGATGATTTTATACCCAGTTGGGATGTGATACCTAAGTAAAAACAACATTCCAGGAAGAAATGGATACATTTGTAGATAGGTGAAGGGAGTGAAAATTGTATTGCCATTTTGAAAAGTAATGGTGCAATGTGATCAAAAGACTTGGAATAACATATTCCAAGTTAACACAACACATTCCAATATAACATTTTATGTGTCAACATTATATTAATATGCATGCTTATATAAATATTATAAAAGAAAATATTTAAAATGCATAAACATAACACAAATATGTATTATGTATTATGTATCTATAAATGCCAGAAATATTCTACTGGTGACCTTGTCCTATTCTGTGAATTCAGTATTGACAACTTTCAGACCTCTCTTCCAACTTGTTATTTCAATAGAGACCTGCCTTCTCAACATCTTTTGCATGACTAACATATCTCAGATGTTCCCTGATGTTTCCACAATCTTCCCCATCTCAAATGGAAGCTCCATTCAACCATTTGTTCAAGCCCCAAATCTAAGCATTACTGTTGACACTTTTCTTTTTCTCATAGCAACCAAGACATTCCATTGTCTCTACCTTCAAAATAGATCAAGAATCCACACCTACATGGTCACTTCCATCACCCCCACTCCCCAAGACCACCATCACCTTGGAGGTCTGACTAGATTGAACAGGAGGGAGACACCAGCAAGTTGATGTATCTGAAAGCCTTAGGAATGGATATGACCACCTAGAAAAGGAGTGAGAAAAGAGAAAAGAATATAACCCAAGAAAAAGCTGCAAGGAATTTTAGCAGAGCTCAGATATAGAAGGCAGAGGCTTGAGAAGAGTTGGAAAGACCACCCAGGCCCTTGGTTTGTTAATGGCGAGACCATGTTAGATTAACATGGCAGGCAAAGCTGAGTGTGTTCTAGGAGGGGTTGGGGGGAGCAGCCTCATAAATTCCTATAGGTTGTTTCAAAAACAGCCTGTCATAGAAACAGAGCCAGGTCATGTGTTTTGTGAAACAAAAGGAAAAGTACAAATTGGGTCCTCACCAGGTGGGATCCAGTGTCAGAAGGCTGTGGGACAATCCCTGCCTGAGGTTGTACAGTCTTCTCCATTTTGTCCCTGGGCAGCGGCCTCCCCTTAGCCATCCCAAGATCCAAGTTCCTGTCGGATGTGCCAGGCTGTCACCCCAGGGGCTTTGTTGTTAGGAAAAACAAGGAAGTCCCTGAGAGAAAATCATTGTGAATGATGTCACAAGGTGAAGCTGGGCAAAACTCAGAGCTATGGTCTCCCCACACCTCAGTCCTGCAACACCCTGAAGACATTGATGGAAGAAGGAAGGAAGACGAGCAAAGAGGACACCAGGGGCTGAAAGAAACTGATGGTGGGCCATCCCAGGAGCAGAAGGGGAGCAAAACAGGGCAACACCAGCCTCCAGAGCAGGGAGAGTAGTTAGCTGTGGGTAGAACTCTCTTTCTGCCCTCCATTCACACCAAAGATTCCCAGAGGGAATTAATTAGGAAAGGAGCTCTAAGGAAAACCGGGTTTCCTGTCATCTAAAGGGTAAAAGACCCTGAGGCCCATTTAGACTTGAAATATTCTTAGAAATGTAAGTTCTATTGTCTTCAATAAGCATGAACCACTTTTGTTATTTTTTAAATCAACAAAAAGAAATTAAGAGGAAATGACCATGGTTTTTGCACTTACGACTTTTCTCTATATTTCTAAAAGATTAACTTTCATTCATATCACAAATCTCATGTAGAGTAGTTGGCAAATATCCCATTTCATTGACTGAAAAATGGAGTGCTTTGACCTTCTAAAGGTCAAAATTCTAAACACTAAATCCTCTGGGTAATTTTTCCCTAAGCATGAATTCCCTACTTCAACATGTTCAAGCCGTTGCCAAATTATAATCTCTGCTTTTGCCCCAGATTTCAAATTGGTCAGGGCTGTACTGGATGATTTCAGACTAATTATTCAGATATTTAAAATGGCATCTGGCATGATTTCTCTTAAAATACAGTCAACTATGATTGTTTTCCTTTCTCCTGCCTGAGGCTTCTCAGAACTCATGTTCAGTTGTTTTTTTTTTTCCTTGAGGACATATATCAGATGGAAATTTTTGTTTTCTAAATGCCTTAAGTAGGAACATTCCTTTTTGTCAACAAATACTTTAAGGGTATTAAAGTATTTAAATATTTCAAATAGATATGTGGAAGATCAGTGATGTGTTCTTGAATGCTTCACTCAAGACTAAAGATTATACTGCTCTGACAGGAAGTTTGCAAATTTCTATTTCACATTATGCTGTGAAAGTTTCAAAGATGACTTTAATTTTAAAATCTGGTAACATTTTACTCACATAAAAGTTATCTCTTATCTTCAGTTGACTATTTTCTTTTAGAGAGATTCTATGTTTTAAAATACTGATTAGAGGGTGCCTGGGTGGCTCAGTGGTTTAAAGCCTCTGCCTTCGGCTCAGGTCATGATCTCAGGGTCCTGGGATCGAGTCCCGCATCGGGCTGTCTGCTCAGTCGAGAGCCTGCTTCCTCCTCTCTCTGCCTGCCTCTCTGCCTACTTGTGATCTGTCTCTGTCAAAGAAATAAAATAAAAAAAAAATAAATAAAATAAAAAGAATACTGATTAGAGTCTATGAACACCTATTACATTAAGAAAAAAGATATAACTTCTGAAACACAACAACAATTGCTTCCTTTCTTATAAAGTGTAACAAATGCTTAGTTATGATATGTTTAAAAATATATTTTGTAACATGGATGAAATATTTTATAACAAAATTTTATAACAAAAATCACAGATGCTGGTGCCATTGGGGGTTTATTTACTTAAATAACACAAAACCATTTTGCTTAAATTTCATGTTGGACATGAAATTTATATCAGAAAATATTGCTAAAATACCAATGTTTTCATTGTTCATTGACTTATGCGACTTTCCTTCCAAGTCTGATGTAGGGAGTAGGTTCAGGCAGGGAAAGAAAAAAAAAGAAAACAAATCACAAACCAATACGAAATACTGAATTGTCACTGCATAGTTTTTAATGATAATGCCAGAGAAAAAATATAATTTTACAAATGTTTCTTTCTTCCTTTTTTTAAAGGTGAGCCCACCAAGCGCCAGTAATTACTCTCATAGGAAGAATAAAAGAAACCAAATTGTGCTATTAAGAGCCAAGAAGCAAGAAATGTGTTTTAGAAAACATTCAAATGAATATGATTTCCCACTGAGTTATGGCTTTGCCAGGTAAATGACTCTTTTGACCAATTGTCAAGTGTAAGCCTGAAACAAGTAAACATCATTGCTCAAGCTTTTGGCTTGGGAAAAACATACAGATAAGCTCATGTCTGCTATCACTCTACACTGAGTACACGTACAAATGGTCTTCACTTAATTAGTCTGGGGAGAGGCCAAAGAAGGAAAGGCCCTCGGCTGGCATGACGAGCAAGCAGATAATAACTTGATAGGAGAAGCAAAGAATCAACACAGAAAGGTCTGCTTCATTATTTCAGTTAGAGAGGCCAGTGAAGCTAGGATAACAGATCTGCCAAAACATGGAAGAATCAAAGTCTAATAAGCTTTTAAAGTTGAAAGAAGACGTGGCGGCCGTTTAATTCAATAATCTCCCATTTCAGCAGAGAGGAATTTCAAGTCTGGAGAAGGGATGTGGCTTGCCGAGAATGAGACCACTGGGAAGTGAGCAAACCAGGCTTTGGACCCAGAGATTCAGCTATCCATGAAGAGTCCCTTCTACTATTTCTAGTTACAGACCCCCACCTGCCTTTTTTCGAGATGGACCCAGATGATAACGGAATCTACCTGGCGTTTAGTTTGTTTTGCCTTACTATGGGAATCATTTAGACATTTGGGGAGGATGGGGAAGAATTTGATGACACCACAGGGACCAAAACTTTGGCCTCAGCAGAAATAAGTTTGAAGATATTAAATACCTGATAACCAGATGAAGCTGATGCGCGTGGGGAGGGCGGGGAAGCAGGAGTTGGACACTCATACAGAAACAAAGCAGAGGGCTGAATATTAGGAAGTGATGGTTCTTTGTCAGGACAGTCTAAAAGAAGGTCTAGGGACAATAGCTTTGCATGTCAGGTGCATCTATATGAGGCCTGATGGTCGTGGGGCAGGGAGAGGGTGAGTTTTAGTAACAAGGTTCACTAATCTCTGTCATGTGGCCATGTGGGGACTTCCCAAGCACATTTACCTGGGAAGTTTCCCACTTCTGCTGGGTTGTGAAAATACCCTGTGTTCTGAACAGGGCTTTCCACTGCACTCCAATACTTTTACTTCACTACAAGAAAGCAACAGCCAATGCATTCAAACCAGCAATAAAAAGTAAGTGGGTTTAATTTACAGCACGGTCTGCACATGTAGACCTTTTTATCTCCTATCCTCAAGCAGCCCATTTCAACGTATAACTTTTATTATGTTCTAAGTTCATTAAGCCAGCATCTCTTTTTAAAATTTCTGGCCAATTAATAATGAATTTCTGTCAGGTAGCTGATTCCAGTTAATCAATGAGGTCACCAGAAACATCGAATCCAGGATTGTTCATTAAAACGGTCACCATTGTAAACCATTCATGGTTTCTAAAAATGTCAGATGGGAAGCTACTAGGATAACGATCACTAATGGCTACATAACGTCCAGTGTCTTGGCCACATTTTAACCCTCAAGGTCGAAGTTCAATTATACCAATTAAAGCTCACAAATTCAATGAGAAGCATGGGGCTTCACTTTTTCACGGAATGGTATCCAGTTCAAATCAGCTGATGTGGCTTTCTGGCCCCCTGTGTTTTCACAGCTTCTAGAACAGAGAATTCTACTTGAGCGGTATGCTTAAATTTTTGGTGCCAATGCCTCTGAGTGTTCTTCCTGAACTGTGACTCATTACCAAGTGTGTAATTCCAAGTTATGGGAAAAGGAGACTTGGTAATTAATTTTGTTGGTGACATTGAAAAAGGCTTTTCCATAATCTTGCGTGCTGTGTAGTGTCAGCCTAATCCAATTCCATTATTCCTTATCCACAATTAGAAAATACAGAAACTGTGAAAATCAAATTAAAAAAAAAAAACAAAACTAGCAGCTTATTTATTTAGTAGCAAAACCTGACTTGCCCCGATACAACCTTATTTGAAGCCTATTTATCTCCTTTAATATGAGCATCTATGCTTTTCATCATAAAAATCAATGTGTTTGATTATGCAGAGCTGTACTAGACCCCACTGAAGGTCATTATATAATATGATATATATGTGTATGCACTGTACGACCATTGTACAATCTGAAAAAAAAAAAAAAAAAAAACCTGACTTCCAAAACACAACTGCCAAAATTCATTTAAGATAAGGAATTCTGAAACCAAAAAAGTAAAAAGGTTGGGCATTTTCTAAGCCCACAGAAAGTCATTTTGAAATCTGGTTCTGTTTATTTTTATTTATTAATTTTTTAAAAGTTTTTAAAGTTTATTTGTCAGAGAAAGAGAGAGAGCACAGCGGAGGGGAGAAGTAGGCAGGGGGAGAAGCAGATTCCCCATTGAGCAAGGAGCCCAATGCAGCACTCGATCCCAGGATCCTGGGATCATGACCTGAGCCAAAGGCAGACGCTCAACCGGCTGATCCACCAGCCATCCCAAAAAACTGACTCTGTTTAAATAAGCAATGTTATTGTGCAGCCCATACGTTCAAACCCTTTTTTCTCCTAGGCAATGTTACTTGGGTTTGTATTTCATGCTATTTTTATTTTTGTTTTCTTACTTTACTCTTTATGTTATGTCACTTTATTTTTCAATTTGTGTCTTCTTGAAAAACCCGTAAATTGAGAACACCAGGGACTCTCACACAAGTTCATGGTAAACATTGGCCCTGCAGCCTTCTGGATGCTGTTAAGGTAGTGCCTTGTGGCTGTTTTCCTGGCTATTTCTTGTGATGAGAGACACATTTATCTGAAAAACATAAAATATTTGGTCTCTTAGCTGAGACCTCAGACAAAGGGCCTAACTGTAAAAAGAAATGCTGTTTATTTGACCCATGCTCATTGCGCGCCCCAACTCCTCGCTCCTCACTCATTTCTATGGCAATCACAAAACTATGCACGAGGCTTATTCACTCTTAAAAATAAACCCTGAAAAAAAAAAAAAAGGAGGGGGGGGATAGGTATCTTTCAAGGTGTGTTCTGACAATGAAGACTTTTTTGCTTTCAATGCATTGCTTTACTTTTCACAGTTTGGAAAACTTACAGTTTGGAGCCAGCACTCTATTTAAAATCAGCATATTAGTTTTTAGTCACCTTGCACAAGGACAGTGGTTTTATTTTTGTGAAACAGGGTACCAAATTATATATGTAAGGTTTCTGGACAAAGAATGTTAAGTAGCTATGATCCCCTATTGATTCGGATACTGAATTCCAGAAAGGAAAGAGAATATGAACACAGCTATAACATCAAAAGACCCTGTTTTGGCAAGAAAAGGTTTTTAAAATATTCATTATGTACATGGTTTTCTGTTCATGAAGCTCATCTTGAGTGTGTAACTTCTAGCTAGAGAGAGGGAGAGCAAGAGATAGAGTTTTGTGGTCTGGGAATACTCAACTCAACTTTTATTCAATAAGACAAGAGGACCTTGGAGTATAAAATCCAACTGCACTGGCCTTTATTGTCCATGTTGAAAACAAAAAAGTAGATTTTGGACTCAGTGTATGTTCAAGTCATAGATTGGAAATCAGCTAAAGTCGACACAGCCAGGAAAACAAGTGGCAGGTGATGCATTCTGTCTATTCAGCTGGGTGCATTTTAAGTGCATCTCATTTCAAGGGGACTCTGTAGAAGTCCACTAGCAGTGATTATTTCCGGTATACAGTCATGAGCTTCCAATAAACAGCTGGTTCTTCGGAACTCAGTGGAAACCTCAGTGAGGAGAAAAACAGAAACCACGAAGCCACAGGGATGTCACAGCTCCCATGAATTGGTGTGAGTTGAGAAAAACAACCACCAACCTTTAAACAGCTTAAGCAAAACGTCAAGTAAATCAAGTACCCACCATATATGCTAAGCCTGGGTTATGAAAATGTTAAAAAAATAACTATGTCTTACTACAATGAAGAAAACATGTTGCAATTGACAGCAGCTGGGAAAACTATGAAACTAAATACCTAGATAAACCAGACCTAAAAAACAATTTGGCAATACAAGAGGGAATTTCATAATCTTCTTTTTACACTCATGAAATTTTTAGGAGTACGTCTATTAATCCTTTAGCAATAATGGTGTTCTTTTAACCCAATGTGAGGAGCTGACATGAATCACATGAAAAGGGAACTAGTGACTTAGACTGGCAAATATATTGGCTGCCTGAAGATATTCGTGAAATACTTTGCATGCCTGGATTTGAGAGTCACATGCATCCTGGATGCATCTATGTATTCATTTCTCATGTAATTTCCTTTTTACGTATTCAATATTATCCCTCCCACTGCACACTGTCCCACAGGGAACTGCTATTTAAAGCTTCTTAAGCATATTTTCTGGACTTTCCTACACAGCCTACTGTGGACAGCTTCCTTCCCCACCCTCCCCCTTAATATCTTAGAAAGAGTTCTATGTCAGTGTATCATCAGTACCTAGGGAAGTGACTCATTTAAAAAAAAAATGGCTGCAAAGTAATCCATTATATGAATATCCCACGATTTACCCAATCATTTTCCCATTAATAGGCATTTTAGAATATTTCTAGACTCTTTGGGTGTCTGGATGGCTCAGTTGGTTAAGCGTTTGCCTTGGGCTCAAGTCATGATCCTGGGGTCCTGGAATCGAATCCCACATCAGACTCCTTGCTCAGCAGGGAGCCTGCTTCTCCCTCTGCCTTCTGCTCCCCCTGCTTGTGCTCTCTCTTTCTGACAAATAAATAAAAATCTTGCAAAAAATAAATATTTCTAGACTCTAATTATTAATAACAATGGACACATATATTTTACACACCTGCTAAGCATATCCGTAAGATAGATTCCTAGAAATGGAACTGCCAGGTTAAATAGTATTCAAATTTAAAATTCTGAAAGATACTTCTAAATTGTGCTTCAAAAATATTGTATCAATGTACATTTCTATTAACTGTATTTGGAATTGTACATTTCCCCACACTTTCACCAACAATATGTATCACCATTTTTGCCAATATAAAAGTGAAAATTGTAGTTCATATTTGTTATAAATTTTAATATTAAATTAGGAGTGAAATGGAGCATCTATTCATATGTTCCTAAGTTTTTTGCATTTTCAATTTTTTATTGTCTTTGTGTTCTTTTCCCTTTATTCTGTTTTTAAATTGATTTAGATGCTAAAAAATTTCAACCTAAACACAATCACGTGTTGCAAATATTTTTGTCTTTTCTCATTGAAATCAGGTAATATTGGCCCTAAGAAATGTTTATGTAGTGAAGTTGATCAATTTCCCCCCTGGATCAGTGTTCAATTGCTTTTTTGTCAAAATACAGAGTAATTTTTGCAGGGGAATAAATGGCTACATTATTTTAAGTAATTAAAAGTATAGAACAAAGCTTTAGTTACTGTTCTTTTAAGAGTAAATACATTTTAGAGGGTTCTTTTGTTTAGAAATATTGGAGTCTAAGTATTTTCATCTATACTATGTAAGCAAACCTTAGTTCTCATTTTCTGAGAGTATTAATACAAACTTCTACCAGGGGAAATTTGTTTCTACTAGTTTCCTCCTGGATTGAAAAGTAGCAGTCATCTCAAGAATCCCCCTGCTACACAGGAGAGATTAAGTAACACAGAGGGTTTTTTATCTAAGAGCCCTATAGATTCCAGTTTGCCCAGCTATGGGAATCTGGGGGGATCAGTAGGTCTGCAGTATGTGAGGTCACAAGGCAGCCTCTCTCATTTCTCATTTTAAGGCTTAACCTATTCTTTGCATCATAACAAATTGCTTTGTGGTTTCCTGCTCACCTCTGACCACTTAACTGAATTGGATACCCCTGGAGGTCCATGGCCTTGTCTCTGATATAACTTCTTGGGTAAACCCCCCAGCCTGGGTAGGAACTGAACTTTTTAAAAGTAACTAAATAGAAAGCATAAAATTATAAAACAATCATATGAGGAGATTCCAACACCAAAAGGAAACATACCTTGAACCAATGAAATGGCAAAGCCAGTTACAACTGACAAAATCTGTAGTAAGAGACATAGCAATTTTTTTTTTAAAGATTTTATTCATTTGACAGACAGAGATCACAAGTAGGCAGAGAGGCAGGCATAGAGAGAGGAGGAAGCAGGCTCCATGCTGAGCAGAGAGCCCGATGTGGGGCTCGATCCCAGGACCCTGAGACCAGGACCTGAGCCGAAGGCAGAGGCTTAACCCACTGAGCCACCCAGGCGCCCGAGACATAGCAATTTTAAAATGCCAGTTGGGGATAACATCTACGCATTTATGACTGTAATTATAGCTACCCCACTACCACTTACCAAATTCGATGTACGTTCCTGTTCCTTGAGCTGCCTTTTCTCCATAAATGTTTGCTGTTTAAAATTAAAACCTCCGCAAACATTATAAAGTAAGCTTCTATTGTCTCATTTTTTTCCCTCTAAACTCATGGGGGCCTTATATTCAGTGTCATTCTGATTTATGCCTGACAGGTCTCTGCTTAAATTACAGACACTACTACATCTCCATTGATGAGTTTATCTCCCCATCGTGCCTAGTGAACTCCTGGACAAACAGAACTCAGGCTCATTGATTTGTTGTACTTGAACTAAATACACACTCACATGACTGAGATCTAGAGAGCTATCACCTCCACAAACTTTTAAAGGTTTGTCAGTGTGACAGGACAAAAATATGACATAAGTTCAGAAAATTAAATACCCTCATCTTCAGGTCTAAAGAAATCTGTTACCAGGGCTTCCTCATCCTGGGAAGGTAAACTGCAAGCGTTAGTTGCATTTCTAAGCACCATGTGGGATAAACCTCTATACAAATTACCATCAATAGGCACAACAGGGAAGCAGAAGCAGGAAGATTCATTTTCCTCTATTTGACTAGTTCAAATGAGTTTCTCTGCACAAGGCAATATATATGGTTCTCCAGCAGAAATGAAAAAAAAATTTGAACAAAATCATATTCATCACTGATCAAAGGAGTTATTAGAAGCTGTATACTTCTGTGTGCATGTGTGTGTGTGCGCATGTGCATGTAAATATTCTTGTGTATACACACACACACTCATATGCACATGCATGTGTGCACCACAATCAATACAACTCCACTTCTATTCTCCAAGCTCTGGCCTAAGCTAGTTATTCTCATAGATTTTTGCTGAAAATATATGACAATCTTTCTGACTGAAGCTAAATTTACCTCCATTTTGAGGGTCTTCTTGGTGTTATTGCCTTAATCTGCAGGCTAGATGGATTTTTCTGGATCTCTGGGCTTCTGTGTATGTGGAGATTTAACTCTCTAGAGACCAGATTCCTTATCTGTGTTACTGAGCTTTTATTCTTTGTCCTGGTCCATTCTGTTCCTCAGATCATGAGGAGATCCTGGTCTGGGTACCTGGGCCTAGAGGGCAGCCATCAGCTCTCACAGTGAGGAGATGAAGAGCAAGGGCTCCACAATCCCTAGCTGGGCTCAGACCTCTGACCAACAGGGAGACCCTGGACCAGGAGCTTCATTTCTGAGCCTTAGACTCCTCATCTACAAAATGGGGGGATAACCTGAGGGCAGATTAAATGTCATAATCCATTTAATAACTTTACAATAGTGCCTGGCACATAGTGAGTCTCCCATAACTGCAGACATTGTTATTTATTTCACTCCTTCAGTGTACAGAACTGCATCAGGGAAAAACTGGTGTGCCACGGTTCTGGCGAATTCTACCAGGGAACAGGTCCATCAACTACATGGGAGGTGTGAAGCACATGGGATCAATTTCTGGTTGATAAAACCTAAGACTGCAGTATCACAATAACCACAGAAGAATTATAAGATGAGTATTTTTCTTAATCAAGAATTGGAGAAGTTAGTAGGGTAAGAGTCTTCCTTAAGAAACTCTCATTCACAGACACTTTTCCAAAGAAGACATGCGAATGGCTAACAGACACATGAAAAAAATGTTCATGATCATTAGCCATAAGGGAGATTCAAATCAAAACCACACTGAGATACCACCTTATACCAGTTAGAATGGCCACAATTAACAAGATAATAAACAGCAAGTGTTGGAAAGGATGTGGAGAAAGGGGAACCCTCTTACACTGTTGGTGGGAATGCAAGTTGGTGCATCCACTTTGGAAAACAGTGTGGAGATTCCTTAAGAAATTAAAAATAGAACGACCCTATGACCCTACAATTGCCCTACTTGGTATTTACCCCAAAGATACAGATGTAATGAAAAGAAGGGCCATCTGCCTCCCAATATTCATAGCAGCATTGGCCACAGTCGCCAAACTGTGGAAAGAGCCAAGATCCCCTTCAACAGACGAATGGATAAAGAAGATGTGGTCCATATATACAATGGAGTATTATGCCTCCACGAGAAAGGATGAATACCCAACTTTTGTATCAACACAGACAGGACTGGAGGAGATTATACTGAGTAAAATAAATCAAGCAAAGAGAGTGAATCATCATATGGTTTCACTCACTTGTGGAGCATAAGGAATAACATGGAGGGCATTGGGAGAAAGAGAGCAGAAATGAGTTGGGGGAAATCGGAGGGGAGACAAACCATGAAAGACTGTGGACTCTGAGAAACAAACTGAAGGTTTTGGAGGGGAGGGGAGTGGGGGGGTTGGGTGAGCCTGGTGGTGGGTATTAAGGAGGACACGTATTGCATGGAGCACTGCGTGTGATGCATAAGCAATGAATCTCGGAACACTGAAAAAATAAAATAAAATTTAATAAAAAAGAAAGAAAGAAAGAAAGAAATGCTCATTAAGGGGACACCTGGGTGGCTCAATCAGTTAAGCGTCTGCGTTTGGCTCAGGTCATAATCCCAGGACCTTGGGATCGAGCCCTGCATTGGGCTCCCTGCTCAGCTGAGAGTCTCCTTTTCTCTCTGCTCCCTTCTTCTCTCTCTTCTTTCTCTGCTCCACCCCCACCATACACTCGCTCTCTCTCACTCTCACATAAATAAATAAAATCTTAAAAATAAAAAATAATTTAAAAAAAAAGAAAGTCTAGAGGTTGACTAGAAAAGAAGAGATATGCTGGCAGCTGGTTGGGAATCAGGGGTAAATGCATTTTCAGAAATTGGAATAAGGACTGGGGATATCTGAAGAGAGCTGCTGCCATGTCATCAGAAAACTGTTAAAAGAACCCAGGAAGGATAAGTTTCATGGAGCAAGTAGTGCTTCAAGCCTTCTAGAACAGAGGTCTGCAAACTTGTTCTGAAAATAACCAGATAGGAAATATTTTCAGCTTTGTGGGCCATATAGCCTATATTCCAATTACTTAAATGTCGTTGTCACGTGAAAGCAGCCACAGATGATATGCAAGCGAACAGGCATGACTATATTCCATAAAAATGTATTTACAAAAATATGCAGCCACCACATTTGACTGGCTGGCAATAATTCCCTGACTCCTCTTCTGGAACACCAGCCACAGTAATCATCATCATGACAGTCGTTTTTAATAATTAAAATCTTTACTACATGCCAAGCACTGGGCTCAGCTCTCTTTTTAACTTACCTTGTGTTCTTATAACACTAGGTGGAATATATCATTATTACCCCTATTTGTCAGAGGGGAAACAGGCTTCTAGAGTTACTTATCTTACTTTCTCATAACACCATACAGTCACACAGATAATCAATGTTGGCCAGAATTTATGCCCAGGCAATTTGGCTCTGGAGATTGAATACTCTTAATCACTGCACTGTTTTGCCCCTTGAGTGGGAGTGGGGTGGAATTCAGACGGAGGCTATTCTTTTTTTTTTTTTTTTTTAATTTTTATTCATTTGACAGAGAGAGAGAGAGAGATCACAAGTAGGCAGAGAGGCAGGCAGAGAGAGAGGGAAGCAGGCTCACCGCTGAGCAGAGAGCCCGATGTGGGGCTCGATCCCAGGACGCTGAGATCATGACCTGAGCCGAAGGCAGAGGCTTAACCCACTGAGCCACCCAGGTGCCCCGACGGAGGCTATTCTAATCACCTATTCATCTCCATCTTGTCCTAAATGGCCACCACCCAAGCAGTGGCAAGGTTTTGCTGGCTCCTGACTTACCTTTTATGGTAAGTGTCCACTTACCCTATTTGCTCCTATTTACTTTGCTAGTTTGCATGGCTCAAAAACACTTAACTCTTTAATGGCTCTCAATTCCCTGAAAGATCTGGACCCAGCCTAGCCAGCCAGTTGGGTACCAAGCTCTCCCTTTTTCTCTGCATTCCAACTCACTTACCTTCCTTTACCTGGAAGACTCCATTCTGTGTATCGCCTTACTCACTTGTATGTGATGTCTCCTCTGCCAGGATTCTTCTTCCTCTCCCCTTCTCTTGGTTGATTTATCTCTGATCACATCTGAGTTTAATCATCCTATCTTCACAAAAGCCTTCTCTGATTCTGTATTCTTATAGTAACATGTGACTTTCTTTCATAGGACACTGCAGTTTATAATTTTATATTCATCTATGTGACCATTTGACAACTTTTTTTTTTCCTACACTAAAGCAGAGTTTCTCAACCTCAGCACTATGGGCATCTCAGAGTGGATGACTGTGTGTGTGTGCGTGTGTGTGTGTGCGTGTGTGTGTGCGCGTGTGCTCGCACATGTGGACACACGGTCTGTGTGTTATATGATGTTTAGCAGTATTCCTGGCCTCTACCCACTAAACGCCACTAATTCCCCTCCCCTCAATCATGACAATTAAAAAAAAATTTCACCAAACATTGGCAAATGCCTTTTGAGAAAGCGGAATCTCCTCCAATGGAGAACCACTGTCCTAAAAGGAAAGCTCAGTGAAGAGAGGGACCATTGTAGTTATCTTCCACTCGCCACCCACCCATATCCCTGTCCAGCCTGCACTCCTCTCTCCGCCCTGAGAGCCTGACCCATATGGACTGTATCAGCAGGCTCATCTCTCTTCTCACTTTCAGTTGGGTACAACAAAAGGGATACATTCTCAGGATACTGAAGGACAAGAAGGAAGGGAGATGGGGGTCTTATCTTGTTTATTCTAGGTCATCAGGGTTTGACCATACACTTGTACCCAATCAGTGTTCCTATCAAATAGCCCTCTTCGAAGGTCACTCCCACCACCTGAGTTGGTAATGATCTGTAACTGTTACTAGCCTTGGAGTCTAGCGCTGTCCCTTGTTTGTTTCCTTAAGCCTGCCCAAACCTATGTAAATAATTCATTTAATAAGCTTTCCTCAAATGTTGCTGAGACTCTGACAGCTACAAAGACTATGTGTATATTTCTCACCATTGAATAATGCAGTGCTAGTGGCAACAAGATCCCAGTAAAAATGTGTCACATGAAGAAATGAATTGGCATCTGTTTTTCTTCCTTTATCTCATCTCCCACCTTTATTTGCCTCAGTGTCTTGATGGACCCAAACTTGAGTCTTCACCTGGTTTGATACATGGTTTCCAACTCAAATGAGGGCTTCTAAGACACAATCAAAAATATTACACTCCACCTCATCCTTATCTCTAATTCCTGCTGTGTCTATTGCTCTAATCCATTGTCTCTACCTTTTTCTTTCCTTTTTCTTTCTTTCTTAGATTTGGGATCCTTCATGTCAGTAGGCAAAAATTCTTTGTTGAGTTTTAGTACTCATCTAGCCTAATATCAACCATGGTAAACAAAATGCTTCAGTTAACTTTCGTCTTGAACTAATTATATTTAATACCATATATGTAAATTAATAATAAAAATACCTACTTTCAGAAATGACTTTTTTTTTCAGAAATTATGAAAATAGAGGGGCGCCTGGGTGGCTCAGTGGGTTAAGGCCTCTGCCTTCGGCTCCGGTCATGATCCCGGGGTCCTGGGATCAAGCCCCACATCAGGCTCTCTGCTTGGCAGGGAGCCTGCTTCCTCCTCTCTCTCTCTCTGCCTGCCTCTCTGCCTACTTGTGATCTCTGTCGGATAAATAAGTAAAATCTTAAAAAAATAATAAATTATGAAAATAGAGCCATTCATAACTCCTGCTCCATTTCAGAGGACTGCTAGTTCAACAGATATTGTGACCATATTCTTTGATCTGAAATATTTCCAAACCAAGCAACACCTCATACATATTCCACAAATCCAGCTGTCCATATCTCTGGAATAAATAACATTTGTTCTTGAAAAAAAGCAAATATGGACAAGAAGATAAGTAATTAAGAATTTATTATAAGGATTCAGCTCTCTCCAAGAAAAATTCTCAGTCCTCAAGACTTTTTTGTACACTCTAGACTCACAAATTCTAATCTGGACCTTTGACTTTCCTTCTCAAGAATCAACAGAAGATAAGTCCTAACAACATTTGACTATAGATGATATCCAGTTTTTCTATGTTAGAATAAGAAGCTATTTAATTTTTCTCTTCAGTTCTGATTAGCTAAAAAATAACTGTTACTTAAGTGTATCTATATATTTAAAACAAGCCTTACCTTTGCTACATATTAAGAGGGCTTACAATTACAAACTCTGGTTTCTGTAGCCCTTTTAGGAAACGCAGAAAAATGAAAGTAAGAAAGACAAACATTCCCAGACATCACACAGGGAAGGGAGAGGAAGCTGCCAGTTCCTGGAAAGTCAAGTCTACACAACTACATTGCCTGATTTTTCTTGGAAAGAAACTTGCTCATGCCTATCTTTATCTCCTTGTTTCCAAGCCTCTCTTATACATAAAACAGAAGTCATTCCGGGGTAATATACATAAGTAAATGCTAAGGATATGAAGTCAAGTGTACAAATTAGCAGTTATGTAAAAATTAATATCAACAGTGACAAACAAATTGCACTGTGGAAAAATGAAAACAGTTGTGACATTACTGTAGAAGTTGTGTAGCACTTATCTTTCATTTACTGATGTAGTATTTTAACAATAAATTATAGGAAAGGGTCTTCTCTTCTGAAGATGTTAAATTCATCACAGACTACTGATTTTGTGGCCCTTGAACCTGGCTTAAGGCAGGATCTCAAAAAAAAAAAAAAAAAACATTTTGTGAATGATGAACTAAAGAGAGTAGAATCATTTGAACCACCAGAAATAAAATGCCTTCAGATTAAAATGAACAGAGACAATAACTTATCCTTTGGGTTTTGGGATCTTTTGGGGTATTCTACATGATAACTCAATAACCAGCGATTTTGAAATAAAGACAGTAAGTCCCTTAAAAGCAATGTTTTCCCCCCCAATGAATGTTTTATAGCGAACTTGTTGCAATATGTATAAAAAGGAAATCTTAAAAAAAAAAAAGCAATGTTTCTGACTGGCTTCAATATGTGAAAGGGATGAATTAACTGAGATACTTCTCAAAGCCCTCTGAATACCACAGTGATTAACAAAGGAGCCTCCCTAAAGAGATTAATTAATTTAGATAAAACGTCGACTAAAGGTTCATATCCTTTCTTCATGCAATACAGACAAATATCTGAGGAAGAAGAGCCCTTTCTAGGACCTGTCTTGAAGTGAATCCAAGGTTTTTCTCCCTTCTTTAGAGGCAGTAAAAGAATTACTTCTGGGTTTGAAGAAACAGTGCAATGCATGATTTCCTTTATTTCAAATTATTTAATTTTTAAAATTCTTTTTAATTTTTTTTAAAATCAGTTGAGAGAGAGAGAGTGAGAGCCCAAGCAGGGGGGAGGGGTAGACGGAGAGGTAGAAGCAGACTCCCCACTAAGCAGGGAGTACAATCTGGGCTTGATCCCAGGATTCTGGGATCATGACCTGAGCCAAAGGCAGATGCTTAACTGACTGACCCACTCAGATTCCTCTTGAATTATTTTATTTTATAAATTTTCAGACATATAGCAAAGTTAAAAATCTTTGCAGTGACCAGCCATATACCTACCACCTAGATTCTGTCATTAACTTTTTACTATACTTACTTTACTACGTATCTATCTATCTAGGCATGTGTGGATCAATCCATCAATCTATCTTATGGTTTAATGTAATTTGAAATTCAGCATGCATATCTTTGACAAGAGTTTAAGTTTTTGATTGTTTTCCTCCTTTTGAGATAAAATTTACACATAGTGAAATGCAATGATCTTAAGTGAATATCCACTGAGTTTTGACAAATGCATACATTGTAATATTTTAAACGCTATCAGGATGTAAAACACCACATCACTCCAAAAAGCTTTCATACTCTCTCGCTAATCAATACTCACCCTTTCTAAACTTGAGATATATATTGTTCTGATTTTCTGTCATCATAGATTATTGCCTTTTCTAGAAATTCGTATTGTCTTGCCTTTGCTAAAAATGTATGTTAATTGAATAATAAAATAGATGCTCTGTTTTGTATGATCTCTTACACTCAGCATAATAGTTATAAGGGTTTTAGAAATTGACCATATATTTGCATGTAACAATATTTTCCCCTTTTTATTATTGAGTAGTGTATTCCATTATATAAATACACCACAGTCTATCCACTTTTCCAATGAACATCACAGCCATTTCCAGTGTGGGCTATAATGCATAACACTGCTTTGAACATTCATGTATAACTCATTATGCGGCTGTATATTTTCATTTGCTGGATTAAAAAAATTGAATTTCTTGGATAAGATGTTAAATTTTATAGGAAACTGCTAGATTTATTTCCAAATTGATTCTTCCATTCTATATTCCCACCAATAATTTATGCAAGTTCCATTTGTTCCATATCCTTGCTGACATTTGGTGTTGCCAATCCTTTTAACTTACAATTAGACATCTGCATATAAAAAGATTAATTTAGGCCTTACTTCACACCAGATAACAATTAACTCAAAATAGATCACAGACTTCAATCTTATTACAAAAACTATAAAACCTATAGGGGAAAAAAAAAAAAAAAAAACAGAAGAAAAACTTTGTGACCTTGTATTAGGCAAAGATTTCTTAGGTCTAACACCAAAGGCATGATCCATAAAAGGAAAAAATAATAAAATTGGACTTCATTAAAGTCAAAAAGTTTTCTGCTTCAACAGATATCACTAAGTAAATGAATGAATAAGCCCCAGACTTGGAGAAAATATTTGCAAATAATGTATCTGATAAAGGACTTGTATCTAGAATATATAAAGAACACTAATGACTCTTACTATTTTAAGAAGGCAAGTGACCCTATTTAGGAATTGGTAATGGAGGGGCTTCTGGGTGGCTCAGTGGGTTAAGCCTCTGCCTTTGACTCAGGTCATGATCTCAGGGTCCTGGGATGGAGCCCTGCATCAGGCTGTCCGCTCAGTGGGGAGCCTATTTCCTTCTCTCTCTCTGCCTGCTGCTCTGTCTACTTGTGATCTCTCTGTCAAATAAATAAATAAAAATCTTTAAAAAAAAAAAGAATTGGTAACGGACTTGGATAAATATTGCTCTAAAGAAGATATACAATGGCAGACAAGCACATGAAAAGATGCTCAATGCCATCCATCATGAGGGAAATGTATATCAGAACCATCAGATACCACTTCATACCCCCTGGATGGCTATAGTAAAAAGGACAGATAACAAGAATTGTGAAGGATGTGGAAAAACTGGAACAGTGCTTGTAGGAATGTAAATGGTACAACCACTTTGGAAAATAGTTTGGCATCTTCTTAAAATGTTAAACATAATTATACCATGCAACCCAGTGATTCCACTCCTAGGAATGAAAACATATGTGTAACAGACTTGCACATAAACGTTCATATTAGAAATAGCCAAAATGTGGAAACACCCAACTGGTGAATAGATTAAAAATGTAAGGTATATAGTATTCAACAAACTGCTCATCATGTAGGTACAATATTGAACCTCAAAAACAGCATGCTGAGTAAAAGAAGCTAAGGACAAAAGGCCTTATATTGTATAGTTCCATTTATACCAAACGGCCAGAAAAAGCACATCTACAGAGACGGAAAGTAGACTAGTGGTTGCCTAGAACTGGGGGTGGGAATAAAAATGACTAAAAATTGGCATGAGGAATATCTTTGAGCTGATGAAAATATTCTAAAATTGGTTTTGATGATAGCTTTAAAATTCTGTAAGTTTACTAAAAATTATTGAGGTTTACACTTAAAATGAGTGAATTTTATGGTATGTAAATTATACTTCAATAAAGCTGTTTTAAAAAAGTGTTTCCACAAAGAAAACTGCAGGCCCAGATGGCTTCCCTGTGAATTCAACCAAAAATTTGAGAAAGAAATATCACCAAATATTATAAAAACTCTTAGGAAGAATAGAAACATAGGAAATATTTCCCAAATAATGTTTTTGTAGGCCAGCAGAAGTTTTATACCAACCCAAAAAATGGTACAACAAGAAGTGAAAACTGCAAACCAATTATTTCTTCATGAACATGGATACAAAATTCCCAAACCAAAAATCAGCATTGACTCTTAACATTATGTATAAATAATAATATATCAGAATGTAGATGGGCTTAGGTTGAGTAATAACTGAAAATCATTCCATATTCCTGAGAATACAAAAGAAAATAATAATAAAATTAAATATTCTTTCATGATAAAGGAAGAAAGACCTCTCAGCAAAACAGTAATCAAAGAAAGTTAACTTAATCCTTTAAAGGATATCTATAAATACCTTATAGCAAACATGGTACTTAATGGCAAAACACTGAAAGCTAAGCACCTGAGATTAGGAATGAATGAGGATGTCTGTTATTACCGTTTCTATAAATGTTGCTCTAGAGATCGTTGCTGATGACATTAAGCAAGAATAGAAATAAAAGATACAACTAAAGGTACAAATGAAGGAAGACTGGAAAGCTGTCATTATTTACAAATGGTTGGCTATGTAGAAAAACCCAAAGAATGTAGAGTTAAAGACTAGGATTAACTCATGAATTTAACAAGAACACTGAATAAAAATAAGTTTTATAACAAGCCTCAATTGTATGTCATTATGCTGGTAGATAACAATTGGAAGATGAATTGTAAAGTTGCTGTTTATAATAGCAAAGAGTTTGAGGCACCCTGTGTAACAGCAAGGATAAATAGCAGAACAGAAACAGATTTAACAGGACTTCAGATATCAAAATGATCCAATGAACATTATAAAATAACTGTACTTCTAAATTTAAAAAAGTAAAGACTTAAAATATAAGCAAGGAGTAAAGACTGCAAAATGACTAAGGAAATATGACAAAGAAACAAATATGTATTCTAGCAATTTTAAAATGGATATAAGAATTTGAAAAGCTAAATTAAAGAGCAGATCAAATGGCTGAAGAGAGATTTCATGTACAAGGAGATGGATAGGCTCATTTTCTAAAATGTAAGATAAAGAAATAAGGTCATGGGGCACCTGGTGGCTCAGTTAGTTAAACGTCCAACTGTTGATTTCTGCTCAGGTCATGATCTCCAGATACCGAGATCAAGCCCCATCTTGGGCTCAGAGCTTAGTGGGAAGTCTGCTTGAGATTCTTTGCCTCCCTCTCCCCTAAAATAAATACATAAATCTTTAAAAAAAAAAAAAAAGAAAGAAGGTGATCAAAAATATTACAAATAAAAGACATGGGAACAGGATGGGGAATTGTAGGATGGGGGAGTGTAACCTTTTTTTTTTTTTTAAGATTTTATTTATTTATTTTAGAGAGATATAGTGTGAATGTGAGTGAGGGGAGGGGCAAAGGCAGAGGGAGAGAGAGAATCCTAAGCCAACTTGAGCTGAGTGTGGAGCCTGATGTGGGAATCATCCCAGAACCCCAAGATCATGACCTGAACTGAAATCAAGAGTCAGACACTCAACTGACTGAACTACCCAGGCACCCTGGAGTGTAAATTTTGAAAAGATGATACCTGAAACATTTTTGGAACACTTCAAAGACACTAAAACTCAGGTATGGATATAGATGAATGTTATAGAAATATTTTTGAGTGAAATAAAAAAAAAGTCACAAATAAATACATACAGTTTGATTGCATATAAATCAACTTAAAAGCATGCAGAACTAAATAAGATAATGTTTAGGGACCCCAGAGATTATATAAGTATTGAGAAAAGCAAGCCAATGGTAAATGACAACCAGGATGGTCATTAACCTCTGGGTAATGAGAAAGGAGATGGAACCATCCACAAAGTTTTAAGGGGATGGGTAATGTTTTAGATGTGAAGCTAGGTTATGGGTACATAGGTATTTGCTGTGTTATTTATCTTTATGCCCTTTTCAAATGGAGGGGCAGCTTTAGGCAGTTCACAGCAAAGGAAATAGAAACTGCTTTTAAATATGAATGCAGAGTCCGTATCACTCCATGTACAAAATATACATTGAAACAATAAGCAAACATTTTCACCTATTGGATTTAGACAAAAATTTTTAAATGTGGTAATGTGGCACGGACCAGAATTTAGAGAAACAGACACACATTGTTGGCCCAAGTGCGGGCTGGTTTAAATACTTCACAGAGCATGTGGTGGTATTGCTCATAATACCATAAAACTTGCACCTCGTAAATGTCCATCAGCAGGTACTGAATGCAGCTACGGTGCATCCATCAGATCAAACTCTCTACAGTCATTAAAGATAACGAAAGGCGGCCCCACGTGCTGATAGAGAATGAATTCCAAGGAAAACTACCCAGTGAAAATAACAAGATGCAGAGCAGTGTGGATTTTTTGCTGCTATTCATGAGAAAAGAGAAGTCTATGCGTTGTATGTCTGGAGAGGCAGGAAGTATTGCCGGAAGGATAGCTACACGGAGAAAAAATGGTAAAAATGGTTAAGTCTGGGGAGAAGTGAAACAACAGTCCTAGGCTGTACTTTCTTTCCACTCTCATCCTTTTTTTTTAACCTCTTGTATTTCTTATCACATGCAAAAATGCAAAGAAGCCATTTGTATACAAAGATTCATATGTGTGCAGGGGTTCAACGTGATGACAATATGGGAAGCTGTCATGTTGTCCATGTCACTGCAATGAGTCCCGCTATATTAAGAGTGTATTTATAACTAAAGCAATAATTTAAAATCTCTTAAAATGAGTTCTTGTTTTATTTTGCACTACTCAAGTGTTGTCATCAGGAAGAAAAATCTATTGCATGGAATTTCTGGGGCTGTCTGGGTTTATCTTGCTCAGAAATAATGAAAAAAAATGCTGTCTCAAACATTAAAAAAAATGTTTGCTGAATCTCTCCTCTGAAATGTATAAATATAAAAGCAAACAACAGAAATAATTTTAAGATACCTATTTTGGGATCCACTCTCCAAAATCGGGTGTATTATTTAATTTCACTTTTTATCAGTTGTTCATTTGGGGTCAAACTTTCTGCAGTTCCATAATGGAACTTGCCACTCTATTTTCAGAGGCGCAGATGGTGGAAAAACGTTTCACAAGTAAACCATTTTATTTGAGTGGAACTGAATTAGCTTTTCCAACCCACAATTTCCAAATACGATGTCAGAAATGAAATACACCCTTCTACACCCTAGTGGTGTGACTCTGGGAAAATCATGGCATCCGTTAGAAATAGTCTCCTTCTCTGCAAAATAAGAACCCCCAATGCCTTTGTTTTATAGTGTTGTGAGATTAAACCCCTGACACATCCCTCTGAAAGGATCAGCAGGCTCCCTGACACACCTCTGGGCCCCCAGCCCTGGCTGCTACCCTCAGCATCACTGGTCAGCATTTTAAAACACTAATACCTGGACCCACGGAAGCCAATTAAATCAACATCTCTGGCCCCAGGCCCTAGCATCTGCATCTTTCAAGGCTCCTTTGATGATTCTCAAGTACAGCTAGAACTGAGAACCCCAGACTGACTCTGGACCAGAGAGCCTATCATATCTTCCAGCTGTTAAAAACACTGTCATTTGTATTGGTAAGATACCAATAAAGCTGTGAGGATCCACAAATAGACAGACCAAGCAGTAATTCCTTTGTGGTGGCATTTGGGGTCCTCATTCATTTTGATTCAAGACACAAGAAGTACCAATGTTAACTTTCATGGATGCCGCCAACCACTTTATCAGCCTCCAGGTGCATGGCCCATAGAAGCGACATGTTAAGAGAAGGCTGGGAAAAGGAGTAAGTTGGAGAAAAGGAACTTGTATTTTAAAAGCAGAAAATCCATTGTTTTTACGTAGCAGAAAAGATAACAGATGAGTATGCCACAGGTTAAACTCTTATTCCCGGTCCCAATCAAGCTCAACCTGACGTATTTGTTTCTGTGTCAATCATCGCTACTCTTTAAAATGACTCCAAGCCTCCTAGGGCTTCCCAAAGTCCCTTCCCTCGCCCTCTATTTTGTGCCCAATAATTTACTACATGTGTTTTATTTGACTGTCTATTTGCATTAGAACACGAGCTCCATGAGACAAGTGCTAACATCGCAGTTCCTTCTTAAACCATTGAGATTTCTTCGTAAACTTCTCCAAAACAAGAGACCTATCCCTAAGGCAAGAGCTTTCTTATTGTCAAAGGAAAAGAAATTATGTCATGTATCAAAGTACAGCACAATAGAAAAAACACTAACTAGAGGAAAGTGAAGTGTTTAGAATCAATAATTTAAAAAAGAAAAAAGTACTTTCTTCAATAATAGCATTTTCCACACATGAGCCTTTCTTTTCCCCATGTTGGCTTAGTTTGATAAAAAGACTTGTTTCCCATTCTGCTAGATCATCCACAACGTTTTCTCTGGCCATTCCTTGGAGATCGCTGTTCCTCTAACTGCTCTCTAATTCTCTGGTATGGCTCTGGTTCCTTTCTTTAATAATTGGATTCTGCTGGCTGCTTGCTAGCCTTCAGCATTTCCTCCCAAACTAAGTGAACTTGTAACAATGTAAGATAAAGCTTTTCCTCCTTTTATCCTTACTTTCTTTAGAGTCTTACCAAAAATCTTGTTTACTCCTGGGGGCTACAACAAATTATCCTTTCCCTGTTGTTTACAGGACAAATCACATATGTGTGTTGTGTAATGTTAAGCAGTTCAACATGCCATTCCATTAGCAGAGGGAGAACCTGCCCTTGCTCCAGGATCCCGGTACTGGATTTAGCATTTTTGTGAGTGTTTTCAGCTATTGAACTGTGTGTGTGACTTTGGCCAAACAACTTCTCCTGGGTAGACCTCAGTTCTAAATCTCACTTACAAAATGCTAGCCAGGGTCATGTCAATTTCCAACCCTCTCTCTAGTTCATGATTGTTTTATGAAAATAAATGTGCTAAATATAAACCATTTGGTAAGCTTGTTGAACTTGGTAAGGTATCCACGGCTTTAATTTTCTTCCACCAGAGCTTGGCAACACACTGTAGGATAGAACCTGCTCTCATCCAGACGCCATCTCCAGCAGGTTGATTTAGAAAGGTTCACTTTCTGTATTAAAACATCTGCTTTAGTCTAAACCTAAATTTTCCTATCATATCCAGTGTAGAGCCTTTTGCCTGTTCCCCAAGCACAAGTCTGACCTAAGGTCTGTAGCGGAGAAGTGAGGAGGGGGAAACCAAACCGACTTTTTTGCAAGCTGATGTTCTCTGCCAGCCTACACCCCCACCGACCGGCTTCCTTTCTGACTGGTCAGCACACCTGCGTTCCCACCCCCAATTGTGAAATATTTCAAATATCTATCATCCCTGCCCTTTTCCACTGTCCTTTTGTCCCCCACCACTCCTGCTGCCTCTGGCCAGAGTTTTGGGCACTTTCTTGGATAGTAAACATCTTCTGTCTGTTAGTAAATATCCAAGTGATGGCTCTGCTTTGCAGCCTAAGAGTTGGCTTTTGGAGACGTCGATGCACAGACCCTTCTCAGTCAAGATCCATTCAAGATGTCCAAAGCCTGGCTGCCTCTCACTGTGTCCCATGGGAAAACACAGATCCTGGCTCTTCCAAATGGATGAAGGACAGCCTTACCAAGGATCTCTTCTCTCTTTTTTTTCAATCACCTCCCACCAGCCTTGGGCATTTAGAATTTTTCCAGTGAGAGATGCCAGTCTCTGTGTCTCTCCCCCATACCTCGAGGGACACTTTTCAAACTCTCTCAAGAATAACTGTGTCTTTCACTCCAGGAAGAGCTAAAAGTTCTGTCCCAGTATTCTTCAAGTCACAGAGAAGCCAGTCTGCTTTTTGTAGACACCGTAACATTTGTGGGGGCCCCACTCTCTTGGCCTAGAGAGAGGAAGTACCTCTCCCCTCCCTAAGGGAGTGAAGGGGGGCTGCCAGTTCCCTTCCAAGGGAAGTTTCCAAATCTACTTTTTTCTTTTTTTCTTTAATGTCTGACCTTCTCTTACCTGGACTGTTGGAGTGATGGTGGCTGAACGGGGTTTCCACTTCCAGCCAATTCTGTGGGATTACATTTAGCTCTTTTCTTTTGTATGCTGGAAAACTTTTTTTATCCTTTGTACCCTTTACAGCTTTTAGACTTTTGCTGAACTTCCAAGACAACAGAAAAATTTCCATTATGTTATATTTAACCTTATTTTCTCTTGCATGTAATTCTTTTAAAGCCTGCAGAATACTTAGGACTTTAGAATTGCTAACTTTATCATTGAACAATCTGGAAAGTACTAATCTAAATTTTAGTACATTAGATGTAAAATGAGCTAGTAAGAAATTACCTGACATGATAATTAGGAGATCAAATGAGACAATATCTGGGAATATTAAGTAAACTTTTTAGTGCTATTCAAAGATTAGTTAGTATGTTAAATATGACCTGAGTAAAGTAGAAATTAGAGGCAGTTATTAAGGTAATTCAGGCTTACAAAATGTCTACCAGTAGGTAATGTAGACAAAGCTATACCCCTGAATATGGTCTGAGACAGGTAAACAGCACCACACCTCAATCCTCTACCTGAACTCTTAGGTGAATCCTAAAATATTTTAAAATTGATGCACAGCACATTCTCAAGAAGAAGGAAGGGAGGAGGGGGGAGAGGAGAGGAGAAGAGTAATTACTGAAGAAAAGAGAAAAATAATAACACCACAAAAGGCTCACTCCGGCTGCACAAAGTCTCCTTCTCTTGGCATATGACATCAGCCCCAATCTTCATTTCTCAACCATCTACTCAAATCTTGCCACCTTGGCTTCCTTCCTGCTTGAACATAGCTAAAATGTTTCTTTCCAAAATACAAAGACTGCCCTATATGTAATTTATAGTTCTCCAGCTATTTAATGCATTTTTTGTCTCCCCAATTATAAAGAAAAATTTGAGACAAAGCCTGGTCTTTCTATTTCTCCTGTGGCTTTTTCAAGATGCAACAGACATTTCAGTCCACAGGTGACAATAAATGTACATTCATGTGCCTTCATTCAAATAAAAGTGTGTCACAAATCTACGTTGAGAAATCTCAAGGTAAATCGATTTCTATAGCAGATCTGATGAATTCTAATGCTGCTAAGGTGCTCAATAAAATATACATATTGGATAAATACCTCACATAAATGAGTCCAGCTCCTGGGCTGACATGGGAGCATCTGAGATTCTTGGTCTTTCCAGTAAGAGTGGAAATACCATGTGATATTTTTGTATTTCTGTTTCTGTATCAGCACTTCAGAGGAAATAAAGCGTATTATTCATACACACACACAAAACAGTATCTGCCAAATGCAGGTAGCTATGCCACTATCTATGATTAAGAATTTTTTTCCAGACCAAAGAAATCTTACTTTACTTTCAGGTTTAGTCTTGATTTGTATCAATCACTTCCTTCTTGCTTACTCTGAAGCACAGATGATGTGATTTCTGTTTGGTATAGTGCAAACTCCTAAATGTGCAGAGTGATCAATCAGAAAAGAAAGAAGTTAAAGCAAAATAAGTGCTTAAGAAATAACTGTGAATCAAGGACTCTGTTATCAGTTCATATTTTTTCCCTTTTAAAATCGCAAGAACCTTGCAAAGCAGCCAGAAGAGACCTTGAGGAAATACGTCCAGAGCAGGTAAATAATTTGCCTGAGATCATACAGATCTATGTGATGGTCGAGTCTAGTTTCTGAATCGCTACTCCATTTTGTAACCCCAAACGCACTTAACCAGGGCAAATGAGAGTTGGTTGTTACTCTTCTGCTTCTATGTGAGAGGAAAGTAAAGAGTGGGATTGTGCATAAAACTGAGAAGTGATAAATCCTCTGCTGGGCCTCATCTACCCCTTGGTTTCATTTCACCTGCCCTCATATGTATTGCTTAGGCCCCTTGCTTTTATTTTTCATAGGCCGTCCACAGAGCCCATCAAGTTGCCTGCTCAAAAAATCTTCTCAAGCCCCAGTAGAGCGTGACGTCTTAACAGAGTGCAGGGGATCTTGGGTATGAGGGGAGGGATGAAACCTCAGAGTTTTCAAGAATCAAGAATTGGGGCACCTGGGCGGCTCAGTCGTTAAGCATCCGTCTTCGGCTCAGGTCATGTTCCTGGGGTACTGGGATCCAGCCCCAAGTCAAGCTCCCTGCTCAGCGGGCAGTCTGCTTCTCCCTCTGCCCCTCCCCCAACTTGTACTCTCTCTCTGTCTCAAATAAATAAAATCTTAAAAAAATAAAAATAAATAAAGAATCAAGAATAAAGAAGAGCTGAAAAGTGACTAATCGACTAATTCAGACTTACTAGTCAGGGATAAGTCTTGCACACCCATGGTCAACAAGCTTTGTCAGGATTTCTCCCTCGGAGGACGCTTGCCCCCTGCCAGGCCCTCTGCTTCCTAGTTACACTCTCCCCTCACCCCTGTCCTCTCTGAAAGTCTGTGAGACTTTCCCTCTCCTTCCCCCGCACCCTGTCTAGCTGTCCTTTCCTTTGACTATCTGCAACCTTCTCAGTCTTAACTTTCCTTCTTTCTTGACACCTGGTCATCTTCTATTGGCCACAAAACAGAATTCAGTATCAGTAACACCCATAGCTCCGACCACTAATAGGTAGCAGAAATCCACTGCACCCTGAACACTCATGCATTATCTTTAGTTCTCACAACTCTGAATTAGAGACATGACTTCATATTTTGCAAACGAGGACACTGGAAGTTGGAAAAGTTGCTCACATAAAGGGTGCCACTCTATGGCTTTTCGTATATTCACAGAGCCGTACAACCATTATATAGTCAATTTTAGAACATTTCACCAGCCCAAAAGTATTTCACTACACCCCTTAGCTGCTACCCCCCAGGAACCCCATCCCTCCAGCTCCAGGCAATCACTTGTCTGCCCTCTGGCTCCGTATGTTTGCCTATTCTGGACATTTCATATAGTGGAGTCGTACAATAATACATGGTCTTTCCACTTCTTTCAACCAGTGTAATGTTTTCAAGGTTCAGTCAGGTTGCAGCATGTATTAGTAACTCGTTGCTTTGTACGTCTGAATAATAGTTCATCGTACACATATACCCCAATTTGTTTACCTGTTTGTCAGTTGGTAGACATTTGGTTTGTTTCCACCTTTGGCTACTTCGAGTAGGGTTGCTATGAATATTCGTGTATAATTTTTTTGTGTGGACTGTTTTCACTTCTCTTGGGTCTATACCCAGGAGTGAAATTGCTAGGTCCACTGGTAACTATATTAGTTTCACTATGTTAAACTGCCAGACTGTTGTCCAGAGTGGCTGTACCATTTCACCTGGGTGGAGGAAGATTCCCATTTCTCCACACCTACACTTGCTTCTGTGTGACTTTTTGATTATAGCTATCTTCCTGGGGGAAGATATAGCTATTTGATTATAGCTATCTTCCTCACTTTGGTTTCCATTTGCATTTTCCTGATAGCTAATCTTTTTCTAGACATGCATCCTAAATATTTGTTATAATTAATTCCATTCAATGCTAAAATCCTTGATCTTAAAGCAGTCAAAAATCAGTGAGAAAAGGAAGTGGCTGTATCCACACTAACCTGCTATGAATGTGTGCGCGTGTGTGTGTGCACATGCATGTGCGCATGCACGGGCATGCTAGTACACCTCGCATGCACAGGTGCATGTGTATGTGTATGTATGTATGTGTATGTGTAAGCGTGTATGACCCAGAACTATTTGAAATCAAGGGTTCTTGAGTTAAATGGCTCGAGGTCAAATCAGGCAATGCCACAAAATACTGGAATGATCTCAAACAAGTCAATTAATTACTCTACATTTGTTTTTCTTATCTATGAGTAGGGAGAGTAATATAGCATATATACTTCACTTAGCATAGTGCCTTTTAGATGGTCCGTTTGTAAGTATTAGCTCCATATTCCTGTATTCACTGCCTCTTTCACATTTAGGGAATATTTCATGTACTGTGCAATTAAGAAAATTAAGTCATACATTTTATATTTGCATGTATTTGTTTCTAAACATTTCTAGCCGGTATTACAGTTTAGCCTCTAATAGACTCCTTGTTGGGGACCAGTGTTGCTCTATTCCTAACTTCTTACACTACCCTTCAGGATGTAACTGAAAATTCCCCATACAAAAGGAAAATAATACGGAATATTTTTTTCCTTATTACCAAAACAGCATCTTCAGGTTTCATAGCAGAATGCCTATCATTTTGACTCAGCCCCAAGAGAGGTCCCAAGGCAACCAAAAGAAGAAGCAGCAGCCACTCAAGGGCCTGTGATAGTATGTGCCCTTGGAGGGCAGTGACACTCTCCTTCCTTTCTCCTCCAAAGCCTCCTGATTTAGCCCTTGCATTCCCCACTCGTCAAACCTGGGGAGCTGTAGAAATAAGCAGCACAAATTGGCAGATAATGCACCTTATTTCCATGTAGAAGCAGGTGCATTTTCCTCAGGATAAGTGGTGCGATGACACTGATCCGCTCTGACAGGCCAGCTGATCTAAAATTACTCAGCACACATCGCCACTGGCTGGGGAAGCTTCTCCCAAGAGCTTATTCTGAAACTCTTCAGTCCCCCGGGTGCTAATTAAAATTTACTGGATAATATTTGCAAAGCTCAATGGCCCTAGTTACAGCAATTATCAGTTACTAAATGTTAGTGCCAGAGATGTCACCTGATGATTGGCTTTTTTATTCAAGAGGATTGTCCCCCTTTCCCCTCCCCTCATTCTTTCCCTTTACTTCTTTAAAAAACCAAATGAGCTAAATGTCTCAATTGGCTTCAGAGAAGGGGAAAAAAAAAATCACCATTCTACACTTTAATAATGCTTTTCTCCTTGGGCTACTAGTCGCTGAGGGATCTGGCTTTTAAATACAAGCTCCTCATCCCACTGTCAAAGTCAGGGGCTCCACTGGTGGGCCACCTCCGAGCTACCACCAAAGAAAGAGTACTTCTTGCATCTGCAGGAAGACAAAAGGTCATGGGTGGCCAAGACATGCTCATCTTAATTAAGGGATGGCAAATGATTGCTCTTGAAACGGAAGGTGGTATTTCCAAACAAAGGAGATCCGACCAATTTATGGAATTGGTATGGAATTTACGGAATTGGCCATCAAGTGAGCCAAAGGCAGAGGACTCTACCATCTGGAATTATGTTCTGATGCTGGCTTCTATAGACCACTGGAGCTGGCTTCTCTTGGACCACAGACAAATTACTGCAATGACATACAGATGCATTTGCTGTGCTTAATTGAGTTCATAAAGCACTTGATGGCCTTCATTAAGCAGATAATCTGTGGCAAGAAATAAGATGGTTCAGATTCTCTTTACAGAAATGACCTTAAAATAGTCAAACTTCTTTAAGTTCTTATTCAGAAAAGACACTAGATTTAACAGCAGTATTAATGAACCCCATTATCTGGGGCAACAGCAGCTTTTGCTCTGTTAGAGATCAAATATACCAATGGCATATACCAATGGCAATTTTTTTTTTTTTTACCAAGACTCTATGTTCTCAAGTGTTTATTTCCAGAAGAACATTTTCGAGTTATTTTCCAAGAGAACTAGTATTTGTAGAATACTGATTATTTGCCAGATATTAATGTTAGGCTCTTTACACAAAGAGATATATAGCTTTCTTTCTCTTGGTCAATTTTGTCAGCCCTTCCTCTTCCTTTCTAAATAACTCTGTTTTCAGAAGCAGAGGAAAAGACAACGGCCCAATTTTTGATGATCACAGGTATGTGCATGGAACAGTAGAAGACCAAGTCTGATGACAGAAAACCCACAGTTATTTCAACACTTTTCCCTGTTCAATCACTGGGGCCTTCCCAAGACATTTAACATTCTGAGTCTCTATGTACCTCACTGGGTCAAGATTAAGCAAAGCATGTCCAGGAGATTAGGAAGAGGTGATGTGCTATTCACATATAAAGTGGGAGGGCTTTTATGCCAATCAGGAGATCAGTAGAAGTGAAAATATTTAGGACCTTCATGAACACCAGTAATGCTCATTGAGATCAAATTGAAGGGTCACTGAATGAAGAAGGTACGGCTGTGTACATCCTGTGGCAAATAATGATCATCAATATTTTACATGTTTTTCTGCTCCTGATACTGTCAGAGTTTCTCTAGAACCAAGCATATGAAAACCAACTCAGCAACAATTAATATTCTAGATCACTCTATTTCTTTCACTTTACTTCTCACATTACTTATACATACTGCATGATAGAGAGCAATTAATTCTGCATCCTTTTAAAATTATATAGGAAATATATTGTGGACTTAAGGAGGAGAAGTTGCACAACATACATAAGCATTCTCCTCCTTAAGCCCCCAATATATTTTCTGTAAAATTTTGAAAGGATGTAGTATATCTAGTAAATGTTTAAAAAAAAGTTTGGGGTCAAACTTGCTTGATTTTCCACCAGGTTAAAATTAATTTTTTGTGAATATGTCTCATCTATAAAACCAAATGAAGAAAAAAAAATGTACAAGGCAGCAGTTCCGTCTCTATTCTGAATAGCTATTTCCCTGGACTAAATTGTTGATGAAGCAATTTGCATGGGTAGTACTATCCTCAGTCACAAAACATATACTAAGTGTCAAATATTTGAAGCTTCTCGGTACTGTTTTACAAATCACTCAAACGCACGAGGACCTGAAGGATGGGACGGAGGTAAAGAAAATGAGGAAGAACAGTTCAGGAAAGGAAGAAACACATGACCTTGAGTGGCAGAAATCATGGTTGGAATACAGAGTGACCTGTGGGCAACATAGGCAGAAGTTAGATTATGCAGGACCTTATAAATTCATCCTACTGGTCAAGGTCCTAAGAAGAAACAAAATTCACTCAGATGGTTTCACACAGAGATTTTAATAAAAGGGATACTTATAGGTATGTAGGCAGCATTTGGGGAATGAACAAAAGGTCAGACTCCCAGAGAACAGCAATAACAGAAAACTGCCACCACCCGAAGAGTAAGAGAAGTGGGCAGAACTACTGGAGACCTCTCAGAGCAGGAGCTGTGGAAGCAAGGATACCCATACCTTCGGCAGAGAGTTAGGCAGAAACAGCAAGGCAACAGGAGAGAAATACCTCCAAACCCTCTCTCCTCATGCCCTGCCAATGGCTCCCATCCTATGTCTTTCTTGGGACACAGAGCACAGCACAGAAGGACAGAGAAACTGGGGGAGGAAGAGATGGCCAATAGAGGACAGCCAGCATATTGGACTTTTAAAATTTCATCCTAAGGAAAATGGGAATCCTTTGAGAGATTTTTAACTGGGGGAGTGAAGTGGTGAAATGTTTAGGTCTCTTCTGTTACAGATTTTGCAAAAAGACCACAGCACAAATGTACATTTTGTTATTGCTAGTCACTGGGTTAAAAAAAAAAAAAAAGGTAAGAAAGAAAACAGTATAAAGTACTTCAGTTTTGTTGCAAGTTTAAAAATGAATAGAAAAAGTATCGAGACTACAGGCAAATTTGGATACTCCAGTAATAACCACAAGCGACACTATGAAAATCTGTGGGTGATTTGTGGGGCTTAGTAAGAGAAAGGCAATGACCTTGGTCAATGATCATGTTGAAGATGAGAGCTCTAGTTTATGTTCTCTTTTTGAGGAGTTAGTTTTGCAAGTTTTCATCAAAGGATTTGCTAGAGCTCAGATGTTTCCTGTTTTCGTAAACTTGCAGTGAGAGTTACAAAAGCTGTTATTTTTTGAGGGTTTATTTTTTGTTGGGTGGTGTTTCTAACATTCATCAAAAAAAAAAAAGAAGGGGGACACTTTAACACCATTTAGGTTTCATAGAAACAGGTTGGTTCCCCTCTTGGCTCATTTTTGTGTCCCATTTGCCTAAAATTGGGATCTAGAAGCATTTTGAGGGAAATTCTAGAGATTTTTAATTTAAAAAAAAAGACACAAAAAAGAATATATATGTTTCATATTCTATAAATGAAGGGACCATGAATAATCCAGGAATCGTTCTGAATCAGTGATTCTGACACCTTGCTACGTGACATATATCTCTAGGGAGATTTTTAATATTGTAAATTCCCAAGGTGCTCTGAACAACCAACTGAAATGAGATCTCTAAGGCCCAGGGCTCCACATTTTAAGAAAACATCCCCTCTGTGATTCTGATGTGCACAGCTATCTTCAGCAATCACTATACACGTAATTTAAGCCCCAAACCACATTTATTTTAAAATTCCAGATAACTAAAATGATGGTGATGTTAGCCTAATGAGTTCTCAGGTCCTTTTGCTAACAATATTCTATTACTCTTGGTGCTCAGTTTCAAATTTAAATGCACATAGATGGATTCAAACTTCAAAAATTCCTAAAACTGGATTGACCCCAATGACTTACTCCCGCATTGTACAATGCCAGTGTGCACTTCCGATAATGGGCTTTTAAAAATAGCATAGAATGCCTGATTTTAAATATGTTGAAATTTTGTAAGTTTTTTTTTTTATTATGAATATATTTAAAGTGGCGTTTGAATTTCACAGACTATCTAGGCTAGACCAGGGTTGTACACTGAGAAAGTTCAAGAAATAAAACAATTATTATTTATATACTGCAGAAAATTCTTGGCCTAGTGTTTTAGTTCAGATGCAATAAAATGTCAGTCACTGTCAATAAACAGTATCCTAAAATCAACCCAAATCCTGCTTTTTAACACGGTTTTTGTTTTCAAACCTCTTTCCTGCCATCAAACATTCATGGGTGTCTTGTGTTTTGGGAAGAGGTTTCACATTAAGACTTGTTTGACTTATTCTGAAGCATTCCTCTGATTTGTACTCCAGCTCATGCTTTATTACACCGTGGGCTTTCTTTTTTTTTTTTGGCTAACCAAGGACCAAAGATTCAATACTCAACATGGAACATAAATCAGTCTCTGGAGATTGCATGCACCCATCCCCTCACTATGACAGCAACGTAAAAAGTAGACACAAACCACCACCATGTGTTTCTGTGTGAACTACTTCTGAGGTTTTTGCTCTACAATATATATATTTTCATAATATGCAATATACTTTTACAGTATATATAATTACAATATTTTTATTCATAGCTTTGCTCTGCAAAATTATGATTTTCATTGCAATGCTGTTAAAATAGACTGGATTCGGCTCACACAATCACTTTCATCATAGTTCCAACTCCTTTGAAGTAAAACAAAACTGCTTAAAATATCTTATAACGAAACAAAAAAAGGTCACCTTAAGTGAATATAAAATTTTGATGAATTTCTGAAGAACAGAGAGTGAATAGGAATGAAAGAGGAACTGAAGACTACATAAAGTTGTAATGAAAATATACAAATACAGATGGCAAATGGTGTTGAGATCAGAGTGGCTTTGGGGGACACTCCAATCAAAGGATACAGGTAACAATAATGGAGCTTTAGATAATTATCAAGTCAAACTATTACTTTGTACAATTATCTTGAGAGGACAAAGTAACTGAGTTTGCTGCCAAAATGTATCAGTGAATAAAGCAAGCAGAAAATTTCAGGCAGTTGAGGCACAGAGGAAAATGGAGGAGATGCTTTCAAAACCCAAACCGGGTCACCAGAACATCTTATTTTGCAGTATTTGTATCTCTTCGAAAACTAGCTTCTATAGTCAAAACATGCATCCACAAGCAGCCAAACAGGGAACATTCCAGAAGAATGTAAGTGTATAAACTAAGAATCTTCAAATATCTGAGGAAAAACCAAGCTATCAAAGAACCCCAATTAGGTAAGTAGAAAACAAATACATGTAAAAAACATTTAAAGGAGCAAACAGACTAAGTATGTAATGAGAGTGTGTAGATACATTCATGGTTTCTATAAAAATAGAAGAATATTTTATGAAAAAAATCTGAAGAGCATGGAAATGAAAATCAACTCAAAAGGGGAGGTAAATAGCAAAATGAACTAGGTTTAAGACTAAATTAGTGAACTAGACAAACATGAAAAAGAACTTCACAGAATATGGTGTTCAAGGAAAAAATGGAAGCTAGGAAAAATAAAGTGTTGTGGAGAACAGATCAATTAGACCCAAAATTCATTTAACAGGAGAATCAGGAAAAAGAAAACTAGAAAATAGAATATTTAATCAATAAAATAATAGAATTTTTTTATAAGCAGAAGACTCAAAATTATGCACTTAGAGAAGGAGTCCAAATCCAGAGCTAAATTAAAAAAAAAAAAATGTGATTCAACAGCCAAAACTAAAAAAATAATACTTCCAAGATAGATGTTCCAAAGAAAAAGAATAACTTCCCTACAAAAGAAAAAGAATCATGCTAGCATCAGACTTCTCCTTGAGAACAATGCATATGAAAAAATAAAACAAAAAAGGCCAATTTCTAAGAAAAAACTTCCATTTTAAATGTATAATGATTTTTACCTATTTTGAAAGTTGTAACTTCAACATCCTTCAAGATATTAATAAGTGCTGATAAATCAATATTATGAAATATTACTATATGACTTGATAAAGGGACAACAATAAGCACTTGAGACAGTTTCTCTCAAGATGATTGTCAATTCCAAAAGCAATAGCTATAACATTGTGAAGTTGAGCAGAGCTTTCGATAGACTCACAGGGCTGAGACCCCAAACTAGAACTCAAGTCCTGTCAAATAAGAAGGTCCTTGTATAAATAACCATACTTTTACGTGGCATAGAAAGTAATATTGAACCAGAAAGAGGCTTTCTCTAACAGGAAACAAAATCAGGTTCAAATAATCTTAAACCTTTTAGAGTTGAGGTGATTTTAGATTGTTAATGTCCCTAGAGTAACAACCAGTCAGAAGCAAAATGAAACTTCATTACAAGAAAAAAAAATTATCCTAAGCTTTAAATTATTTCTAGAACTATTCATATATAATTTTTGGCATTCTGAGGAAAGAAAGAAAACTACTAGGCATATTAGAAGAAAATAAGTAAATAAAATAAGAAAAAATAAAACAGATCCACAGGGCAATCAAATAATGAAGTTAACAAACATGAACCCTAAAATAGGTATGATCCACAAGCTAAAAAAAAAAAAAAAAAGATAGCAAGACACAAACTACCCAATTCTACTTAATAAGAAATAAACAACCTGAATTATTGTATATTTCAACCTTAAAAGGACCATATGTGAGTTAGCCTCATAGTCAATGAGATCAGAAACAAGATGAGGATGTCCCCTCTCACCACTTTTATTCAAAATAGTACTGGAAATTCTAGATCCACCTCTCAGTTAATAAAAAGGAATAAAAGCCATCCAAATCAAAAGATAGGAATAAAACAGTCTCCGTTTACAGATGACATATTTTATGTGGAAATCTCTAAAGACTCCACCAAACAAAAACAAAAATAAAACAAAAAGCAAAGGTTAGAACTGATAAACAAATTCAGTAATGTTGCAGGATACAATATCAGTATTAAAAAAATCAGTTGTATTTCTGTGCACTAACAACTAACTATCAGAATGTCATTTACAATAATATTTAAAAAATAACAAAATGTTTAGGAATAAGCATACTCCTTACCAAGGAGATCAATTACCTGTACTCTGAAAACTGTAAGACACTGGTGAAAGAAGTTGAAGCAGCACAATCAATTAGGAAGATATCCCATGTTAATGAATAGAAAAAATTAATACTGTTAAAATGTTCATACCAGCCAAAGCAATCTACAGATTCAATACAATCCCAATCAAAATTCCAATGGCATTTTTCACAGAAATAGAAAAAAATTCTAAAATTTGTATGGAACCAAAAAAAACTCCAAATAGCCAAAGCAACCTTGAAAAAGAAGAACCTGGACATGTCACACTTCAGGATCTGAAATTATAATACAAAGCTATAGTAATCAAAACAATATCGTACAAACATATAAACAAACACATAGGTCAATTTGAAAAAGTAAAAAAAACAGAAATAAACTCACATTTATACGATCAATTAATCTTTGACAATCAGGAAAGAATATCCAATGAGGAAAACACAATCTCTTCAAAAAATGGTGTTGGTCAGTTACATGCCAAAAAAATGGAACTGGACTACATTTTTCCACCATACACAAAAATAAATTCAAAATGGATTAAAGACCTAAAGGTGAAACTTGAAACCATAAAAATCCTAGAAGAAAGCACAGGCAGTATCTCTAACACTGGCCTGGCCATAACAACATTTTTCTAGATATGTCTCCTAAAGCAAGGAAAATAAAAGCACAATAAGCTATTGGGATTACATAGAAATAAAAAGCTTCTGCACAGTGGAAAAAAAAAAATCAACAAAATTAAAAGACAACCTATGGAATGAAAGAAGATATTTGCAAATGACATATCTGATAACGGGTTAGTATCCAATAAATATAAAGAACTTATACAAATCAACATTCCAGGGCAGCTGGAAGGGTGGCTCAGTGGGTTAAAGCCTCTGTCTTCGGCTCAGGTCATGATCCCAGGGTCCTGGGATGGAGCCCCGCATCGGGCTCCCTGCTCAAGGGGGAGCCTGCTTCCCTTCCTCTCTGCCTGCCTCTCTGTCTACTTGTGATCTCTGCCAAATAAATAAATAAAATTTTTTAAAAAATCAACATTCCAAAAACAAATAATTCAATTAAAAGTGGGTAGAACACATTAACAAATATTCCCCTAAAAAGGACACATGAAAAGGTGCTCAACATCACTCATCACCAGGGAAATGTAAATCAAAAGTACAATGAGATATCACCTCATACCTGTCAGAATGGCTAAAATCAAAACCAAAAGAAAAAATAAGTGTTGACAAGGGTGTGGAGAAAGGGAAACTCTGTTTTGGTGGGAACACAAACTGTGCAGCCACTGTGGAAAACAGTATGGAGGTTTTCAAAAAGTTAAAAATAGAACTAGCTTAAGATCCAGTAATTGTACTGCTGGGTATTTACCCCAAAAGTACAAAAACACTAATTTAAAAGAATACATGCACCTCTATGTTTATAGTGGCATTATCTACAGTAGACAAGATATGGAAGCAGCCCAAGTGTTCACTGATTAATGAATGAATAAAGAAGGTGTAATATATACACATACATATGTGTGTGTGTATATATGTATATAATAAAATATTATTCAGCCATAAAAAAGAATGAAATCTTGTCATTTGCAATAACTTGAATGGAGCTAGAGAGTATAATGCTAAGTGAAATAAGGAAAGACAAATACCGTATTATTTCACTCATATGTGGAAATTAAGAAACAAAACGAGCCAAGGAAAAAAAGAGACTAATCAAGAAACATACACTTAACTATAGCAAACAAACTGCTGGTTACCAGAGGGGAGATGGGTGGGGGGATGGATGTAATAGGTGATGGGGATTAAGGAGTGTATCTGTTGTGATGAGCACTGGGTAACACATGGAATTGTTAGATCACTATATTGTACACCTCAAACTAATACAGCACTGTATGTTAACTATACAGAATTAAAATAAAAGAAAAAGGAAAAAATTTAAAATAAAAATGTTGTAAATAAATATGTAAACACATAAAATCTCCATGATGTGTGAAAAGTTAACACAATAATTCGGATATTGTGACAATTACGCAAAACAAAATACATATGCACATACACACTGATGCTTGAATTTATTTATCTATTTTTGAGTAATCTCTACACCCAATGTGGGGCTCAAACTCACAACCCTAAGATCAAGAATTGCATGCTCTACCAACTGAGCCAGTCAGTGTCCCCTGTACTATTTATTTAAAGACTGCTCAGCGGGAAGCCTGCTTCTCCCTCTCCCACTCCCTCTGCTCATTTTCCCTCTCTTGCTGTCTCTCTGTCAAATAAATAAATAAAATTTAAAAACAAAGACTAGAAATACTGACATCACAATTGCAATTGCCATGGTGTCTAAAGAAGTGGAAAGGAAACGAGAGGCTACTGTATAGTTTACTCTGTTAGTATGTCTCTATGTTCCTTTACATCTCTATATTCTTCTAAAATATGTCTCTTTCAAATGAGAATACATTCATATAACTTTGGGGCAATATATAGCTTTAAAATTATGCAGAAGGCAATTTTAAATTTGCATATTATTAAATAAAATATTGGTCTCTGGTGGCCTTAACTAATTAGAAGACATTATTTCATTTAATTCTAAATGTTTACATCATTTTATAATATGAAAGACACCAAAAATGATAATGAAATCTATAAAAAGAATGGCTTTAATTTTTTTTTAATTTTTAAAAAAGATTTTATTTATTTATTTGACAGAGATCACATGTAGGCAGAGCACCAGGGGGGGGGGGGGTGGGGGGGGGGGACCAGGCTTCCCGCTGAGCAGAGAGCCTGATGCGAGGCTTGATCCCAGGACACTGAGATCATGACCTGAGCTGAAGGCAGAGGCTTAACCCACGGAGCAACCCAGGCGCCCCTGGCTTTAAATTTTAATGCTAGGTTAGTAAAATGAAAATAAAAATTGTTAGTACAATAAGGGGTGACTAGATGGCTCAGTTGGTTAAGGTCTGCCTTAGGCTCAGGTCATGATCTCAGGGTCCTGAAATCGAGCCCCACACTGGGCTCCCTGCTTCTCCCTCTCTCTCTGCCACTTCCCCGGCTTATGCTCTCAGTCTCTCTCTCAAACAAATAAAAACTTTAAAAAAATTGTTAGTAAAATAAAAATTATGCAATATCATCATTCTACATAAAAGTACGTATCATTGTGGATAAAACCAGGAAGAGAACAGAATGAAAAGAGATCTGGTATCAGGCAAATAAGACTATTGCTTTTTGTTTTCCCCAAATTGGCTTTACTCTGGTTTACTTGCCTTACAATGAAAGATTCCATGGAAACAAAACGTGCAACATATTTTTATGAGAGAAAAATAATTAGTGTCCTCCATTTTTACATAGTTCTTACTTCTGAAAGTTGAGTATGAGATTCAGGAAATTAAGTTACAGGGAGAACTTCACACAGATGGTTATTAGTGAAGAATAAGAATTAGGTCACAGGTCTAATTAGCTCATAGACTAGAACAATCCAATGTTTATCTTACCTTCTAGTCATGCCAAGCAAGGGTTATCTTGGTATCCTGTTTCATACTACCTCATAACATAATAGATTTTCTTTATTTAATCAAGCCTAGAAGCTACTACCAATGTTCCTAATTTTTCTTACATTTTCTAGTCTCAACAGAACATACATTCTCACTATAGAATTGTATTTGCAGTTCATTCTTCATGTTGCTTCTTTTACCCCCCTTACCCTATATGGCGGGAAATGTGTGTATCCTCCCCCGTAAATTTCCTGCATATTGTCACATTTTGTTGATTTGCAGTCTGTTCAGGTTTTTACCTGTTACTAGGACAAAGTGGTAACTCCAGCTCCTTACATAGGCAACTGTTGTCTGCTTTTTAGTTTCCATAAATATAGATGTATAATATGTATCTTTGATCTGCCTATAAAGAATATAGTAACCCACAAAGAGAAATAACTTTTTGTTGAGAGTATGAGGCTTTGGAAATATTGACACCGATTTCAAGAGGAAATGTCCTTGTCTGCAATGAAGATAATTTTCAAAGCCAGTGACATGAGTGTCATGAGTTATAAACGTGCAGGTCGTAGGAATTCCAAATGAGGGGGGTTTGTTCTTTGTGTATAGATGGAAAGCAGTTAGGATGATGGTTATATTATTCATGTATTATGCTTTAGCATACAGTATGTAATGTGCTAATGTATGAATTCATTTTAATCTGCACCCTAGGACCTGTTAACACTTGAAGAACTCTGTCTAGAATTTTCATCCCAATGGTTAGGTAACATTTCAAGGACTCCAGTTAATAATCCATATATAGAGATGACTACGTAAGAATTTCAAATATTAAAGAAACCGATACTAGTAGTTTCTTTACTTAGTATGAGAGATAAGTTTTCACCAATAAAATAAGAATTTAAAATACATGATTGACTAGAGGACTATTCAGCGTCTAAGACTGTTGGATGAGAAAGGTATAGAAATGCCACACATTCTTGCTCTATTTGGACCTTTCTAGAGAATATTATGACTGACCGAGCTAGAATCCCCAAATTGTGGCTTCCACCTCCTAGTGAATCCATCACAGCTGTGACATGTGAGAGTACTTTATGAGTGAGAAGGAGATTTCCCCACACTTAGAACAGGTTGTGACCACTCATTCATGGGTTATTGTAGTTGGGTCTAAGATTTGTTTTTAATGTAAAATACCATTTGGTGAAGGGACCTTATAGCTTCCATATACTTCTGACCGCTTCTGGTATTCACCAAAATACCTGAAACCTGCTAACGGGTCAAACTGGCTTAGGTCAATTCCTATCACCCTTTATCTGGAAAAGAATACAAAGATATTCCAGAATCTCTGTTTTGAGGACTTTAGGGTCCCATCACTATGTTATTTTTATTTTAACTTGGTTTAATATTAAAACTAGCCTCACTTGTAGGCAAAGGAAGTAACGACTGATTTGGTGGGTCAGTGGTAAGAAAAAGGTTCCCATGACATAGAATGCTTTTCCTGAATGAGAAGGGTGGGTGATTCCTGAAATTCCACCATCAGAACATCATGTCTTATTCTGTTTCACACTTGTCTTTATTAGTGTTGGGTTTTTTTTTTTTTTTTTAGCAGAAAATCAAATTACCAAGGAATAAATTCCTTTGGCATTTATCAATATTGTTTGTTAGAAAATTCTTTATTATTACTCTCTGCTTATGAGTGAGTTGTGAGGCACAGATGTGTATGTATGCGTGTATGTATATGTTCTGGCTCTCACAGCATTTGAAAAGTATCTGAGTTACCAACGTTAAATTTGAGAAATTTCACACAAAAATTCAGATTTTTATTCCTACCCTAAAATCACTAATTATTATGGTCTCATGTCTTTTATTTATTTAAACTGCTTCCCCCCACACTCTGCACTTGAGCCCACTGGCTCTTTAAAATAGGATGCATCTAAAGCCACAATCCTTGCCTTAATTTTTCCCCAAAGAAGATGTAACCACAGATAATAACACTAAGGGACTTGGCAACGTGGAACTGAAAGGGCACAAACATGCTCTACAGCAGAAGTTAACATGTAGTTTTGATGCCTATCCTTCCTGTTTCTTTTCTAATGCCATCCTCGGACTGAATGCTTCTAAACAAGTTTCTTTCAGCCTGGAAATAACGGGCTCCTTATCTGTGTTAATTTTCCTTTTCCTTTTCTTAATTCAAATGAAACCAGCTGAGTTTGATGGACTTTGTCACCAGAAAATAGCTCTGGTGCCTTCCCCCTACCCTTCTATTGTGGAATACAAACACAAAATGAAATAGTTCATTTGTACCAGCAGAACCATCTTCAGAAACAGCAAATTAGCTCTTTATTCCCAGGCACTCACACCTTTTTCAGTCTAGTGTCTGGCATCTGGTAGGAATCAAGTGGAAAATCAAGCCTATCTGAAACAGCCAGAAAGCTGTTATAAAAAGAGAGGAGAGCAGTGGCTGAGGCTATCAGGACCCACTTAACACCAGAGATATGCTCCCTCTACATGGCCTTATCATAACACAGAGAGCAAGATGCAGTGTGCTTTGCCAGTCCTTCTTCAACTCTCTGAGTTCTTAAATTGGAGTGTCTTAAGGCTTAGTTTTTGGACGTCTTCCCTTCTTTACCTCCACCCATTTCCTTGGTCAACGCATTGAATCTTGTGGACTTAAACACCATCTCTACATTGTATCAGCATATTAAGAACTCCAACCCAACCTTTCCAGTGAACTCAAGATGCACGTCCTTATTTGACAGCTCCCACTGGATGCCTAACTGGCATCTCAAATTTATCCTGGCAACAATAAAACTCATAATCATCATTCCTTTACCTGCTCCTCCTTTTTCTCCCCATGTCAGTTGATGTCAATCTCAACATTCACTCCTCTCTTTCTTTTGCATACTACATCTAACCATCTTTAGGAAAACATGTTTGCTTTGCCTTAAATACCTCCCTAACCCAATCACTTCTCAACTCTTTGGTATGAGCCACCATGATGTCCCCCTTGAATTATTGCAAAGGCCTCCTAACTTGTCTTCCTGACCCCTCTTTTAGCATCCTCCACTGTTCTTTATTCTCATCACAGCACCCAGAGTAATCCTGTTGTCTTTTGCTCAAAATCTTTTAGTTTGTATAAAAGGCAAATTTTTACAGCAATCTCTGAGACCCTACACAATTCTGTCCTCTACCTTCCCACAGGCCGTCATCCCTCTCTGACTTCATGAACTTATTTCCATCTAACTCCCTGTTTTCACTCTACTCCAAGCCACAGGGCTGCCTTCCTATTCCTTGAACATACTAGTCATGCTCCCAGTAGAGGACCTTTGTACCTGCTACTTCCTACGTCTGGAAGGTTGTTCCCTTCGATAGTTACATGCTCATTCCTTTGTCTCCTTTACGCGTTGCTCAGATGTTGCCTTCTTAATGAGGTCTTCTTTGACCAACTTAGTAAAATTATAATACCCACATTCCTATACTCTCTATTATTTATTCTGGATTCATTTTTCTCCAACACATTTACTGATTTCTAACCATGTGCCATGTGATTGATTCATTTAGAAAATTTTTAATCACCTGTTTCCCTTCCAAAATATATAGGTTCTATGAAGGCAGACATTTTGCTTGACATGTAGGAGAAGTTCAATAAATATTTGTAGGAGTGCCTGGGTGGCTCAGTCAGTCAAGTGTCCGACTCTTGATTTTGGCTCAGGATGTAATCTCAGGGTCGTGAGATCAAGCCCTGAATCAGGCTCTGTGCTTGGCAGAGTCTGCTTCTCTCTCTCTCCTTCTGACCCCTACCCCCGCTCTCTCTCTCTCAAATAAATAAAATCTTTAAAAATAAATATTTATAAGAATAAAGAAAAACTCAGAAGACCTCTATTTTAATTTTGATCTAAAATCAGCTGTATGATTTCAGAAAAGTCACTTGATCATTCTGGGTCTCAGTGTGTTTGCCTGTAAAAATGGGAAAAATAGAATAGGTGAGTGCTACTCAAATTTTATTGTGCATATAAATCACCTGAGGATAGTTTTGAAATGCCTGTTATAATTCAGTTGGTCTGATGTGCTGTCTGAGGTTCTGCATTTCTAATACAGATGAGGCCAATGATGAGCATCCACGAACCACACTCACTCCTCGAGTAGCAGAGTGTTAGATAATTGTTAAGATTCCTTTCCTCTCTTTAATTCTGTAGCAAAGTTGGCAAACCATAATTGGTCACCTGTTTTTATAAATAAAGTTTTACTGGCGCACAGCCATGCATATAGATTTATATATTATCTATGACTGATTTCACACTACAATAGCAGAGTAGACTAGTTGCAACAGAGACCATATGCGTCTGCAAAACCAAAAATATCTGCCTTGTGTCCCTTCATACAAGTTTGCTGAGTACTCTATATTAGTGAGTTGATTTTGGCAATTAATTTGGAATCTGAATGTATTAACTACTGATTGTATTAACTACACATTGTTATTCTAATTTTTCTTTTTTTTTCTTTTCTTCTTTTTAAGGATGATTTATTTATTTGAGAGAGAGAGTGCACACAATGGGAGTGGCAGAGGGAGAGAGAGAATTTCAAACAGACTCCATGGGGAACACAGAGCCCATTGTGGGGCTCGATCTCAGGACCTTGAGATCATGATCTGAGCTGAAACTAAGAGTCAGATGCTCAAACGACTGAGACACCCACGCGCCCTCTTCGTTTTTTCTTAATTGCTTTATTTTGTCTCTTCAACAAAGCTTTAATGTCCTCCAAGAGATAAGTCACGCATGTGCTTCTTTGACATCCATGTGAGCATATTGTTGGAAAAATCTAAAGCCAAAACTGACCTTAGCGGCCAGCTAGTCTAACTAGGATTTAAAGGCCTAGAGGTGTGAAGTGATTTTCAATGTCAGCTAAGAGTTGAGAAAGGCATCAGACCTAGCTTTCACCTTCCTTGGGCCATAGGAGCCTCTCATTTGACTTTCTGGGACTTAAATGAAACATATTCTCATTTTGCTTCCACCAGGATGGTGTAAGTGGTCCCAGGATGAACATTAACAATCACTTATCCAATGACCCAAAGTGAACTGAGAAAGCTTACCAGGTTTGAGGATTTTCTTAGAAAATAACTCAGCCTAAGAAAGTACAGGGCCAAGGTCAACAAAGTCTACATGAAAGGGAAGAGGCAGGGACTGAATGTGCACCAGTCAGATCACCCTTTCAAGACCAAGGTACTTATTCCCCTGGTTGCCCAAATCATTGGCTACAGACCACTCCCAGCTGAATCTTTTTTTGGAACTTGCCCTCAGCTGAAAAGGACCACCTCACCCAAGGTTATGTCTCTTCCCTGGCACAACCCGCAACCAGTGAGTTGCATGATGTGGGGGGACAAACCCCAGTTCCTTGCCTCAGCTGGGACATCTCTGAAGGGCCTCCCCTGCAAGTGCAGTCAGTTTACCTTCCCCTTTTCCCCAGGCTGGCTTCTTCATCTCCCCTCATGCAAGGGGTGAATCTTCAGCGCACTCCCCATACAGAGGCTACACACAAATCTTCCATTTCTGCTTCCAAAAAATCATTAACTATCACCTGACCCACTCTCAGACTCAGTCACTGCGGATTCATGCAAGTGAAGAGTAAATGTAATGAGGGAATAGAAACAAACAAAAAAAAAATCACTTCTATCAAAGTCACTGTGGCATTGAATTTGCTTTGAGTTCAAGGAGGAACCAACCGGATTAAAAGCATTGGTGCCAAGCACTTGAGCGGTAACTTGAGACTCTGTGTGGCATTACAGGCAACAGGGCTGTGCCAGCAGCTTCCCAGTGGTGGCAAGATTCCCTTCGTGCTTGACCTCAGAGACTGGCTTAGGAGCTGGCAGTCTCGCTGACAGACATCACCCCAGTATGCAGAAAGCAGGGGAGAAGAGCCTCAGATATGGCGGCCAAGAGGGCTGCATTCAATTGCATGGAAAGCATCCCCTGAGGTGTCCTAAAAACAGTTGGCCAGGTGGGGGGAGGAGGAAAAAAGGGGTATAGTTCCTGCAGCATTAGATAGGGCTGAGCCAGAGAAATATGATTTGGGTAAGAGCATGATCTTATTTATACTCCTCCAATGGTGTGGCCTGGGGAGACATTGGCTAAGACTCATGGCTTCTTTCATTATACCCCGTTGCTCTATTAAATTCTATTCCCTGCACCTTCAGAGCAAATAATTCCACATAACACTGTCTGCTTTCTTTGATCCATGTGACTGGAAGGATGAATCGTCAGCTCTCCTCCCCCCAACTAACCCTGCTGTAGCCCAAGGCACAATCAATTTCAATATGCAGGGAAAATAGACCACACAGGATCTATGGCCTCCCAACAGGGACCTGACATATTAACTGTTGTAATGCCTCTAATTCAGTCTATTTACTTTGGGATAGGCCTGTCTCTCCTGCTCATCATTTTAACCCATACATCGGCTGTGTCATGACTGTTTAGAGTGATGGGGGTGATCCTCCGGGCAGAGTCATGAGAAGCCTGATGAGGGAACATCCACAGCGAGCCCACGTCGCTTCAGGGTAATGATGACTAATTCCATTCACGTCCCTCACCCCTGCCTCAAAATCTGCTCCTGCCTTTTAAACTGACGTCTGTCGTGGGGAACGAGACTCTGTGGTGTCACTGCTTGATGCATTGGCCCCGTGGAGGCACTCCTTCTTGTCAGGAAGGGAGACAAGTAAGAGGCGTGAAGAATAGCAGGGGAGGGGGAGGGGAGCCCTTTGGGAAGATGAAAAATGAGCAGGGAGAGAAGGAGAAACATCCTCAACCAAACGCCACTATTTTGATTTGAACACTTTTACAGCTTTTCTGACACAGAAGCAGACTGTTGAGATGATCTCACCACATGTATGTCACAGTCCTAAAGAGCGCAAGTTGGTGTGTTTTTCAGAAAGGATCCCTACAGAGGAGCAAGGAAGTGGGGACTGGTGATTCCATACAGGCAACCCTGCCCTTTCAAGGGCTTAGAACCTGCAAGCAGATCTTGACCTTGGAGGCCCTTTTAATTAGCCACCGGGAAAGACTGTAACTCCACGGAACCTATCTCTAGATCATCCATGTTGAGGCAGTAGTGACATAATTCATTGTCTTTATATAACAAATGAATGGGTGTGCTTGAGGTCGGGCTTGAAAATGGGAAAAATAACCTCACTGCTTCACTTGACTAGCCAAAGAAAGGCGGAGGGAGAACCACATAAAAATAAAATTAAAAAACCAAACTTTTCTTCCCACCTTAAGTTCTGCTTTAATTATTCTTTTATTGGAGAGGATTTTTCTCCTTATCCTTTTGTTTTTGTTTAAACTGTGAACATCTGTAAGTTCTAGAAGATAAGCAGATTCAAGCTCGGGTTTAGCAGAATCTCCTGTCCTTGGACAGTATGGTAAAAGGCGATTCATTAATTTCATGAATCTAGAAATGTTTATGTCCTTCATCTGAAATGAATGGTCAACGTTAACTATCCTGGAATCAAAATTTAAAAAAACAAATAAATAAAACAAATGGTCAAACATTACAATTTTCTTATTACATGGACAAATCTCTGTGACTTAAAAAAAAAAAATTATTCCATTAATTTGAATGTAATGAACCCACAAAGGAGGCCATGTTTGAGAGAGCCGGTTAATGTTTGGATGATCCTGTCCTCATCTCTCATCGTAGAATATGTTCTGGCTCAAAAGTGATTCCCCAGCAAGCCCAGAAAAAGCCTGAGGGAGTCTGACCCAGTTCCCAGGCATTTTGGTTGGGTGATTCTCGGAGGCCAGGGTGTTCCTGAGGCTAACCGAGGCAGCTCACTGCTGGCCGAGATGAGTTCTGAAATAGTGATCTGGAATTATGCTCTGTCAGTCCTGGAGAAAACCCAAAGCCATAGATCTGCTTTAGAATGAGTCTGATCTTCTGCCAGCAGGGACAGCTGAGGTCAAGGGGAGGTTTTCAAGGTCTTTTTTGTACTCAGAAGAGCTCCCTAGTTTCCTTAAGCCCCCACAGATCATGGCCAGGAGCAAGAAGGTATGGATGAGTAACATTTCACCACAGCCTGACCTGCTTAGGCAGAGGGCTTGGTTCATGTCCTTTGGCTTGTGCCTCTGGCACACCCAGGACAACAAATACTGACAACATTTATTACCATTCACTGAAGAGCTTCTCTGCCAGGCACAGGGCTCGCCTAATTACAAAACAAGGAAGGTAAAAATTATTGTCCCTTTGCTTGCTGGTCTTTCCTGTCTGGACTGCAAACTCTTTGTGGAGGAGGTATTCTCTTTTATATTGGTCTTTTCTTCTCTAATCAGAGAGTTTGGCAAGAGTAGGAACTCAGTAAAGATTTAATAAGCTCAAGAGGGTCACATAAGATACCCAAGTTCATACAACCAGCAAATAGCAGAGTCAAGATTCAAACCTAGATCATTGTGGGAAGTAGACACCTGTTTCTGACCCTATCCTGCCTTTGCCCTCTCTGGGGTGGAACAGACCAATCTGACTTAGGTGCACACTTCTTGAAGAGGTAAAGACCTCAAGAAAAGTGGAAAGAATCCGCTCCCAAAGAGAACAGCAATACTGACATCATCAGTACTTCTGCTGTGCCCAGAATGCAGCCTAAGAGTGTAATTCATCAAGATGTTGTAAGGCTGCTTCTTCCGACAAACACAGACATTGGAGCAGGAGGGAGGAGTTGTCTGCCAGCCAGGTCATTCTGCTTGGATTTCTGATTTTCTCCTGAGCACTAATAGGTGGATAATTTACTAACAAACCCAGTTTGTTAACCTATTTCTTGTGACTTTAATAAAATGATTGGATGTGGGATTGAGTCAGGGCTATGAGCCTATAAGAATACTAATGATAATATTGTAGTTTTACTTGTCATAGTTTACAAAGGATTTCCACATACATTTTCTTATTTGGGTATCAAAACTATATGTGGAACAAGGCAGGGAGGGTATTATTATACATATCATATGGGTGAGAAAACCAAAATCCAGGGAGAGAGAGAGACTGCATGATCTGTCTGAAGTTACGTAGCTAATAAAAAGAGGATCAAAATTCAGATTCTGACTCCAGGTTACTGTTCTTGTTAACTTCACCAGTGGTGCCCAGCCCTGCTAGAGACTAGAATGATTTAGAGATTCTCATTCAGTAGGTCTGGGATCAGGCCTAGGCAACAGTATTTTTAAAAACAAACCCAGATATTTGTGCAGCCAGGGCTGAGAAGCAACCACACTCCATGATCCCATCTGCTAACCATCAGCACAGTGGGTCAGACATAAACTGGGACCTACCACTTTGTCACTCGAACAGAAAGAAGCATCTCGATCATAACCTAATATTTGCACAATTATTGATACAAGACAGTAGTTCCACAAGGGATATTATTTTTCAAGACACCTTACAGGTAGTTTGTCATTATTTAGTGTTTATAAAACTGAAAATTTAATTATTGAATTTATAACTATTCTCTCCACTACGAACTGCATACAGAAAAATTTCCTAGGGATAGAAACCATGTCTAATTAACCTAAGGGTTATCTAGACTAACGAAAAGAAGACAGAAAAGCAACTTAATGAGTCCAATTATTTCTTTCAAGCCCAGAAAGGGCATTAGCAACATGCTTCCCTTGGACACAAAGCAGATAGACCTCCTTCCCAGCCTACTTGCAGTCTCGCCCGCCCCTCCTTGCCCCAGCCAACAGAGGCTTAGCTCAAGACAGAGTAAGGTGGTAGCTACTAATGGTGGTGGTTGCTGTTTTTGATGATTCCCAAAAAGTAAAAAGAAGATGGACAGAATTAGAATCATTTAAAGCAGAGAAGAACCAAAATTAGTTAAGATCACTATTATAGCATTGTTGACTGTATTAGTCAAGATAACTAGGCTATCCTACAGTAGCAACAACACAAAGTTCTCCATGGTTTGATATTCCTGAGGCACGCTATATGACCCATATGAGGGGACACAGGGAGGAGCTTTGCTCCAGTCACCCTGTCACACAGAGGGCCACCTTCTTGGGATTAGCCATCTGGAACATATAGCCTTCTCAGTTGGGAAGAGAGGGGAAGAGAGAAAGGAAGATTGAAAATTGTTCATGGGCTTTTCCCTTTTTTTGCTCTGTAATTGAGACACATATACTCACATTTTCCTGGCCCCACAAACTGGTCACATTACCCTTTCCTACCTGCAAGCAGACTGGCAAATACAGAATAAATGTGCAGAATTTGGTTGGACAATACTTTTTCTGCAAGCTTCTAAAATGTCATATATATACATATACAACTTTTCCCAATATTTTGACCTAGATACCTAAATTTAGATACCTAAAGTGAGTTTTTCTACCTTTTCTACCTTTCCCAAGGAGGACCAAATTTCTCCTCAACCGTGGTTCCTGGCTGGCTCAGCTGGTAAAGCATGCAAATCTTGATCTCAGGGTAGTGAGTTCGAGCCCCACACTGGGTGTAGAGACTATTTAAAAAAAAAAAATCTTAGGGCGCCCAGGTGGCTCAGTGGGTTAAGCCTCTGCCTTCAGCTCAGGTCATGATCTCAGGGTCCTGGGATCGAGTCCCGCATCAGGCTCTCTGCTCAGGGGGAAGCCTGCTTCCCCACCCTCTGCCTGGTGCTTCCCTCTCTCTCTCTGCCTGCCTATCTGCCTACTTGTGATATCTCTCTCTGTGTCGAATAAATAAAATCTTTTAAAAAAAAATCTTAAAAAATTTTTTCCCTCAAATACTTATCCTCAGGATGGAAGTCATAGAAGGGTTGTTGACAAACTATTGCTCATGCCTACAAAAAGTAGGATGAGTAATAAAAGACTTATCCTATTGGGGAAGGTGACTACATAGCAGTCCTAGTGCCTTTCACGTCTATTTCTCCATGTGTTTATTCATTCATTCTTCATGGATTTTATCCTAGAATTTAAAAAGTAGAATAGGCTTGCATTATACAACTAATGCACAGTCATACCTAGATTTGGTAGCGTCTTGAGTGCCCTTCCAATTCCACTAAAGAAGTGGAGTTAGAAGATTAATTTAGATGAGCCAAGTTTTGCACAGTTGAAGAAAATCCATAACAAAGAATAAACTAGACAATTTTGAATAGAGCATCACATTAGTTTCTCCAGAATGCTATGTGCTGAGTTCTCAGGAAGCTTTCTGCTTAATGAGGTAACCCTAGGAGAAAATAAGAGATTTTTTCACAGTATCTCCTTTTGGCAGCATTGTTCCCAGTATCCAAGGTTCCCTTCATAGGCGTAATCAGGCCAACAGAAAGCAAGCAAGACAATTTGATAATTTCGAGACGGTTTTTGAAATACTCCACGATTACAATGAGCAAGCTTCAGGATAGCTCCTCTTCCAAAGCTATTTATAGTAGCTTTTTCCTTGACAATTGGGCCCTGGACCTTTGTTAAGGGCGGAGAATTCCATATGGAAGAAACATGGAGTTGAAAAAAAATTTCAAATGACGTTGATCAACTTTTAGAGTACTGAAGGAATATTACAACTTTCTTTCTTTATCACAATGAAAGGTAGATAAAACCTGTATCTTTTGTAAACAAACAAGATTTTATTTTTTTAAAGAGTCAAATGTACTAATGAATAGTGTTGCATTAGTGCCTTGGAGGAACCAAGTCTTTGATTTCTCTAATTGATTAAAATACACTTTGGAAAAAAAATCTCACAAAGGAAAACAATTGTTTGATGAAATATTTTAAATGAATTGATCCAGATCAACACCGCCATACACAAAACCTATGTAAGCTATTCCGTCATGACATTTTCTTTTTCATCAGAAATAGGATGTTTTGCACATAAGAAATGTAAGAACCACCCAGTTCTTATTGATAAGTGTTTAGAACAGTGGTTCTCACCCTTGGCTGCATTTAAAATCACTTAGGGAGCTTTGAGAGACTAGTGATGATTGAGCCCTGCCTAGACCACTTAAGTCAGAGGCCCTGCAAGTGAGGCTCAGACGCTGAGTTTTGAGTGTTCCCTAAGGATTGAATCCATAATCTGGGTTGACAACCACAGACATAGAAAGCTTCCTTATCTCCCCAGCTGGCAGCAATAATATGTTCTCCAAACTTCCTGTTTTTATATTGTCTACCGTTTATAAAAAGTAGATGTATCCAAATCACCTCTCCCCCCTTAAAGAATAAGTTCTTGGAGGGGGGATGCTACGTCCAGTTCAGCTTCGTGTTTCTGCAGGTTCTAGAAGGCTCTGAGGCAGGCACCATGCTGAAAGAGTATGAAATGATTGAGTGGCATAGTGTCTGATTGGCTGAGTCAATCTACTCTCAGATTTTTAAATTCATAAACGCTAAGGAGTCCCTTTCAATGGAGTAGCAAAGTGATGATCTATGAGGAAATAAAAAGTGAAGAATTAAGGTTGGTGATTTGGTGATTCTTGGTCAGGTAACATCTTAAATCTCACTGCAGGTAATTCTCTCGATGTGTTCTTGGAGGCAAAAACACAAATGCTGCAATGATTTTCTTCAAAGACATTCTTGGACAGCATGTTCTGCTGTAACTTTACAGCTATCCTAAAAACAATAATATTGATGGGTGGAAAGGAGCTACTTAGAAGCTAGACATTTTGGGGGTGCCTGGGTGGCTCAGTCAGTGAAGCAAGGTCTGCGTTTGGCTCAAATGATGATCCTGGGACCTTGGGACAGAGTATTGGGCTCCCTCCTGGTAGGAAGCCTGTTTCTCCCTCTCCCTCTGCCTGCCATTCCCCCTGCTTGTGCTCTCTCTCTGTCAAATAAATAAATAAAATCTTTAAAAAATTTTTTTAAAAAGCTAGATTTTTTTTTCACTAGGAGCTATAATTTTTTAAAAAAAGTTTTCAATATACAGTTGTATTTTGCTATTGTAAACTAAATATAATAAATGAATCTATCAAAATTGACCAAAATGAGAATGTTTATTTCTCTGTTATCTTTCTTTTGGTTTACACATTCAACAATCCACTTTTTGTTGTCATTATCATTTATCTTGTCTAGGCAACTAACTTGCAACACAGCTCACAACTGATAACTCTAGTCAAAGGAACCCTGTTACCTGGTGAACCAGCTCCTCAACCAAGGCAGCTTCATATTCTCCGGCAGGGACAATGCTCTTTTCTTCACAGTTATGGCTAGAGAGTTACCAATCCTTACTGCTTTTTATTTTTTTTTTTTTAAGATTTTTATTTAATTATCAGAGAGAGAGAGAGAGACCACGCACAAGCAGGGAGAGAGGCAGACAGAGAGGGAAGCAGGCTCCCCGCTGAGCAAGGAGCCTGATGTGGGACTCGATCCCAAGACACCGGGATCATGACCTGAGTAGAAGGCCGCCGCTTAACCAACTGAGCCACCCAGGTGTCCCTTCTTACTGCATTTTAAACACCAGTAGTTTTGTAGTATAGTTGTTCATACAGTAAGTCATCCCAGCACCATATTCAAGATTTTTGCCCTATATTTACAACTCCTGTGCTATTTATAACTTGTTTTAATATTTTTAAAAGAGTTCACTGTCAGTTAAATGGATTTCAAAAGAGAACCTTCAAATCACTCTCATAAACAGAAGAGGATTCCAATAGAAAATATATAAATCTTAAAATACAACATTTGTTCATCCTGCATACCATCAATTGAACGAGAACCATCGGGCAATGGGAAACACCAGCCAAAGTCAAATTATGTTCCTTAATTATCAATTGCATCATCCATACACCATTTTGCCAAAATGCCTGAACTTAGAAACATCTCCAAATTTTAATGAATACTTTAATGAAACTTAGATGGGCAGAAGAAAAGTGTAACCCTTTGGCTCTTTCCAGTCTCCTGAGGAAGCAAGTAGTTAAACTTTAATAAATCACATGGAAAGGAGGACCACAGAACTCCCAACATGCTCCTTGGAGGCATTTTACTGATGACCAAGCCGAGCTCATAACATCCAGGCAAACAGATAAGAGAATATGGAGCACCTTCGCAGTTATCACACTTTGTAATCAATGATTTATGTGCCTATTTTTCCTTTGTTCACTGGTTTACTAATAGCTGTTAGACTACTTCTCTAAGTTCTGTGAGAGCAAGGACCACATTCACTATTAGAGTCCCCAGGATGAGTGTGTTAGTAATCACTAAACTAATGTTTGTTACAGAAAAATGATGAAATATTCTCTCTCACTTTTTAAAAAAAATCTCCAAAGCAAATGTCCTCTTAACTCCCATTCTACTCTGGTCTGAAACATACAGCTCCAAACTCCACTCGGCATCCACATTTTCATATAGCTCTTCCAGCAACCCCCAAACCCACTCTGTCTCCTGCTCCCAACCCCCACTGCATCTTCTTCTCCACATCAGGAGCTCATTGGCTAGTATTCTATGGCAGTTTACTTCTCTACTCAGGCAAGCTTTGGTGGGCACCCGGGGACCCAGATCCCAGACTTTCAGGAAGCTGCGTCATAGGAGATGGTAACAACGATCAGAAAACATTTTGCTGCTCACATTATAATCCAGAGCAACAGAAAGCAAAGGATTGGCTTGGCTTTATGACGTCAAGGAATACAGATGGGAGAAAACTTGGCAAGTATCCTAAGTGACTTAGCAAAGAGCTTCCTGCTGAAACAGTAAGTACCTTCAATGCTCCTTTCCCCAACCCCCTTCCATTCATTCTTGTTGTCATTGCTAGCATCACCCTGACAAGGAACCTAGGGAAACTAGGGCAAGGAAGAAGCACCAGGAGAGGGAGAAGGAGAGGTGGAGAAAGAGAGGGAGAGAGAAAGAGGAGAGAGAGGTGGGGAGGTGGGGGTGGGGAATGAGGAACACCCTGCTATCCAATACCCAGAAAAAATTTGTTTTTAATTCCCTGGCTCTCACAGATAGAGACTGCTGCTAGCATTTAAGATAAGATTAGTTGGTGTTGTGCTATCAGCACCTCCACATTTTCCCTGCAGGGATTCCTTCTGACAGGCTGAAGCTGGAGGCATGTCTCAGGATTAACGCGAGCTAATGATTATACACTAAAGCTTTGGAACTGTTGGACTAATAGGATTAAGCAATAGCAGATGCAGGTCCCCTTTCAGGTTAAAAATGCACTTTTTACATTACAAAGTCAGACAGATCCCTTTGAACATGCAATGAATATGGATGTTTTCAATTATCACAGTCTTCCAGGGCTATACGATATGGTAAATTAATCCCTTTAGAACATCGGAAACAGGACAAAATAGCCTTCTTGAAGCTGAAATCCCTCGTTTTAGATTTTCTTTCATGGGGATAAGCAGCGGTGCACCTCACATAATTAATCTTATTACAAACAGAGAGAAAGGAAAATTTTTTTTTAAATGTGTAAAAATTGTTCAAATATTTGAGAAACTCGGGGAAAAAAAAGCACTTTGAAAACAACATCTCTTAATTAATTTCCAAAGAGTCAAAAATACAAACATAAGGCATGACAAGCCAATGTCTGGATGTGTGTCAGGTTCGGTTTGTATTTCTCTATGCCTCAGGCCAATAGTGAAACAAGGAGGAAGGGAAAAAAATTAAGGTCACTTAAAAAAATGAACAAAATAATAACTGCCAGTAGAAAGCACTATTTCTAAGATATTTGAGTTGATCTGATCTTATGCTCCAGGTCCTGGGAGGCAAGGGGATGGAAAAGGGCATAGTGAGATATTTATATTTTGTTGCTGCACGAAAGGGTCTCTGCTTCCCCGTAGATAAAACCATCCTTCAGAACAGCTGACGAGTAAATCCCCATTACTGCAATTAAGTGGGGCTGGTTGTGGACATTAGTAGCGGGGTGAGCCTCAAGAGTTCCGTGTGTCTGACTGACTTTGAAGGGAGGATGGGGGGGGGAGAGAAACACAACTATTTATGGAGAGGACTTTCCAGAGAAAGCTGTTTGAGCTGCCAGCAGGAAATGGAAGTCATTTTACAACAACTGGAATAAAGCAGGCTCATGATCATGGGTTTAATTCTTGAAAATTCTAAAACCAAATATGTTTCTATTTGGCCTAGGGAAAACTGGTATTAACTGTGTTTAACCGGCCCTAGTCTCATACTGCCTCATGTCACCCCCCAACCCCACAATGTGGGCAAACTCATCACATGGAACGCCATTCTTTTAAACATTGCAAAATGAAAGGGAGAAAGAAAGAAGGCAGGCCATACCAGGTTCCTCCACAGAGTCCATTTGTGGTTTTTTATTATGCCTAATGTGACTTGTTTCTGGGAAACTACACGGATGCTACCATCTGGGATTCAAATAAAATCTGAATGAAACTAACAGGACAACAGAAAGAAAATAGGATAGAACTTTGAAGCGAATGGTCTATAAGTCAATCAAAGACAGTCAAGTGTCAAACTTCTTCAGTTTCCCAGATGATCTCATATAACAGGATATTCTTTGACTAGATTTTTTTATGAAGAACAGAAGTCTAATGTGCCCGCTCTGTAAATACTGCTTGGACAGACTAAAATACCTAAACTAAAGATGTTAGGAAACTGATAAACATTCCTATTTTTCAAACTTTTGATCGAAAAAAGTCAATTCTTGGCAGAATGAAATGAAATTGCTATTTTAACTGGACTACTTGGTATTCTTTTTTTTTTTCCTTTGCTTCTCTGTCAGTTCACAACAAATTCAGAAGATACAAGCTGATTTTCAGATACTTTACTGCTACCCCCAGTAAGAGGCATCAAGGAAGCTGTCACGTTAAATATGTATGTTTTCTCCTTTCTTGGAAGGAAACAGCAATTGATTACTTTTTCAAATGGACTTAATCTCCTGTAATCATCATGCATATTTCAATGACATATACTGAGACAAGTGCCACTCGGTTGTCACGTGAGTGTGAATCACCTGGGATTGTCGTTAAAATGGAGCTGTAGTTGCAAAGTTCCTGGGCAGAACCGTAGAGCTGCATTTTCAGCTAGCTCCCAGGTCATACAAATGATGAAGGCCCAGAGGGCCACACCTTGAAGCACAACAAGTCATTAAGACACCAAAGCCACTTAATGAATGATGTGTTAGAGTCAGACTTGTGGGAATCAAGCCTACCGACTCCATGAACTGCTTTCCTAACGAAACACAAAGTTATCGACATAGGAGTGAATTTGACAATCCAAATACCCCATTTCTTGATCTTTTTCCTAAATATTGAATCTTCCATTCTACCAGGCATATCCTTAATTGTTTTAGTTATTTGCCCTCCAAAACTACTTTGTGATAGATTATATGAGCAGCTTCTTAGCCATCATTTTAATGAATTGCAAGTCCATTACAATTTTTGCTCTTCTTCAACCACCTTAAAAACTGACACATTAATTCTATCATTTTCAAGTCAAGTTTATCAGAATGCTATCACATCTAGAGGCATTTTATATATTATGTCAGTTTGATCTGCAATATGCACATTTAAAATTCCTATTAACTGCTAGACTATTTTCAACAGTAAACAAACTAGTTCTCATATTAATATTGAATGATGTTCCCTCCAAAATTTTAAATAAAATCTTATTTTTTCCCCAAATTCAATGCATTTAACAATGCTTATTTGGTATCATGTAGCCCTGTATATAACCTTGGTATGGAGAAGGAAGATGGTGGAGAAGAAAGCATGGATATAACGACTGCAAACCTTATCTTCACCCTCCAACAGTTCTTGTACTAGGAGGAGAAGCAGAAAGAAACACACATTTACAAATCATTGTCATCTATACCACAGTAAAGGTGAATGCAAAGTCTAACCAGAACAATAAGTAAGTAACAACTGTAGAGGAGCACTGGAGAAAGTTATCGTAAAGAAAATAAAATATAAGAAAAGTTTTGAAGGACGAGAAGTTCAGGGAAGTGCAAGGAAAGGAAATTAAAAACACATTCCATTAACACAAAAATGGAATTAAATGAAACAGCCTCACATAAGAAGATCAGGATGGAGGCATAATACTCCATAGTGTATATGGACCACATCTTCCTTATCCATTCGTCCGTTGAAGGGCATCTTGGTTCTTTCCACAGTTTGGCGACCGTGGCCATTGTTGCTATAAACATTGGGGTACAGATGGCCCTTCTTTTCACTACATCTGTATGTTTGGGGTAAATACCCAGTAGTGCAATCGCAGGGTCATAGGGAAGCTCTATTTTTAATTTCTTGAGGAATCTCCACACTGTTCTCCAAAGTGGCTGCACCCACTTGCATTCCCACCAACAGTGTAAGAGGGTTCCCCTTTCTCCACATCCTCTCCAACACATGTTGTTTCCTGTCTTGCTAATTTTTGCCCATGTCTTTCTAAAAGGATCCTCGGTGGTTCTGAAGTGTCTTCTTTCTCTGTTCATTCTATCAGGTGTCTTTCTATTGTCTCTTGTCAAGACCCAGGAAAATCAGCCTTTTAGGATGCGTTTGGGTATGGTCTAGCCCTTTTCATCATTTTTCTTTTCACAAAATCTATACTATCCTCTGCATCATTCTATGGATAGTTTATTTTTCACTGACATATGTAGGTCTTTTCTTTCAACAGAATTGTAGTCGTTCCTTCTGAAGGCAATTGTTGGAATGTTGAAGTTGAAGTCTACTGTTCTCCAAAGTGGCTGCACCAACTTGCATTCCCACCAACATGGGGAGATGGAGAGGAGAAGGGAGTTGAGGGAAATTGGAAGGGGAGGTGAACCATGAGAGACTATGGACACTGAAAAACAACCTGAGGTTTTGAAGGGGTGGGGGGTGGGAGGTTGGGGGAACCAGGTGGTGGGTATTGGGGAGGGCATGCATTGCATGGAGTACTGGGTGTGGTGCAAAAACAATGAATACTGTTACGCTGAAAAGAAATTTAAAAAATAAAAGAAAAAAAGAAGATCAGGATGGCTTCAAAGTGTTTGGGCTGCATATTTCAGCCCACCACAGAATCCTTGCTACAACAAAGGTTTTGAGTAAAGAAGGCTCAAAATAGACACGTTCTCTGCTTCATTTCCTCTGCTAGGCTCTCTAGGGAATAGTAGTAACATAAACTGTAGAATTAAGGTGGTATCTCCTGGCCCCTCTGGCTTCAGCACAAGCCTATGTTTACAGCACTCTTGCAGGGAGGCTAACACTTAGAATTTCTAAACCAGTTTGTGAAGTTTTATGACCTCAAGAAAGACAGGCCTTCCAAAGCATGGCATGCTAGGAACCACTGGGGCACAGGCTTCCTATCCTTACAACTTAAGTCCCTAGGATGGGTGCAAATCGAAAAGAATCGTAGTCTTCTCCTCCTGTCTTAAACTTTGGGCTGTGTGACAAATAACAGTAATGGTAAAACAATCTGATACAACACTCAAGAGAGCTCCAAAGTGACTTAAAAAACTCATTCATCAGCCACCAATCACATTGTCAGCATGATCTTCAGCAGTTTAAAGAGGTAAAAGGTAACAAAGGGAATGTGTGCTGCCTTCAAAAAAAGTACAGATTAGCTGTGAAGGTAAGACACGAATATATGAGAGAGGATCCATGATAACAGATTTGACCCTTATAATTTGGAAAGATTATAGACATAACAAATTGATACAGCAGATGAAAGTCTTTGCATACTCAGCACTCACATCACACAAAGTGTAATATAAAATCAGAAATAAGTTATTACAGTTCTTGTGATAGGCATGCATTGGATCTAAAGACAACCACTGAACAGTGAAAAGAAAGGTTATGCCATCAAAAGGATTATTAGAGCCCTTCATGTGTAGTTAGGCACACAGAAGAAGATGCCTTGAAACCCTGCAGTTAAGAGTATGTCTGTCTGTCACAACCGCTTTAAATGCATGCAGTTTTTAAATAAAGTTTTATTGGGGCTCCTGGGTGGCTCAGTCAGTTAAGCTCCTGACTCTTCATTTCAGCTCAGGTTATTATCTCGCTGTTATGGGATGGAGCCCTGAGTCAGGCTCTGTGCTCAGCGTGGAGTCTGCTTCAGATTCGTTCTCCTTCACCCTCTCACTCAGTCTCGTTCTCTCTCAAATAAATAAAATCCAAATAAATAAATAGTTTTATTATTAACCCACGTGTCCTGTTCCATTTCTCTAATCGCCATCCCGTTCTTCCATTCCGTTTGTGGTCCACTGTGGCTGTTGTCTTTGAACTATGTACCTTTTTCTGTGAGGCTGGAAATAACTGAATCCTCAGTGACTTAAACCCTCTGAACCCTGTCCTCCCTGGTGCCTCAATCCCTCCTTAAGTGGCTGGCAGACCCTCCTTTCCAATCAGAGATGTTCATTACATAAGCGATTAGGAAGCACAGTAGACGTGGCTAATTGTTCAAGGGCCAAGAAAGGGACAATTACATGCATCTTATCTGAAGCTCTCATTGATTGTTAGTAATGCGTTAAATGTTGCCCTGGTGCCTTGAACTAGTTAATGGTATTCAACTTGTAAGTAGAGTGACTTTGACTCTGGGGAGAAACCAACTCGATATTATTTTTCCACAGGGCTCAAAACCTTTTGCACAAAAGCCAGCCAAATGTTCCTAATTCTAGGCAACATGTTATTTTAGCCTTTGTGATGATGACTCAACGCTGAGCCTTGCTGCTATGTGAGACTCCAACAGAGATGACATTTTGCAATCCAGAGAGGCAACATGTCCCCTATCTGGGGGCAAACTGAGAAATAGTTCACTTTAAATGGGCCTCTAAACAGCTGTCAGGTCAGAATAACTGTAAGTCATTACCTATCTGAGCCATGTTGAACCAGTGACTTTTAAGTGGTGAAAATCTCTGTATCATGTTACTAATCTCACTGGCCAACGGTGGCTGTGTCAACAAGCAACATTCCCTCTTAGTAAGCGGGCAAAAATAATACACAGCCCATGATCTGGAAGTTGGAGGAGCAGTTGAAAGGTTGAAAAGTTCAGGAAGCGAGGAAGTCGAAAATACGCCTCCTCGGAGCTTTGCCTCAGAATGATTCACAACTGTCTTTAAATCACAATGTGCCACAAAAGAATTCACCCCAACTTCTGACCTGCTAATGTTTAGCCATGCAGACCTTCCCCCACAAAGATACATAAGCTGCTTTCCTCCAGTCATAATTAGCTGTAGAGGTTGGACCCAATTTCCTGACCAATTAGCAGCTCAAGTGTCTAAAATTAAAGAAATAGGGAGCAGCTGGTAAGTCTCTTACTATGATTACTTATAAACCCTTCAAATCTAGACTCAAAGAGCTTCCCTATAGTTTGCTCAATTGATTAACTTCGACTGGTTTATCACTAAACCATTCATTTACTTTAACAATCCACTAAAGCCTTAGATAAAATGCATTTCATGTCTCTTCTTGGGCCTTTAATAATTAGCTGTGTCTACTATTTCTTTTAATCTCTCATTTAATGAGCACCTCCAATCTTTAATAATTTAAAAGGATATCAAGCCAAGTATCAATTAAAGAGAACTGTTCCAGGCAGCATAAATGGTAAGTGTTAAGTCGGTAGAGGATAGCACACAGGGCCTCATTGCTTTCTACTTCAAGAGCACTTGAAAACTATGGGATTATTTCAAAACATTACACTTCACTGCTATTTATTTTAGTTGGCTTACAGGCAAAATTAAATATAAAAAAATGAGCATGAAACATCTTGTGCAGATTCAAAGGAGAATCATGCATGGCAATATCCAGCTTAACTCTTTTTTCTGAATATATGACAACTTGCCACATTGCTGGCCAAGAACACTAGCTAAGTTTAGCTACAATTTAACTCCTTATTTTGACTGTTCCCATTCCTGATCCAACTCGAACTCTTGATTGTTCCAAGTATCTAACCCGTGGAATTATTTATACTACCTTGGGGGACAAGGCTTCCACACCTGTGAATGGGTTTTGCAAGAGATTGATATTGGACCATCAGTATTTCCTCATTCCTGGAAGATCCTTAGAAAAAAAGTTAGCTCAAGAGGGTGTCTGTCTTTTTTACAGACCTAGAAAGAGCCCAGGGATCACCCACCAAACTAACCCCAGTCCTCTGAAGGAGGTTTGGTGGACTGTTTGCAAAAATAGGTGTAATTTTCCCTCCCTGTATCACAAACTTTACAATGTGACTTGACAATGCCTCTCCTGGTGAGGAGGAGCCTAATTCCACGCTCTTGAATCTGGGCTGACCTTGTGATTTTCTTTGGCAACTTTCATGGGGCAAGAAGTGTAGTTGTGCCAACTCTGAGCCCAGGCCTTCAGACACCTAATTTCTGTTCCTCTCTCGGAAATACCCAACTGCCTTGTGAACAAGCCTGGGCTTTTCTGCTGAAGAATGGGAAACTGTGAAGTTAACTGTCCCAGCTAAAGGCCATCCTGGCAGCCAACCTCGGCTAACCCAGTAGCTGACACAGACGTAACGAGAGAGCTGGCTCCAAGAGCCAAGGAACCACCTGGAAGAACCCAGCCTAAACTGCTTACCCACAGTTCTCAAGCTAAATTACTGGACATCCTTGTCTCAAGAGTTTAAGTTTGGAGGTGGTCTGTTATCGAGCAAAAGCTGCTTGATATAATGTCCTGAATTCTACTACTTGGCCTGCTGGGAGTTTTCTGTATAACCTTAGGCCCCAAACCATTCAGCACTAATAAAACCAAATAGATCTTCAAAACCAGACCCCAAATTTCCAAGTTACTTTCCACCTTGGGGGGCTGTGTCGCCACCTTCAGCAATTTCTTAAGTACTTCCAGATGTGATCCTCATACATATTGCTATAAATCCCAAGATCACAATAATGATCTTGATTGTTATAGAACTGGAAGTCCTAACACTTCCCACACATGGAATTTCCTCCAGTAATTGCAAGTTTGTGTGCTAGGAAAACATTTTTGATTAAAAAAAATCACCCATTCTTTAAATCATATTAATACCCCATGCTTGTACATTTGAATATCTCAGCGACAGTCAGAGGATGCTTCTGGAGCTCTCAAACCAACAACTTTCTAGGCATTACTAGGCACACAGGCAGATTAAATCATCAATATTTCCATAAGCAATGGATTTGCAAGATTAGAGTGGGAGGAACTCATAGCTTCTTCCCTGATTTCAAAGATCACTACTGCAGAGATCTGATACTTTCTGATGACTTCAGGAAATAAGGCTGAACACACTCTGGGTGCAGCCACACCAGTGATGTCATCTGGCTTTTGCTTGCTGGTGGAGAGAACAATACTGAGATGTCAGTATTGATGTCTGTATCTTAATACACTTAAACACTGATAGTCTTGAGCATGCATCAACAAAAGACAACATGGAAGAGGACGTGGACTTGGGGCACCTGGGTGGCTCAGTGGGTTAAAGCCTCTGCCTTTGGCTCGGGTCATGATCCCCAGGGTCCTGGGATCGAGCCCCACATCAGGCTCTCTGCTTGGCAGGGAGCCTGCTTCCGCCTCTCTTTCTGCCTGCCTCTCTGCCTCCTTGTGATCTCTATCTGTCAAATAAATAAATAAATAAATCTTTTAAAAAAGAGAGAGAGAGAGAAAGGGGAAGAGGACATGGACGTAAAAAAAAAAGAATGCCTGTTTCTTTGTTCCATCCAGTTCTATGAGTCCAACAGAAGAAAGACCCACTTCCCTTATCTCTGGATCAGCACAGGGGCAAGGATCCCTGCACACCCTAAGTCTCCTCTGCCTGTATCTTTTCCCTCATCTGCATGTCATGCTATCAGTCTAAAAAACTAATTCAGATAAAATATACCCTGGATTCATAATTCTTTACTGTAAGCTATTTAAAATACAAATTTCCAAACCCATCAAGAGTTCCTAAATACTGTTTTGCTTGGAAGGCCAGTCACTAGAGAATCCAAAATACCAATTTCGTTGGAACACAGATATTAAAATTGCACAATCCAACCTTCTTTTGATTCCTTGTTGTATTTTCTAAGAAATAAATAGCAATTTTCTATTTGTTTAGGTAATTAGGAACTCTTAGGAGCTTATTTTTTTCTAAAATAGAATTAGTCCTCTCATTATTTCCACAGGTGTAAAAATAAAATAGCCCTTGTTAATCTCACAGTAAAGATGAGAACACAGAATGATGCATGAGGCCATGTGTAAATTAGATAAATGATAATGTAAATTTGTTTTGAAATTCTGACTCAAAATAACATTGCCTATTCAATAAACCAAGCAAAGTTAAGGAAAATGCCAAATTTACTTTCTGACGAGTAAACATAAGCCTCTATTTCAAACAGGGGAAAGATTCAGATCTCCTCAAAATTACATGTACGTTATTTTTATAGCTTTGTATAAAAATGAGTGTACTTTTACATAGTAAAAACTGTAATACTAGTGAAACACGTTCATTGAACACTTAGCACATACTCAAACACTGTGCTATGCTCATGAAGCGCATTAGTCTCATTTAATTTTTATAACAGCCCTGTGATATAACCATCATTATTTCTGTTTTCCGGACAAAATCAATAATTTAAAAAAAAAAAAACCCACACCAAAAAAACAGAGCTTACCAGGGTCACACAGTCACAGTCAGATCTTCCTACACTATATGTGTTTTTTCTTTTCTTTTCTTTTCTTTTTAAGACTTTATTTATTTATTTGACAGAGAGAGAGAGATCACAAGTAGGCAGAGAGGCAGGTAGAGAGAGAGGGAGGGGGAAGCAGGCTCCCCGCTGAGCAGAAAGACTGATGAGGGGCTTGATCCCAGGAGCCTGAGATCATGACCTGAGCAGAAGGCAGATGCTTAACCAACTGAGGCACCCCAGCACCCCAACCACTTTAGTAAGTTTTTGGAACCAGGTAATGTTACTATGGATGATTTCATTTGCTTCTTATAATGTTGTTACATATTTTCTAAAAAGAGTAATTCCTAAAATCCAGCTTTCTCATATCAATGAAATAAGATAAACCAAATCATTTTCTTCTGTACAAAAACTCTTTGGCTATGTTGGCTTTGGTTAAAGTGCAACTTTCTATGATACCCCTTCGCAAGCCACCTGTTGGCCCCAGATGAGTGGGGCATTGATGGGTAAGTCATGCTTTTATTCTAAACTCAAGAGGTCTATCACAGATGAATCTGAGAGTCAAGGGGACACCATCACATCTCACCTCTCAGATGGAAAATAATTATTTTCCTAAAATCTGGATTCCCACCAGGTTGACTAGGGCATAAAGATTATTATAATAACAAAATGGTTGAACAAACTAAGACACAAAAACAACATCAGGAAGTGTCCCCATTCCTCACCTCACATGGTCATCATTCTACTATTAGGTTGCAGGATTTTATAGTTACAATTACCAACATATAGAAAAGGTTTTCCAGAAATACTTTTTTTTTTAAGAAGGATACTTTCATTTCAGAGAATACTTACTAATTACAAAGGTAAACATGCATAACTATAATTAAGAGATAAGGGGCACTTGGGTGGCTCAGAGGGTTAAGCCTCTGCCTTCGGCTCAGGTCATGATCTCAGGGTCCCGGGATCAAGCCACACATTGGGCTCTCGCTCGGCAGGGAGCCTGCTTTCCCTGCTCTCTCTGCCTGCCCTACTTGTGATCTCTCTCTCTGTCAAATAAATAAATAAAATCTTTTTTTTTTTTAAATAGAGAGAGATAAGGCAGTCACCACCTTAACCAAGTGATAAAACTTAGTGACATCAATAATGGGACAACATGAGGTCATATGTCCCTGTGAAGGTACTAAGAAGTATTCTGTGAAGTAGTGAGAAGTACATAGGGGACCCAAAGAGTGTTCTTACCAAAAACCTTTAAATGAATCTAAATGAGGAAACAGATACAATCTGAGACAGTCCACAGTGCAACCTACCTGGACTCTTTTGAAAAGTTAATGCTACAAAAAATAAATAAATAAAAAGGGTGGGCTGAATGATGTTCCAGATTAAAATGGATGAAAGGTGAACAATAATTAGAGCAATAAGTAAAAACTGATTCATCACTGGATTAGAAATAAGTAGCTATAAATGGTATTTTGATAATAAATGATATTTCAGACAGACGGAAATTATTCAAGACTTCCAATTAGATGATATTGTTGAATTAGTAACTTTTATATATGAAAATTGTATTGTGGCTAATAAATGTTCTTTTTTCTAGCAGACATATACTGAAATAGGTAGGGGTGAAATGTTTTGTTTGTCGCCCACTTTCATATGGTTTGGGGGAAAAAAGACAGATGCATATACAGGGATAAATGTATACATAAGCAAATATGGCTAAATATTAACAGTTGATGAATCCAGATAAAGAGAATGTAACTGTTGATTGAAGTAATTTTTTTCAACTTTTCTGTAGTTTCAAAAATTTTTATTATAAAAGGTTGCGGGGGGGGGGGGAGAGTGAATATCCAAGATGCTAACTTAGGGAATTTCTCTTCTAAATACCCCACTATTTTTAAAACCCTAAGACACACAAAGAAAAAAAAAACTGAAGGTCTTCATATGGCAATAAAATATTTGAAATTTTACAAAAGCCACTCATTTCTGAAAATGAAATGTTAGTATATATCTTCTGTTCACTCCTGAATTTGTTTTCTAAAGGGAAGAAGAAGTTTCCATGTTCACATACATCAGGGGAATACAGAAAAGAACCAATGGAAGACAGTCATGAAATAGGTCAACTCTTCAATGTAATCTAAGTGTGTGTATCATCCCTGAAATATCACCTGACCTCTACACTGTAAACCCAGAGCATACTCAGCACACATTTCTGGATTATCTCCTTCTACTCTCGTGGGACCCATGTATTTACTTAATTGGTTTCTTTGAGGTGAGTGGCTGTAACTTATTTCATTCATTCATTCATCTGTTCATTCATTCATGTAGCCATTCACTCAAAAATTATTCATTGAGAGAGGGAGGAGCAAGACGGCAAAGAAGTAGGAGACCTAAATTTCGGCAAGTCGCAGGAATTCAGCCAGATAGTTATCAAACCATTCAACACCTACAAACTCAACAGGAAATTGAAGAAAAGAATAGCAGCAATTCTAGGAACAATAAAATTATTCACTGAGTTCCTATCGTGTATCAGGCACTGTTTTATGCAGTGGGGGATATTGCAGCAAACAAAATAGACAAAACTCCCCTCATCTTAAGAGCTTTTTATTTTAGTAAGCATAAAGACACAATAAACCAAAAAAGGGTCTATATATATATATATATATATATATATATATATATGAATATATACAAAAAAGTATCTGTGTGTGTGTGTGTGTATGAATATATAGTCCATCTAAGAGTGATGAGCACTATTAGAAAAATAATAGGAATGGAGATGCGGAGATATATGTTTAAATTGACCTAGAGAGGATTCACTAAGAAAGTGGTATTTCAGAAAGACTCAAATGAGTGAATTACTTGCATGTCTGAGGAAAATCATAGAGGAAAGAACATGTGCACAGATCCTGAAGTGTGAGTATGCCTAGAGTACTCAAGGGACAGCAAGGAGGTTGGTTTGGCTACACTGGTGTAAATAAAGTAAGAATGAAGGGTTTCACACAGAGAAGTGACATGGTCTATACCAGGGTCAATGTGTCGAGAATAAACTTTGGGAATGGGAAGAAGCTGGGAATGTAACCATAATCCCAGTGAGATCTCTTGGTGGTAATGACTAAAGTAGAAGAAGCGAACATGGTGAGAAGTGGTCAGACTATGGAATAAATATGAAATGTGAGCTGTCAGAGTTGCTGGTGCAGTGAATATGAAATGTGAAAAAAAGAGGGGTCAAGGATGACTCCATGTTTTTGGTCTAAAATGGGCAGACTGTCATCCATCTATTGGCTTAGAAGAGAATGTAGAAGGGACAGATTTTTCTGAATGACGATATCTTTCCATAGACATGTTAAATTTGAGGCACCTGTTGTATACCTAAGTTGGGATATCAAAAAAGCAGTTAAATATACAAGTCTGAGGATAACAGGGAAGTTTTAACATGAAGACACAAGTTTGGGATTCATCAGTGTAGAGATGATATTAAAGCTATGAGTTGGAGGAGATAAATAAGGGTGAGAGTTGATTGAGGAATGAGATCCAAGGACTTCACTCTGGGAGCCGCCCAATTCTAAGAGGTCAGGGAGAGATGTTGATGAGATGGAAGAAAAATCAGCAGTTCAAGCTGAAAGCCTAGTGAAGAAAGTGCTTGACAGAGCAGGAAGTGATCACTTGTGTCAAAGCTGTTGGTAAGACAAGTAAGTAAGGACTGAGAATTTACCTCTGTGGGCAGAGGTATCAAAACCACTGATGACCTCTACAAGAGCACTTTTACTGGATGGTGGGGTAAAAGTCCATTTTAGTAGGATTAAGAGCAACGGGAGGAGAAGACAGCAAGAGTGGATACTTTTTGGATATATTTTATGGTAAAATTAAGGCAATAAACAGGGCTATAGTTGGGTGGGAAGAGTAAGAGGATTTTCAGGTTGTTGTCAATGAGCAAGTCAAAAAAGAAAAACTGTTTCCCTATTTTAGGGAAATAGGCAGAAGAGATGATATTTGGCATAAAAGTAGAGGTGTGAGCCTTAGCTTGGGGTGAGAACAGTTCATTTATAGTTAAGGGGAGAGCTGGTAAAAGGCCAGAGACACAGGAAGGCGGTAGAAGCTGGCTGAAGGTCTTCGACTTTGTGTCTAATTGATTCTGTTTCTGCTTTTGTTTCCAGTGGAATAGCTCTTCAGCTAAAAGAGGAGACTAGAAGCAGTAAACAGTTGAGGAGAAAGGAGGTATAAAATATCCCCTAAAATAATGGAAGAGTGTGAGCAGGCAAGGGTAATGTCATAGGATTTCAGGGCAGAGCTGAAGACTCACTCAGGGACTTCCATTTAAAATGCCAGTGCTGGGGGTGGAGGGCACCTGGATGGCTCAGTCAGTAAGACATCTTATTCTTGATTTCGGCTCAGGTCATGATCTCAGGGTCATGGGATGGAGCCCCACACTGGGCTCTGTGCTCAGCAGGGTGTCTGCTTAAGATTCTCTCCCTCTCCCTCTCCCCCAACTCGTTCATTCTCTCTCTCTCTCAAATAAATAAATCTTGAAAAAAAAAAAAAGTTCAACTGGCCAGCATGGTTGTGTGATTGCCCTTCACCATGTTTAGCTGTGCTAGTATAAGCATAGTGTAGGCAGAGACTTAATTTAAAAAAATGTAATCTTTTCCTATGGCTGCTATAATAAATCATCACTAACCTAGTGGCTTTAACAACACAAATCAATTCTCTTCCAGTTCTGAAACCAGAAGTCTGAAGTCGGTTTCACTGGACTATAGTCAAGGTGTCAGCAGGACCACTCTCCCTAGGGAGCCTCTCCTGGAGAATACATTTCCTGGCTATTTCCAGATTCTAGAGAGGCTTTCTTTGGTTTCTGGCCCCCTCCTCCATCTTTTAAACAAGCAGCCTAGTGCCTTCAAATCCCTTTCTGCTTCCATTATCATATAGTCCTCAACCTTCTGTGCCAAATCTTTTGCTGCCTTTGTCCTATGAGGATTAAAAACACTCGCATTTGCATCCAGGGTTCATTCATACCATACAGAATGATCTCCCCATCTTGAGAGCTTTCATTGAATCTTGTCTGTAAAGTCTCTTCTGTCCTATAAGATGACGCTCCCACCTGGCTGGAGTCGGGACTTGGATATTTTGTGGGGGGCATTATCCAGCCTGTGGCAAGCGACAATGTGGTTTTGCCCAGCTGGCATAATGAACAGGAGAGGGGCAGGGGAGGGGTCTTATGGTGGACCATTGAGTTCAACGTGACAAGGAGAGAAATGAGAGCAAGAAGAGGTGAGGGATGGGAAAATGCAGGATAGGTTCCCCACGACTGCAGTATTTGGTACCCGTGAACTGGTTGTGATGGAAAAGGAATTGGATGGTGGTGGTTAGAGAAGAAGATGGTTGAACCCAAGGTGATGGAGGGATGAGGCTGACACGGGACGGAAGTCGGCGTCATCACAGGAGTCAAGGAGCCAGGGGCATTTAGGTGGAATAGGAAAATCAGCCAGATTTATGACAAAGATAGTATTGGGGAGGCTGACAGTGAGCCAGGAGCTAAAATTTGGGGGAAGGAAATAAATGTATCTTTACATCTATGGCACATGGACTAGAGTGATGGATTCAAATTATTTTGAAGTTTAGGGACCTTAAAACCTATTCTCACACATCCTTCTCACATCACAGGTGAGTTCTATTAAAACTGAAGTACTCCCACAGCTCATCAAATGTTAACACTTTCATACTGTTACCTTATCACATGGAGTTAAATCTGCTGCAAGCTTTAGACTGGTTCCAAAATATGTTATACGGAACATGTCAAAGTGACCAGACAACATTTATAATGGACTCTAATCCAGACACCTGGTACCGGAGGTACAGTCCAACGATGAGTCTCACTGGGGTTGCTCCGGAGCTTGCCAGATATGCAGAATCCCAGGCCACAATCAGATACCTTGAGTGCAAATCTCCAAACTGACAAAGATCTCTGGCAACTCATTTGCAGATTAAACGTTGAAAAACATTAGTCTAGACACCAGAGCAGAGGAACATGTCAGGAGTGAAGATCCACAGTATTTTTGGCCACATCTGTAGGAGGAAGAGATGAGAATTTTTGTCAGAGAATTTTTCCCTCCCACTGCAACCAATACAAGTGATATGATTTAAATAATTGTGGGAAGCTGAAGCATACCAGTTTAATATTTGCCTGAGGTCAAATTTCAATACTGAAACTAGAGCTCAGGTGCCAACTGGTTAAGTAGTTTGTTTGTTTTTTTAATTTTTTTAATTTTTTTTTTTTAATTTGAGAGACAGAGAGAGAGAGAGAAGGAGCAGGGGCAGGGGCAGAGGGAGAGGGAGAAGCAGACTCCCCGCTGAGCAGGAAGCCCCATGCAGGGCTTGATCCCAGGATTCCTGGATCATGACCTGAGCCAAAGACAGACGCTTAACTGATTGAGCCACCCAGGCATTCCCTGGTTAAGTAGTTTTTTTTTTTTTCTTTTTTCAAAGATTTTATTTATTTATTTGACAGAGAGAGAAATCACAAGTAGGCAGAGAGGCAGGCCGGGGGGGGGGGGGGCCGGGGGAGCAGGCTTCCCGCCGAGCAGAGAGCCTGACGCGGGGCTCAATCCCAGGACCCCAAGACCATGACCTGAGCCGCAGGCAGAGGCTTCAACCCACTGAGCCACCCAGGTGCCCCTGGTTAAGTAGTTTTAAAAGACTGAACAATCCTCCCATCAGTGCCTGGCCTTGTGGCTTCTTCTGAGCTTTCTGAGATCTGTTAACAGGAGGAGGCTGCCCTATCTCAGTGCACACACCCCTATCTGACAAATACATGTACATACAAGTCATCCCAGAAATGACATGTTCTTTCCCATACAAGCCAAGCATTTTCCAGTTATATAATTTATTCATCCCCAGATGGAATCTGCCATTTTTTTTTTTTTAAGATTTTACTTATTTGACAGAGAGAGACACAGTAAAAGAGGGAACACAAGCAGGGGGAGTGGGAGAAGGAGAAGCAGGCTTCCAGCCCAGCAGGGAGCCTGATGTGGGGTTCCATGCCAGGACCCTGGGATCATGACCTGAGCTGAAGGCAGACGCTTAATGACTGAACCACCCAGGGGCCCCTGCCATTTATTTCTTATTATTGTATAGTACCAGAAGATTTAGTGGTCTTCAAACATGCATTCTAGAGGAATAAAATAGGTAAGATACAAAGGGGAGAAAGAAGGTGGTATATAACAAAGTTAGAACGTTTACCAAATAGGACATTAGTTGTGGTACATGCAAAATATATTCTGATATTAGGACTTTACAGATTTTCAAGAGATGTTTTTTAGATGGGCAACAATGTAACAGATCATTGAAACTTGAGTTCCTAGAATCGAACCTAGTTGGAAGTCTCTCTGGAGCTTAGAGTCTTAATATATTTTAGTGCTGTATTGCTAAACACAGATATTTTCCCATAAAGTGAAGGCTTGGCTTTCTTTCATCCACCATTCTGAACTGTATCAGAAGTCTAATATGAAAGTTATCCATTAATTTCTATATTGCTCGGGTTTTACTGTTGTCATAAAATTTGGGAGCCTATGTTTCAATAATCTTGGCAGAGAGCTTTTAAATTAAACAAAGAAAAACCACTCACGTAAATTTACTTTAGTGTTCTCGTCATCAGCGTGAATTTCATAAACCACATGACAACTTTGTTAAGACAGTTTATTTATGGTTTACACTCAGTCTGTTATCAAAAATGATATGACATGATTACAATAAATAATACATGCATATAAATAGCATAAAAAATAGAACTAAGTATCAAAATATCAAAAACATTGGAAAGGAATGGGAAAAGAGGTATTTTTAAAATATAAATTCACAGATTATTTAAAAGGGAAAATTAAGTCTTATCTGGGGGATTCTGGCAACTAAACATAATGAGAACACAACGGGCCAAATAGTGTTGTTGTTTTTTTAATGTTCTTATACCTGATCATCATCCATCTCCATCACCATAAATTCTCAACTTATTGTATAAGTCTCTACAATATTGCTCATTATGTCTAATAATGTCTGTTAGAATGAATAAAAAGGATAGAACAAACTTTTCTCATATATTATACTAAGAAAGTACATGCGATAGATCATTTTTTTGTGACATTTCTTATCATCATTAAAAGCAGGCTACTCTCCAAGGCATACCATGCTTGAGGGCCACAGCTCCTCTTAGGAGGAATCTTTGAAAGAACACATTTTGAGATCTGGACACTAACAGGACAGTTCCAGTGGATATACTGGAAGATGACAAAAAGGAGGGTGAGGGTGTCTTTGGAGTCACATTATTTCAAATAAAGCTAATTTGACCTTTCCGAGGGCAGGGATTGTTGAGACATTTTCACCCCCAAAAATGGCTCCTCAAAATTCACTCCCAAAAATGTCTCTTCAAAATTGTTGAACAATGTTGTTCAATGCCTGTGAAATATCTGTCAAATATTGTCTCATAATTATGAAACAAATTAATAATTCTCAAAATTTTTAAAAAATTTGCTCTCATACTTTTGGATTTATTAAAACTGTCCAGCCAATACAAAACTACAAAATGTAGACCCCGGCCTCAATCCCACTACTGTTCAGAAATTAGCAAAAATGAAATAATTTAAGCAATGTATACAGAAAAATCGCGGCAACACAGTGTAAATGAGTTGATAGTACTTTCTCATTCCTATAACAGATACATTTTCCATTTCAAAATGAGCTTCATTTGGGTCATTGCCTCCACAGTCATGGCACCAATGACACATCAATCTTGCACAGCCATCTAAAAAAATACTGTCCCCCAGTTTAACATCCTTTGGGAGGTTGTGTTTGTCCTACCCAGTCCTGCCTCTCCATTTCTCTGCTCAAAGCTAGCTCTTGTGCAGCTCCTGACAAAAAATGTTAATTAATGTTAAGTTAGCCATTGTGACAGAGGATTCAGCACACAACCTGACTGAATTCCACTTCTTCATTTAAAAAAATAAGAAAATGATAAGAAGTCCTGTTAAAAATAATAGAAAATATTTAACCATTTGGTATTTTATTATTAGTTCTTGGTCTCCTTAGGGACAAAGAGTGACATGCTCCACCTCAGACAGAGGTTGTGAACCCCCATGTCTCCGCTTCTTCAGGACGAGGAAGATCAGCGAGTATTCCTGGAACCACGAGTAGACAGAAGCCACCCTTGTTCTCCACAAACTCTGAGAACCACAGGCCCAGAGCTCTGTTGCTGGACTTTAGCCTGGCCACTCTTCCAGGGGAGAATGCAATTCTTCAGGCCAATTGTCTCCCCTTCTCGTCCTCTCCCTCAAATGCTATGAGGGCTAGAGCATTCTCACAAAACTTCCAGCTCCCATAGCGGGTCAATCCAAGGCTGGTTGGGATTAGACTGGAGCTGGAAAGGGAAAACGCTGGTGTCACCAGAAAGGACCGTTTCTCCATGCCATCAGGCTCCACCCATTGCCTAAAACCAAATTTCCCCAGAAGCGCATGCTCTCTGATTCCCCAATCATTGGTGTGGATTTGAATTTATTACTTCTTATTTTGCAGTCAACGCTACAACATTGCCCTCTCTGCGAAGTGTCAGAGAAGACCTAGAATTCTCTAAGTAATCTGAATTCAGCATTTAAGTGCGCGCAGACTGCCAGAATGTGAAATACCCACGGTCAGGTCAAATGGGGTCAGAGAATCAGATGCCAGCCCCACTGCCCTCTAGAACAAACCAACAAAGTGCCCACAATGTTAGGGTACTACACAGAGGTTTCCAGGGGTCAGAGGGTCTATACTGTTACGTTCCAGGGGTCTGAGGGTCTATACTGTTACCTTAGTATCAATTCTGATTGAACATAAACAAACTGGAGCTGCCATCACTTTATATAACCTTCAGACAGGCAGCTGCTTATTTCTTAGGTTAATCTGATTGATGACACTCAGCTCATACAGAAACCAGGACTAAATGTCTCATCCAAAAATCCACTCCCCCTCTTCTAGCCCCCTGGCCCATTTCCCCATTCCAACACTCACTCCAGAAAGGCAGGAAGATACAGAGCAGTTACCTTCAAACCTTGGAAAAAATCTGTGGAAATTCATCGTCGTGGTTTCCAGATCATACTTCTAACCTGAATCTGGGGACTTAAAAGTCACTCTTATTCAGAACTGATGTGGAAACAAAAGCACTTTTAACTTTGTAAAGTTGGAAAAATTATTTTGTTTTGTTTTGGGTTTTTTTTTGTTTTTGTTTTTTTTTTAAGTAATCCAACTTTCTTCCAGCTTGGAAGGGCCTAATTTACATAAATCCCCTCACCCCCACTTTACCTCTGACAGTGGAATTCTAAACAAAGCAATCAGGCTGGCAGATGAGTCAGATTTGCTTATTGTATTGTACGCACGCATGTTAAAGAATGGTACTAGCTCTTTCTTGTTATTTATTGGTGTCAAGAGGTACAATTTAAAAATCCTGCTCTTTAATTTTTTTTTCTCTCCTATGACAGGCAGATTGCTTCCCCCCACACCTCCTTGAGAGCTTACTAAATATTTGAGCAAGAAGAAACCCTAATTTTTCCTCTCAAAACTAACTAGAAACATTTATTTTGATTAAACTTTTTAGACAAAGAGAACCTTTTGATTTGGGGGCTTTCAGGTTTCGGAATGAAATGATTTTAGGTAAATTAGCTGCTAAAATTACTGTTATTACACTCATAAAAAGCTGCTAAAAATAATCAGTTCATAGGGCAAAAAATTCATATATTATAGCATTTTCTTCCTGACAGATACTTCAGAAATTTGGCCTAGAATAGAAGATGTGTATTTTTTTAAAAATTGTAAGAGAATTAAATTAACAAGAAAATGACTATTATATCCATAAATCTTTAATCACACTGATATTTCATAACCTGGGCTCTCCAAACACTTACAATGATAAATGCCCAAAGGCAATTTGAGCCCTGTCTGTCTGTCTTTGTTTCTGATCCAATTCAAGAAATGCAGGTAAGCAATAACACATTCCACGTTGGTTGCTTTCTTTTTATTCTAAACATTCTTTGTTTTGTAGAGCAAAATGTGCTGTCCCTCTGGCCATGGGATACTGGCTGTCCCCAACCTCTTTTCAATCCCCTTTAGGGCAGCAGCTATTTAAACACGAGAAATAGAGCTCTTCCCAAAGACAAATCTCTGCTCATGTTTTCAAGCATGGAAGCAAACATTGGCAGCAAACATGAACAGCAATGAAAAAAAGTCATTTGAAATTTACTTTACTTTTCCCCCATTTAGAGTCAGCAAGAGTTGATTGGTGCAGTTACTACAAAGGCAACCCACAGCAAGAAGTGTGTTCTGCTAGCAATGGGCACATGATTCTGTGTATGAAAGAGATTCTCCGACGTTGCACTGTTCCATCAACCACCCCCCTGTCCCAGCCCATCTACTTTTCATTTCCAAAGCTTTAGCCATCCGCATTTTCCTTTTAAAAAAGGGAGATAATGAAACCTCGCTTTATCATTTATTTCAACACTTCCCAATCCAGAGATTGAAGAAACTCTAATTTCTCACCTAAATTCCATTTCCGGCAACTCCAGCCTTTTCCCACTGGCTACTGAGTAAAAACGTGACTTGGTGATATGTAATGCTCTTAAATTATTTTCTTAAGACATATTCAAAAGTCTAGTTAAATGTGGTTCCTTTGAATTATTTAAATGTGCCTTAGATTTGTACAGCAGTTTATAGCTCATAGATATGACTGCATATACAATCTCATTTGACTCTACCAACAGTCTCAGGAGGAAGGCAGGATAATTGTCTCCAGAAAGAACCTGAGGCCCTGAGAGGTTCAACAACTTGCCTCGAGAGTAACCGTGGAGGTTCAGGATCAAGATCAAGACTAGCATTGATTGTCTTCCAGATCCTAGCGCAGCGCCCGAGTCCCATTTGGTATTTCCTTTATACCTTCTTAAACTTCTCTCATGTCAGGTAGAGAACCTTGAGAAGAGTATGGTGGTTTTGTATAAAGGCATTTTCATAGAAAAAGGTACATATTGCCAAATAATGCCTTTATATTTCAGCTTTGCCCCAGTGAAGTGGAGGCACGTTGAAAACCACAATGCCTGTAGATATTTTTCCAACTTCTCTGTATAGTGTTCGTCCTTGAGTAATTAACCATCCTCAAATAGCATTTGTTGGCTCTCTTCACAATAAAGAGTGTTGGTGTGAATATGAATGGCAGTTGTAGGAGGAGAATGAAAGAGCTGGTACTGGGAGGGTTAGTTTGGGTTCAACTGTATCCTGTGTGATCAACCCACATGTCTGCCTGTGAATAGAGGTACCTTTCTTAAGGTCTACGTTTTTACATATTCCCCTCACAACACTCTACGAAGAGAAGGGATCCTTTAATGAAATGGAGATCCATTCTGGGCCTCTACAGCTGCCTTCCCATTTGGTGTGCACTCACCTGTGTATTTAATACAAATATTGCTTCAGGATTTCCAGAGCAGATAAGAAGGCTGCTGATGTCGGAATGCAGTGCAGAGAGGATCTGCACACCGGTAGCCCTGTGAAATTTAACTTGGTGAATAATTACCATGATGATCATAATTAATAATTATCTTGTGCCAGTGGAGAATTGTACTAATTGGTAATCTCTTCTCTTAAAAGTCCTAATATTTTATTTCTGCTTATTGCTAACGATCAAGTGGAATGCTAATGGAAATGTGGATGACTGGTATTGTAATAATTATAACTGTAATCACATTCAGCAGCTAACCTCTAATTAAAATAAATCAGATGATGTAGTGAGTTGGCTACATACCGTTGTGTTTCCAATAATACATCTTATTGGGGAAAAAATTATTTTCTCCCACAGAAAGCCTTTGAAGATCAGATTAAAAATTATGTGGATGTGTTGTATTTCTAAGGAGGTGTTTTCTGTGGTAATAAGTAGGTTAATTGCATATTCATCAGGTGATGGAGTTTCAGGATAAACACAAGTTAGCATGTAATAAGTACCACTGTTTCTAATGGAATTATAATATTGTCACCATGCAATTATATGCAGGTCATTTTTGGATGTTCAGCTAGTAATGAATATATGTATACAAACCTGAAATTTCTTGACTGAACTCTGAAAATCAATTGGTTAAAATGATCTGTGTGATTTTTAAAACATTGGGCTGTGTGATTAGAGTGTGATGATTTTTATTTATACTTCTGAGCATTTTCCAAAGTGATGCCTACAATTAATGAATATTTACACTATACACGCATAGATGCATATGTGTGTGTCTCTCACTCTCAAGTATCAGTCTCAGCTATCTCTAATCACTCACCAGCAGATAACGGCAAGGAGGCTGACAATAAATGCATATATGCCTATCTTCATGTTGATGGAAATAGAGAGGAGGCCAATCTCTTGAAATGACAAATCGGAGTAATAACTAAATTCAGTATTTTTAGGAACATTTTGTGCTGCTCTCTGGTCTTGTATCTCCCTGGTGCACAGCCCATTTACATTTATTTGGTCCGTGAACTCTGTTCTGCAAGGAGCCAGATGGTAAATATTTCCGGCTTTGTGGGCCATAGAGTCTCTATTGTAACTACTCGACTTTGCCGTTGTAGAGAAAGCATCCATAAACAATATATAAAGGCATAAGCATGGCTGCATACCAAAAATTCTTCATAAAAACAGGTATGGAGCTGGATGTGGCCCACAGACCATAATTTACCGACCCTTGATATAATACAAAATATTTATGAGCCCTCATATGCCAAGTGCTGTTCTAAGAACACAAGGTAGAGGGGTGATAAGCAAAATAAGACTCCTTTTCTTGTCCAGCTTCCACTGTATTAAATAGGAACCTACTATACGCACGGTGGTATGTTGGGGAGCTCTGACAGGGAGTGAGATATTTTCCTTGTCTTCTGGAAGTCTGGGGTTTTCTGAAGGATTTAGATTCATGCATCAGTGTTAATAATTGTGGGTAACAGGTCATGCAGCAGAAGCGTCTACAAGGTGTTACTAGGATTTAAGCAAGGAAGACACAAACCGTTGGCCAAGATTTCAACAAGGTGTGTCTTTTAGGATTTTCAGCAACGGTTATAGCAAAAGCGAAGAGCTATGAAAGACGAGGGCATGAGTGTCCAGGGAGAACACTAAATCCAGAAGTAAGAACAGGTGACACTGAGCCTGGAAATGTAGGGTGGACTGCATTCTGCTGGTCTTCAAGTGCCACACTAGAGACTTCAAACTTTATCTGTAGTGTCTGATGTAGAAGAAACCAGGGGATGATAAGATGTTTCCAAGCATTAAATGGCACAATGAGATCTGAGTATCAGAAAAATCAATGTGGGGACATTAAGGAAAGTTTACTGGAGGAGGAGGGTTTTGTGGGACCCCAGCTTAAGACCATGGTTCCAAATGTAATATAACAATTGCATGAGATACAATGAGGTTTCTGAGCCATCTGTCTGTCCAGGGTCTTCTTAAAGAAGGGGGTTAGAACATCTCGTTCTCAAGCAACTCATCCTGATCTGATTATAGTCTGAGTTCAGCTATCATATCACACTTATTAGATTCTAATGAGAGAAAATGAGGAAAGAATGAGCAATAGTAAACAGCCCTAAGAGTTAGATGCAAAACATAACTAACCACTTTTCAAACCTGCTTCGGAGCAGAAAAGAGGATCGCAGAAGCTACTACATGCCATTTATTTTTATTTAAGTTTGCTTTCTTCTTAAATGTGCCTGAGTTGGTCTTCATACCCTTCTCTTTCCTCCCAAACCAAGTAAGAACTCTTTTGGATAATGAGGCAGGTTGAGGAGAAATCTGCATGATCTTGGGTCACTGGATCTTAAGGTTAGATTCCGAAAGGACCCTGACACCTGAACTTGTAGACAGTGTGACCACTGAAATTCTGTACCTTTGAGTGGATGTTGAGCTCCAGAAGATGGCTGAGAATCATTGATAAAATGCATGACTTCAGAAAAGTAACCCAACCGTAATCATAAATGATGGAAAACTTATAAGTGATACAATATTCAACTTCAACAGATGTGAATTCAGGGGCTATTTGTTGATTGCATCTATGTACAACATAGATTTTGATTTCTTCCCTTTTTTTTATTCTGGGAGCCAAAATGCCCAAGTACTCTATCAACATGGAAAATTAGCCCAAATGGGTATAGTTAATATTCTACAACTACATGGGGCAACTCTCTCTCATCCAGACATATATACATGAATATTCATTTAGGTTTTGTTTTTTAAGAGAAAAATCAGAAACTACCCAAATGTTAATCAACAGGGGTGGGCTATCATTTTATCTCATAGGGTAATTATGCTCTGAATTGTGGGATTAACCTGGGGCCCCACAGAGCCCTCCCACTCCAACCTACTTTACTTAGTCTCCCCACACTCATTCTTCTGGTACTTAGATCTCTCCGTGCCATTTAATTCTTAGAAACATCCTATCATCCTCTAGTTTCTCTTACACCTGTCACCACAGATAAAGTCTGCAGTCTTTAGCGTGGCACCTGAGGACTAGCAGAGTCCAGCCCAAATTACCTTTCCAGGCTCGTTGTCATTAATCATAAAATGGAATAACATATACTAGTTAAGAAAATAAACCAGGGTATGTATTAACATGGATAGGTCTCAAAAAAACCACAGTATTAAATTTTAAAAAGACAAATTACAGAATGGGACATTTTTTGACACTATTTATGAACTTTTAAAACACAGTAACACAATAACAATACTCTATTACTGTCAAGATATACAGACAAAAATGTATGTAAATTTTTTTTAAATTTATGAAAGTACTGCCTTTGGAACAGGAGATGGGAACAAGATGATGGGGACTTCAACCACCCCTACGTGTTTCATAAGATTTTAAAGAAAATGCTAAAAAGTTAGCAGGTATGTGTGGGATGATTCTTTGATCACAGTGTTCTTAGAGGTAAGAAATACATTTTTCAAACATTTAAAAAACAGTTATGTTTTAAGGGTGTACAGGCTGATTTCAAACCAATTTTGTGTAATGTTTTCTGACTTTGTACTTATACAATTTATGTCATTATATTAACATGTTTAACTTAAATAGTATTGATTAAAATTCACTTTTCTTGATTAAATATTGTTGCTTAATTACAACTTCTATATCAGAAGAAGCTTTTAAGATCATTTTTGGCCAGGAATGTTTACCCCCAAATTTGCAGTTTTGCTCAATAATATGGACAGTACTTTGGCATCTATTGCTGAAAACAGGACAACAAACCCAAAATGGAGTCACTTATGCTAAGCCCGGCATCACCAAACCAAGACTTAGCTTAATTACAGTTTCAGATTTCCCAGAAATGGAATCATAAACCACTCAATTAGGAATCAGTTGATCAACATTAGTTAGGTCATCTGGCATCCCCTAAAGGAAAGTAACCTTGCAATAACCTACCCAATTTTTTACCTATTATAGCTTTGCTGTTCCCATTCTTTTCTGCCCTGAAAATCAGAGTGCCTTTCTTTCTGCTAGATTGGATGCTGCCCAATTCCAATTGAGTTTTGCTCAAATAAATTCATAAAACTTTTAATATGCCTCAGTTTATCTTTTAACATGATGGAAGTAGAACTTCACCAGTAATACCAAAGTATTGCTCTCTGACTGAAAAATACACCAAGAGAGCAAACAGACAGTCTGAGTACATCTAAAACACTGAGCAACTAAAAGCTCTAAAGCACAAGCCTCTGAAGAATTTTATGGAGATAGATATGTATCTCTCTCTCTCTATATATATATATATACACACATATACATATTTGAGATCATCATAATGGGGGAAGTGAGAATATACTGTATATTGTTGTACCCTCAAACACATATTTTACAGATTTTCTGTTTATAAACTTTGAATCTCATGGTTTAGAGCAACTTTACCCAGTCCTGTAATGCCTTTTGACTTTCATCTCCTCTTATGGAGAAACTCTTCTGGACTTACCAGAGCTCCTTGGAAAAGGTCTTCTTATCAGCAATCAACTAGCTCTGCCCGAAATCAGTTTGAACTTTCTGGGTCCGAAGGCAGTACAGGAACGTGGAGCAAGTTGAACCCGCAGGCACCACAAAAATGGCGTCTCATCCGCCAAGCCACAGGGAGGTCGGCAGCCCAAAGCCAAGAGGATTGTGGGAATGACGAACGCGGGCCAAATGTCCCATGCTGGCGCCAAAAAGGAAAGAAGCTCTTCACCAAATGATGCACCCTGGGAAAACAGAGAGACACTTGAAAGGTTTAACTCCAGTACCTTTGTTCCCCACTTCGCCTGGTATCTCGTGAAGGCAGCTCTTTGTTTTTCCGCCGGAGATCATGCAGGAATCAACTGCCAAACATACCTTCCACCTCCATGCCATCTAATTATAGCCTGTAACACTCCGCGGTGCTGACAGTGCTGAGCTATTGACTCTTGACACTCTCTAAAGCTCTTAATTATCTTTTCACATAAGCCCCTTTCAGACCTGTCAACTTCTTTGTATTGTTTATGGAGGGAAAAAAGTAGCATATTAAGATTTCAGGACTATGCATTCTGAGGCAAACTTGCAGTTACACTTGTGAGCACTCCCAAATGTCTCTGCACTCATACACACAGACAAGGGAAGAGGTTTCAGATTGTGAAACAGAGCTCCAGGATGACAATTCTGCTGCCAACTCGCAACGGCCAGAAGTAAACTTATCAGGCAAAATAAAATTAACCCAAACTTTAATCACTCTGTCACTGAAGTCATTTTTGACCTTTCTCTCCTTAGAGTTCAAACATGTGTACTTATATACCTACACTATGTAGGTATATGTGCATTGCGTATATATAGTATATATACACACATACGCATATGTATATTTATATACATACGTTTGACTGATATAAACAGTGTCTGAAAAAAGTTTTAAAAATGCATTCAAAAGCTTACTAAGTTTTTAACTCATCGGATTTGGCAATTTCAAAGAGATATCTATGAAAAGACAAGCAATCCCAGTTCAAGGTCAGTATCAGACTGAATTATCAATCCTATCATTTGAGACGTGGTTATGGAATCAATTTCTAGACATTGTTTTATTTCTTGTTTGTTTTAAGAAACACCATTGGTTAGCACTAAAGCACTTGTAGGTTTAAAATCTTACATTTTTAACTAAAATAAGAGTGGATAATTATAAGTCTTACTTAATTTTAATCTTAAGGCAGATGGGTGATAGTAAGGCAGAAAGGGACCTACAGGAAGGGAATACCTGAGCAGCCATACTTGTATTCCTCACTCTGAACTTTGGATGTCCCTGAAGGTTTATTCTCCTTCCCAACAGAGAAATGCAGAGTGGACTTCAAAGAAGAAAACCCTGCTGTAGCTCTGCCTAGAAAATTCACCATTCGGTGCAGTTTTTCCATTCTGAGTCAGAAAAGAAGAGGATGCCTATAGGTGGAAGTCAGCGGCAGGGAAGTAAAGTAGAGAGGCAGCAAAGCTCCAAGGAGCAAATGGTTGGGTGGAGAAGTAGAAACCTCCACTAGAAGTTTGCATCTACCACTCAGACATCAATCCACTCACACCCACCCCTGGCTCTCATTGGATGTGAAATGAGGCACTTTCTAGAGCCACTCCTTGGCTGGGTCATAGCATCGCCAACAGTCCTGCCTTCAATAAATTGCTTCCTATGGCACCAGGTAATTTGGCTTTCTTGGGAGTTTGGTAGAGGGAAATATATAAGAATATACATAATAGAGTAAGAGAGAAGACTATGATGATGGTCAACATCAGCAAATGGTAGAGACATACTTTTCATCTCACAAGCAAGATGTGCTAAAAATATTTCTGTAGAGCAATGTTTCAGAATTTAGAATATTTATCTTATAGGAATAAACTTATCACTAATGGTAATTTTTGAGACTCATCTTTCAGTTTGCCTTACCAGTACTGAATCTCAACTAAATTAAAGTTACAGAGGTCCTTATGAGCTGACTTCAGATCAAAATTGGATTTAAATCATCATCTTTATCTAAAAACTTGGTCTCATCTACCATCAACCTATTTGCCAATGAATTGTTCTTGTTAGGAATTTGAGACTTGGCATATCTATTCAGCAACAATTATCTTCTTTAATTTGTTTACTAATCTGTGTTAGTTGGAGAACAATCAGAAAACAAAAATGTTCAGGAAAAAAAAATCACATTTGATCCTGCCTCTGGAGATCCTCTTATAATCAATTTTTGATTTTTAATTCTAATTAGAGAATATGGTCACAGACCATTTGAAGCAGTATGAAAGCCAAACATAATCTATATTTGGTTTTGGAAATTCCCTTGGATTTCACTTGGAATATCAGGAAATCATTCATACATCAAATTACTATTATCTTCCTGCCTTGAGAAGGTAATTATTTCATAATAAAAGACTTCTTTTCTAGCTTTTATGGGCTAGAATAAATACAGCTTTATGTCCCCATTATTAACTCACACAAATTAGGTACAATTTCAATATGGTGATTTTCTCAATTCATCTTTTGCTTCCTATGTCCATACTGATAGGTAGAGAGAACCCCACAAATAGCCTCACCCACCCTCCCAACAGGCACACACTCATACAGGTGCCCCGCCATCTGGTGTGTTAACTTTGCAGTACTTATAGCATATGAAAGGACCATGAAAATGTGATTGTGTTTTTATTACACATACACACACACACACACATACACACACACAAATATATACGCATTTTACATACATATGTATGCACAAATATATATGCACATATACAAATATATACATTATATTTGTGTGTGTGTGTGTGTGTGTGTGTGTGTGTGTGTGTATTTGGAAACAGGTTTTATCACTATCCCTTCCAAAGTTTTACTGCCAAGTTTTTTAAAATCTGACATATTTAAGAAGGATGGTGTTAATAAAGCAAAAAATACCAAATTATCTCTATTTCTCTCTTCATTTTGCTTTGGCTTCCCTTTTCTTCTCCTTGCCTTGTACATTTCTTTTATCCTATCCTGTCTTTCTCCTTCTTCACTAGTACAAAGCCCATTCCCCCAAATCCCTGCTCCTTTACTTACTCAATTCCATGGATCCTGACTTCTGCTTCTAATTTACCACCACCACCGAAATTTACAGCAAATCTTCCTAATCTTATCTCCTGTTAATCTCACAGAATAAACCAGTCAGGAAAATGCTTGTTGGGATTCTGTTGGGGGAGAATATTGTGAATTGGAAAGAGTGGGTTCTGAGATCCGATAGACTTGGATTGTAATCCCCAATTGTTTGTTAACTAATTCTGTGACTCAGTTAATGGCTTAAGTGCACTAATCCTCAAATTCCTGGTCCATAACAACAGGTGCAGTGATGACCACCTTACAGAGTACTTATTTTTTATGCTATTCAACAGAAAGCCTAACCAGAAACTTAAGGGAGCTAAATTGGAGAGATGCTCCCATTGACCTATTGTGGTCCCCAGAACCTCAAGGTAGATTACTTGTCTTCCCATCTGCCAGTTGCCCTCTTCCTCCTGCCATCCCCCATGTTCTCTGCTAGCCCTGCCATCTCCTCCCACATCTCCTGCTCTTACTTCCTATTAGCTGCCATTATCCCAGCCTGCAGCTTTGATCTAGAACAGACGAGAGGACATTGGAGTCAAACACAGCAAGATCCAAATCTGGACCCTGCTGCTTACTAGCCATCCAAGGTTAGCAATTTACTTAGCCCCTTGGAATTCCAGTTTTCTCAACTCTAAAATGAAATCAATAACCCCTGTCTCGCGAGGTTGCTGTGAGAGATAAAGTGCACCGTGTAGCGCCTGGAACACAGTAGGCACCAAATCGCTGTGGTTCATGTCAGGTTGCTTCTTACAATGTCCGCCGGTTATTTCACGGTTTGATCTAAATCCATTATGCCCTTCCTGAAATAAATAAAGGAACAAGTGCTCTTCCTGACGATGATCATGTCATAGTTTCTTATGCTAAGAGTCATGAAAACCGTGTGTACCGACTTTTGCACAAACATGAGCAAGTCCTATTAAATCACTAAGCCTGTCTTTCCTAAAGCATGAGGACTAGCTACAAAGCAGAATTCTTGGGGGGTGAGAATGGTGTTAAAATCTGGAGTCCCAAGCCTTGCCCCAGATTTATTGGTTCGGAATTTTTTGCAGGGACTGGGAAACCAGAGATCTGGAATTTTAACCTGCTTTTCCATGGACTTCAGTTTGCACTGAAATTTAGGAAATACCACCAAATGAAGGCCACTCACTGAGAATGAGTAATGAATTTAATTTGAAAGTTTCCTAGTATACAAAATCATTCCCTGGTTCCATATGCAGTTTCTTTGTTAAAAAAACTGCTATGACTAAAAATATATGGGATCCTATAGCTAACAAGTCCCTAGTCAACATTGTTATATTTATTTATAAAAAATCTTGGTTAAAATGCAATTATGGGGTACTTGGAGGTACTTTTAACTCAGAGGCTGGATGCCTTTCATTCTTATGCCCACCACCAACCCAATGGGCCAGCTTCTTTGGTTCATGGTCCTCTCATATCATGAGTCCTTATGCTCACATATGTGTCAGGAACCACAGGGTCATTTATTCATGCACAAGACTTTGTTTCTGAGGCTAGCCCCTGACCACAAAATCTCTCCTGTCTGCAAGTGAGACCATGAGATTACTGTCCACATATAAATGGTATGGTTCACATTCTGACTCCTCTCAAAAAAACTAGTAAAGTTCACGCAGGCAGGGCTCTGCTTTCTTACAGGCCTCTTCCCCACATCCCAGGAGTGACCATTTTCTAGAAAGTACTGCAGGCCAAAACAAGCTCGTGAGTTGAGCTTGTTGAACCCTCATTTAGAGGGTTCTTGTATTGATCACTGGGGAGCAGGGCCCTTCCTCTCACATAGAGCTGAGCCACCTCAATCAGCCCCCATGAGAAGACAAAGAAGAAAGATATGCCTCTTACAAGGCACCACCTGCTCACCGCTGCTGAACACAAGCTTTTCTTAATGTCCCTTCTGGGGATTTGTGAAAAGTTCGGTCTTTCGATCCCCATTAAGTGATACTCTAATCAAAACGATTTACATGACTGTATTATAAACCAGACAGTATGTGAGTTGTTGTTCTGACCCTAAATTTGGCTAGTTATTCCAATTCCATTTCCTCTTCTTTCCAGGCATAAGAATCAGCTACATTACCCAGCCATCCTTGCAGAGAGCTAAGCCTGGGAGCCTGAATTCTAGCCAACAGGAACTGAGCGGGAGGGATATATGCAACTTCCAAGACTGGCTCATAAAAAACTCCCATATCATACCCTCTAGGTACTTTCCCTTTCCAGGGGCTTCATATGTAGCAATGAGTCCCTCAAAACATACTTCCAACTTAACAGGGAAAAAAAAAAGGAGCTTTTTAAGGATTATTACTGAGAAATGAGTTCAGCTTTAAAATAAACATGATCCTTGGCATGAATTTATAGAACACCTCACTGTCTTCAGGTAGGGTTAACAACCAATGTTCCCGTCTTCTAGGTAAAAGACAACCAGAGGAGATAGAGTGACATTTCCAAAATAACCAAACTCAGATCCAAAATGACAAGGAAAGGAGCTAGGATTCAGACTTTGGTCTTGTGACTCTAAATTTAGTGTACTTTCTCAAAACCAATGTTGTCCTTTGAGCGCTTGATGAAAGCTCTCATAGCCACTTCTCAGAGAGAGCAAAATCAGGTCAACTTTGTTTGCCATCAGGCAGATATAATAGAGAGCATCCCTACTTGATTTCAGGGTCAATTCATAATTTGTATAGAGAACTCAAGAAATTAGAAGTCTCCTGCCTCTCCCTAAAAACGGGTAAGGCCCTACTTCAGATTCTGATGTACATTTTCAAGTACAATGCTGTCTTTGAAATCATCTGTCCTGATTTGAGATCCTGAATTCCCAACTCCAATTCTCAAATCGTATCAAACTTGCTTCTGACTATAACTCTGATTCCAAAGCTAGCTCACTTCACTTAACCAAGTTTCCTGAGTTGAAATGACCAGTTGTTGTTGTTGTTTTCTTTCTTTCTTTCTTTCTTTTTCTTTTCTTTCTTTTTTTTTTTTTTTAAATGACTAGTTTTTAAATCACGCTCCTCATGTGAGAGGTCAGAACAAATGCAGGCACTGTGGGCAACCAAGTTCTTTTGGCTGAGAATGGGAAGAATGATAGTAGCTGTGTTTGTTCCCTGATTCTAGACCAGAAGAACGTCCCTCAATCTGTCACTAATTTTGTGCTTTCTATAAAACTTCTACTGGCAAAGGATTAGATGTTGGTTTGTTTTGTTTCATGGGTCTTTTTCTTTTAAGCCCAACAGACATTTGTTTTATGGGCTGCCCTGACTTCTCAGGTGACTTGAGGGCAATCTCTCCCATTGGAACACCCAGTCTGCTTCTCAGAAAGAGAGCGGCCATGGTGACTTGGCACTATTAGCATAACAATTTACAGCTGAGGTTGCTGCACTGCCAGCCCTTGCAATGTGACCATGTATACAAGCATAAATATGCCCAGAGACAAGGGAAATATGTCCAATTATTTTATTACATTATTTTACAGTGTGCATCATGTCTCCCCAGGCATTGAAAATAGCCCAAGTAAAATGCAAATAAAGATAAATCCTGTGATCATCAAAATAAGGACCAAACCCAAAATGTGCCTTTGGTTTGTGGTCAAATATGTTTGGGTAGAAGGCATTTTTTTTTTTTCATTTTAAGTCTGCTTCTTTTACGTTATATTTAAATTAATTACACATGGAAATATTTCTACAATGAGATATGGAGATGGTTTCCTGAGAACAAAGCTTAGTGGAAAGTCTTAAATTTATTTGGGGACATATTTGATGCAAAATTATGCCATCTTTTATTTAGTTATAAGCCTGAAATCTAACAGCAACAACAAAACATTGCATGTGGTAATTCTCACTGTCAATCTTGTTTTCCCTTGCTCAGAAAAGAAAGAAAGAAAAAGATAGAAAAGGAAAGGAAATCATTACTGTAATGCTATAAAGAATTTAAGAAAATTATTATAAGATCCAGGAAAACAGCCTTGCCAGTCAGTCTCCTTTTTTTATTATTTAGGATTTATTAAGCATCCTTAACTCACAATATGTTATTTATAATATTAGAAAGAAATAAATAGTTCCACTTCTAAGTGGAATACAAGTACCTACTTCAGGCTGTGTAAATAGATTTCTAAAAGTATTGGGTCTTACTTTGAAATGCTGACTTGAGCCAGATATGAAATGAACATCCATTTCTAATAGACAATTCAATGTACCCCACAAAACTTGGCCCTCCCATAAAAGATGTTCAGAGAATCAGCTTGGACACTGAACGAATGGGAAATGGTCCAAATATTTCACTGGTACACCTCCTTAATTACTATAAGCAATAAAGAAAAGACATTAAACATTTTAAATAAAGGGGTGATAAGGAAGAATTGAATAAATGCATGAAGGTATGAATTAATAAACAGTTGCATGAAAATAAATGGATTCTTGCATCTGGGTAGATCCAAGTCTGAATTATCACCAAATGTGGTCAGAGATGGAAAGAGGTCTGAGAAAATTTTCTACAAAGACCATGTCAAGGGGAAGGAACTGAACACTGAGAGGCGGCATCCATACAGAGATCTCATAAATCTAAATAAATTCCTTCTTACAAAGAATACCTACTATTTTGCCCTCCATTATTGCTCAGAATGACATCCTGGGAAAATAAGTTTTCACAGAGCAAAGTAGAAGAAGAAATGCGGGTCTGAAGAAAGGGTGAGATTAGGTGATTATCACCTTCAGAAACATCCAGGAGACCACAATGAGATGCACCCTTTCACATTCATTAGGATGGCTAGCATTATAAAATTTAAAAAGAAAAGGAAAGAAATGAAATGAAAAAAAGAAACAAACTAACAAGCACTGCAAGGATGTGGAGAAATTGGAACATTGTGCATTGCTTGTGCATTGCTGTTAGGAATGTAAAATGATGTAGCCACTGTGGAAAAGGGTATTGCAACTCCTTTAAAAAATTACACATAAAATTACCATGCAATTCAGCAATTCCACTTCTGGGTATGAACCCAAAAGAAGTGAAAGGACTTGAACAGGTATTTGTACACCCATGTTCACGGCTGCATCATTTACAATAGGCGAAAGGTGAATGCAGCCCAAGTATCCATCAACAGATTAATAAATGAACTGTGGTATGAACATCCAGTGGAATATTATTATGCTTTAAAGGGAGGGAAATTCTGAGACATACTCCAATGTGGATGAAACCTGAAGACAGTTTCCTAAGTACAATAGGTAAATCACAAAAGGACACATACTTTGAGGTACCGAGGGGAGTCCAATTCACTGAGACAGAAAGTGGAAGTGTGGATTGCAGGAGCTGAGGGCAGAGGAAGGAGGAATGGTAAGCTAGTGTTTAATGGGTACAGAGATTTATTTAGGGTCAATGAAAAAGCTCTAGAGATGGATGGTGGTAACAGTTGCACAAGAGTGTGAATATCTTTAATGCCACAAAAACTGTACACTCAAAAACAGTTAAGATCATCAATTTTGAGTTATGTATATTGTATCATAATAGAATTGTAGAGCTAAAACCAGGAGGGTTTTAAAAAACCCTAAAAGTCTAAAAGTGCAACCAAACACTACTCCAGAAAAATCCAAAAGTAGGATTTGGTGACTTAGAATATTTTGGTGACAAAATATTAATTTAGAATAATTTTGGTAACACAGAATATTTCTTAATTTTCCTTTTGGGTTAACACTTTCTTTCTTTAGTTGTACTTACTAACAGAAAAAACTCTAAAACTTTAATGCCTGTGTGCTGATCTTTAAGAAGAAGGAAATGAGAGACTGTCCCCAACTCTGAAGCAAGAAAAGGAGAGGTGGAAAGTGCTGAAGGATCCATAGCCGCTAAATGACCACAAAGGAAAGGAAAACTAAGATCAGAGTACTGGGGAGAGTACTAAGAAAAAGTACTGGGTTACAGTACGTTTTACATGGTTTTTCAATCACTATCCAGGTACAGCCTACAAGAGACCAAAGCTTAAATGATGAAGAAAAATAGAGTCATGAGGAATGAAAAGAGCACTGAAGAAGCACAATATGAAACTAAGTGACCATAGCTCCACCATAGTTATCCCAGTCCCAGTTATGGCATTCTCCTATGGTGAATTATACTTAGATACATTTGTGCAGATCTTCCCCGCTGGGCTTGAAATTCTTAGTTGTCAGAAAGCAGCCACTCAACAAACATATACTGAAGAAACACATGACAAATAAATAAATACACAACTATACTAACACCAGTTGGGATTCAATTCAATCCATGAAATCTTTTAAGTGCCTGTGATAGGCTGTGGATATTCTTCTCCAGGAATTACAGTGAATTGGGAGAGTCAACCACTTAAATACTCAATAGTGGCTGACTGGGATGAATATGTAATGGAGTTCAGGGAAAGTTAAAAAAAAAAAAAACAAAGGGGGCGGTGGGGGACACAAGAAGGCTTTTGGAAGAGGTTAGATTTCAGTAGGCCTTTGAAAGGTTGTAAATCTAGTATGGAGGTAAGAAGCAACTGGAATTCCAGAAAGAGAGAAAAACAAGTGTGCTTGGAGCACAAAGGCAGGAAAAATGCAACCTGTATTTAGAGAAAAGCAAATACAGTTCTTAGTTCTGTAAGATCAAGAATGCATGACTGCAGGTCTTGTGGGAGCTTGGGAAAATTGTAAAATTCAAATTGCAAGCTTGAGGGACTGCATGTGATTCTCCATAGAATGGGAGATGACTGAAGGCTTTTGAGTAGAAAACTGACTTGGTCAGCTTCATGTTTGGAGAGGATTATGGATTTGCAAGACTGCAGTGACAGAGCACAGTGAGGAAGATATTACAAATAGCCAGAAGAAACATCACACAGGACTCAATCAAGACAGGGGCTGTAGAGATGGGGATGTATAGAAGAGGGTTCTGCAGTTGTCTTCTGATTGGTTTTGGAAACTTAGGAAACAGAAATATATTGACAGGACCACTTGGTAAAATGGGTTACAAAATATCCAAGAGGAAAAGTTGGAATGGTATATATATATATATATATATATATATATATATATATATGTATTTTTTTTTTAATCATGTAACCATCCCATCCTCAGGAAGTCACCTCAGTGTACCCACCCCCCCCAACCCTGGTCTTCTGCTGCTTTTTCCCCACCTATGTCATATTATTTCTGCAATGATATTACCTAAGCACTCAACAGTTTATCAGCACTGTTTCTCTAGGTGAACACAACCCATTCGCACTGCTCAGAAATAGCTGTGGTCCCTTGCTTTAGTCCTGAGAACATGAACGTCACCATGAGCCAGGACAGTGTTGGCAGTGCTAAGAGGGCATGGTGCAAGATTGATGGGAAAAGGAAACAGGTCACCTACAGAAGGACAGAAGCTTGGAGAAGAGTTGTAAAATAATCTTATTTGGCTTCCTTCCCTGAACCTCATTTTCCTCATCTGTAAACACTTACTGTCTTTACCTCAGAGGTAATTTCAAACAAGACTTCTGTTAGAGTGTTCCATAAATTTAAAAATGAAAAAGACTTGTAAGTGGTTATTATCATTGCTATAAGAGTGGGTCACGAAGGTTTCTGAAAGGTCTCCATGTGGAAGAGACATGAGGATTTTCAGATTCTCTTAGGAGGCAAAGGTAAGACCAGAGGCTTTAAAGCCAGCATTGGATGTTAGTGTGTCAAGACTGCCCTGAAGATGGTGGGGTTCTAGAGCATAGTTAGTGGTCTGATGTGGATCTTATAAAGCATGGCAGACTCTAGGCTGTTGGGACTGAAGCACTAAATGGGGAAGTGGACTATGTGTTTCTTAGCCTCCCCTCCGTTGTATAATTCTAAGAAATACTTCTCTCTTGTGGTGACTGAGCAATGCTAAATATCATTCATTCATTCATTCATTCATCTTAGAGAGAGTGTGAAGGGGGTGGAGCAGAGGGAGAGGGAGGGAATCTTAAGCCAACTCCCTGCTGAGCACTGAGTCCAAGGCGGGGCTCCATCTCACAACACTGAGATTAGGACCTGAGCTGAAATCAAGAGTGAGACCTTTAACCAACAGGGCCATCCAGGCACCCCACTAGATGTCACTTTAAAATGGGAAGCCATAGGGATTTCAAACAAAGTGAAAAGTAATGTCAAATAGTTTTCTTTTCTTTGATATTTTCTTTATTTACTTGAGAGAGAGAGAGAGAGAGAGCCAGAGAGATAGAGAGAGAATGAGTAGGGGTGAAGGGGCAGAGGGAAAGGGAAAAGCAGACACCCAGCCTAGCAGGGAGTAGTTATTTTCTTAATAGTAAAACAACACCACCAACAACAAAAGAACAAAACAAAATTTCTCCATGAGAAGCTAAAAGAAGAGAAGAGTCTAGTGTCCTGGTGGTTCTTCAATCGAAGAACATGAATGCCAATAACTTCCTGATGAATGAGAAGGTAAATGAAGAAACTAGAGATCATTTCACCCACCTGCTCCTAAGATAATTCTCCTATGAAGTGTTATGATTTGTATGCTGTATCCCAGTTTTAAAAGTGTAATGAGGTGCAGTAGATAAAAGCCTGCCTTCAGAATCTTCAGTGTTGCTAACTGGATGTAAGAGGCCCTAATCAAGTTCCTAAAACTCTTTAGGGACAAGCTTGGTCACCTGTAGAAACCAGTTTATAATGCATAACCTATAGGTCTATTGTAAGTATGGTAAAGCACAAAGTGTCCAGATTTGAGTCTTAGTAATAGTCACATATAGTTTGCCATGTCTAGCAAACAGTTGGCCAAACCTTCCAAAATCATACTGGAGTGGACTCTGAGGAGCTTCCCATGAAAGAATCCAAGATCAGTTCACTGCTAGGTTCAAATACATCATGATACATCTGGCAACCTGGGGGTGCTTGTACAATTGAAATCTCTTTGCAGAAAAGCCAACACTATTTCTTGAGAAAACAAGACTCATGCCAAATGAAAATGGAACGAATAATTGAAACAGCCAAATAATAACAAAAAATATAAATAAATAAGATTAGTTAATATATGTATCAACTCACAAAATTACCATTTTTTGGTGTGTGGTGGGAACATTTAAGATCTACTGTCCTAGCAACTTTCAAGCATGTAGTACAGTATTGTTAACTATAGTCACCATGCTATACATTCAATCCCTAGAGCTTATTCATTGTATAGCTGTACATATGTACCCTTGACCAACATCTCCTCCGCCTCCTAGTCCCTGGCACACACCCAATTTATGTAATATCGTATGCCAATTATATTTCAATAAAGCTGGAAAAATACATACAGACATACATAAAATGAAAAAAACCCAAAACCTCAGTTTATGGAATGGAGAAATCAAATGGATGCCACAACAATCTATTTGTAGCAGCAAAATCCTCTCTTGGGGAGAAAAGTCACTCTGAGCAGTAATGGAGCAGAGGACTATGAACTGACCCACTAACAAAGCCTTCATCCTCTGAGTGATGTCTGATATTCATACCTCCTCCTGACTCAACAAGAGGCATGGTAGGGGGGATTAAAAACTGAAATAACAATTTATTTTAAAAGCCTACTCTATATCTGGCAGAAGAATCATGCTTTGTGTTATTTTCAACACTGTACAACTAACAAAGGAGAAATATTTTATTCCACTTTGCCATGGATGACCATGTAGCTTTTTTGTCACAAGACTTGGACCAATTAGTTGGAAGCTCCTAAGGGAAAGGTACCTGAGGGCACATTCAGTCAAGCAGAGACATTCCCTAGCAGATGCACAGTGGGTGAATGTTCAACAGAGAGTGTGGTATCCAAAGGGGGTACCCAGCAGGAGTCAACAGAGCCTGGTAGAGGAGTGGAGTGCCAAGAAGGGCACTTCAACCACAGTGGAAGAGGGCAATGTCCTATAAGAGTGAAGAAATCTGTTCAATGGACATGTTCTCTCAAACCCTCAATCAGTAAGAGAATCAGTATTTAGAACCAAAAAAGAAAGTCATATAACAGAGATGAAAATCCACAAAATGTCCACTAATTGTTTCTTGAAGAATTTTAAGATCTTTACTAATGTACACAGAAGTTATACAGAACTAGATGTACTTTCATAATTCAGTGTTCCAAAGGAAGTTGGCCTGGTCACTCAGAACTGACAGAACTAGAATAACCAACACGCTAAGAAACCCTAGGGCTTCCAGTTCTTATGTTTCATGTGACCTTCAAGTTTAACTTCAAGTTTCAGATTTATGTGAACTTTAAAATGAATTCATGAGTTTCATTTTTAAGTCACTGTGATTTTCCCGGCTTTCTTAAAAAGATATTAACAACAGATCACCCAGGGCTTATTTCAATCACACCTCACTCTGGAACCCAAAGAAACAAGGGAAGTTTGTAGAATTGTATTTTAATGGATTTATATTTTTGCCTACAGATAGGAAATGGGCTGAGAGAAAGTGGGCAAGTTAATGATTATGTGACAATGGTTTTAAGGAACTCTAGCTCTTACTATAGTCATATAGGAGATTTATGGGTTGATAAAGCTTGTTAATCAAAAGCATACTTTAATTTGGTATTTAGTGTGAGAATTTGCAAATGAGCTCCAAGTGTGTTTATGTGAGTCAGACACAATGGTAACTGGACTGTGAAATAAACCTGCTTAGGTGATCTGTAAGGGGAGGCCAAAACAATTGGTTGATTCAAAGATTACAGTTTATAGACAAAAGATTGGGGAAAAATAGTTATCAATTTATTGCTAAATTTAGCTGGCCAATTTGGTCAAAAAGATCATTTTTTTGGATACAGTCTTTGAATTATAAAATTTCTAGTAAGAAAAAATAATATAGTATTTTAGTATACTATAATATTTTAGCATAGTATAATTCTACAATAAAATATTAAATTTCTTGGGTAGCCAGAGAATCGCCTACAATGAAGACACAATTTTGAAATGGAAAATGTAAAATGCATAGCAATTTCCAGGAATAGCACCAACAATTTCAGCAATTTCTAGAGAAGTAAACTAAATAAAAAGATTTACAAAAATTATTTACGTAAAAACCTGGAAACTATTTTGTAGCAGTCTTTGATTAAAATAGCATTCCAGGGGCGCCTCGGTGGCTCAGTGGGTTAAGCCTCTGCCTTTGGCTTAGGTCATGATCTCAGGGTCCTGGGATCAAGCCCCACATACAGCTCTCTGCTCAGCAGGGAGCCTGCTTTCTGGTCTCTCTCTGCCTGCCTCTCTGCCTACTTGGGCGTGCGCTCTTTCTCTCTCTCTCTGTCAAATAAATAAATAAAATCTTTAAAATAGCATTCCATAGCATAGGCCCAATAGGAGAAGGCATTTTTCTACCACCAGATATCTTCCCTAGTCCTATTTTGGAGATCTAATGGATGGGCAAATATATCCACTATAGCAAATGAAACACCTTTTAACCAGCTCTCCATTCATTTGCAAGGGTATTCCACTCTCTGGATAGCATGTGGTCCCCGGTGTACTGGATACCAGTGGACAAACAACCTTTGGCATATTTACCCATGTCTGCTAGCACCTACTGACCTGCATGCTTAATAAGGACCAGTTGTGTTTCCCCCCAAAACTATTTAAGCAAGTTTTAAGATGAAATATGAAGACAATAAAAGAAGAATTGTCATTTCCCTTAAAACTAAGTTGAATTCTTAGTAAAAACCCAGTAAAAATGAGTTACTAAAAAAAATGCTGTCACATTAAGTGTGAGGAAAAGAATTGTAAGCTTTACTCTTTTAAATTGCACTGCAAGTATCTTTAAATTCCCATGAATTTTTAAATAAGCCAAATGTGAAAAATATATGTAATGGATTATTGGATTAATGGATTAATGGATTATTGGATTATTGGAATATTTACATAATAAATATAATAGAACATCCTAACTGATGATGCCAAATTCCTTTTATTATAATAAAAGAAGTTTGATTAATACTAAATAAGAACTTGAAGTGTATTGATTGATTGGCCAAAACTCTACATATATATAATTCATAATATATGAATACATATAAAATAAAATGTGTAAGATATTTGTGTATATATACATATATATAGATGTATGAATCATATTGTATAATTATCTGTTTTCTTTTTAGAGAATGAAAGGGGGTGTAGGACAGAAGGAAAGGGAAAGGGGTGTCTGGGTGGCCAGTGGATTAAGCCTCTGCCTTCAGCTCAGGTCATGATCTCAGGGTCCTGGGATAGAGTCTCACGTTGGGTTCTCTGCTCAGTGGGGAGCCTGCTTCCCCCCCCTTCCTCTGCCTGCCTCTCTGCCTACTTGTGATCTCTCTCTCTCTCTGTCAAATAAATAAAATATTAAAAAAAAAAAAAAAAAGGAAAGTGAAAGAGAGAGAATCTTAGGTAGGCTCTGCACTTACAACTCTGAGCGGAAATCAAGAGTCAGATCCTTAACCGACTGAGCCACCTAGGCACCCCAACCCACTTTAAATGAAATTTCTATTTAACTGGTCAAATACTTAGGACAATTATTTCTAAGAAGAGAACTTCTACAGAATAATCATGCATCCTCTTAACCTATCAGCCAAAAATTGATAGAAATTCAAAAAACTCTTGAGATATTAAGGCAATTTGTGAGACTCAAGTGACTTTTTTCCCAACTGAAGAAAAAGAATGGGAATTTGAATAGGAAAGTAGTTTTTGTCAGCTTTGTTCTAACACATTGTGGAGTAGAACTGGGCACCAAAGTACAAACAAAACAGGTAACAAAATACAGAGTTCTGAGAAAATTCAAAGATCAAAAAGAACATGTAAATGCAATGAAACTGAAGAAATTCAAGTACAATGGATTGGGGGGACAGTCAAGAGCTCTGAGTCAAAAAACAGAGTTTGCATATCAAATCTCATATGAATATAATGTTTGGCTTCATATACTATGGGTTTGTGTGAGTATATACATATATAATAAAATTGGTACAGAATTCTAATTAATAATAAATTAATTCAAAATCTAATTATTAATATATTTATGTGAATTATTTTATTTATTTAATACATATATGTATTGAATATGTGTCTGTCTGTAAAATTTCTTCTATAGTCCATAAAGCCCCTAAACTTGCAAACATATTTTGCCTAACGGGAAGCAGCCCTTAAAGAGTACTGGATGCTACTCATTCCCAGCAGCTTCTGCTTTTGGAATGTGATACTTAGAGAACTTAGAAGTCACTCAAGTCAAAGTCTTATAATGACTTTGCCCTCTGAAACTAATGAAAGAAGATAATGAAAGACACATGAGCACTAAAACATATCTTGCTGCCAAAAAGAAAAACAATCTCAAATTTTGCTTATTTTAGAGAATTACTCTGTCTACCAAAAATTGATACAGTTCTATAGATATTTTTTAAGTGTCTTGGATAACTTATATAGAAATTTATTAAAATAAATTAACACACTGAGTATGAAATAAATTTTATTTCTTAAAAATAAACGTGTGTATATAAAGCTTGTACATACACATAAAGATAAGTGTAGATATATACATGCTGAAGACTGGCTATTTCAAGGGACAGAGATTGGTCAAGGATGTGAGGAAGTGAGGAGGAGAGAAATGATTAGCTTTTTATAAATATTTTTGTTTTATTTTAACATATTAGGTTAAACATACATTACAACTAAGTTTTAAAACCGAATGTAATAAAATGAATAGAATATGATTCAGTTAGTTCTCTTCAGTGAATAATTTGGGCAAAATATGGTTCCACATTTTGGGGTTGCAGGAAAAAATAACTTCTGGTCATATTTAACTATTTTTAGGGTATTCTATTGCAGTAATGATAAACTAGGCATTTCATATCAAATTTCCCATTGAAAACAGCTTGAAAATCTAGACAAAATATGTATAAAAAAGAAGATCTGAATGCAATGGAGAATTAACATCTCACTGAAAAATTATAGTGTCAAGATCCAAGAAAATAAATAAATCTTGAAAGTTGAAATAAGCACTTGAGATTGCTTTTCTTCTAAGAGTCTCTTCCAGTTTCAGAAGAAAAAAAAATACTGAACAGCTAAGCTACTGAGCTGGATGACCAAACTCTCACAAGTATACAGAAATACAAATTAAAACTGGGGGTTTAGCAATGGGGGAAGTAAGTCCCTGGAAAACTTTCCCAGCTTTCAAATTAGTATTCTGAAGCCACATATTCCCTACAGGCAACAGTAAAGCAGAAATAAATCAACCTTGGCAAGGTCTAAACCTATTTGGGGATTATTTCAATTCTTGATTGTATGAATGTGACCTGGGATGGCTAGAATCCCTAGCCACCTTGCAGACGCAAATGTAATTCTCAGAAGGAAGATACCATAAGCCAGGCCTCAATTTATCTCTCCAATTTTTTAAATACAATGTCTAGCACTCAATCAAAACTAACCATATATGAGAAGACAAGATAGTGAGTTTAAAAATTGAGAGAAACAGAGCAACTATAGAAACACATCTATAGACCTATAAGGGATGCTAATCAGAGCTATCACACACAAGTTTTAAAACAGTTTTGCTTATCATGTTTAAATATATCAAAATAATAAAAGACTTTCAGTGAACTGAAAACTATTACACAAAACCATTCCCCTTAAAATAAATTACTTTCTTCTATATTGTATTATCCTGTATGATTTTCAGAATCCTTTGAAATAATCATGTCAATAGCTAAGAAATGAATTAACCCAAATGAGATGGCTTTTATAATGCTTTTATCACAATACTTGTTTTCTCAAATATTTTTAAACTTGGAGAACCCATAATTTCTTTGGCAATATTAATTTCATATCTTCCAAACATTGTGGTTTCTTATGATCACTTTATATTTTAGAAAACAATTTTACTCTCCTTAATAAGTGACTGATTTCACCCAATTGTCAATATCTCCCTTCTTATTCCCACATATTTTTCAATTTGTTCCACTTCCTATTGAAAAAGGCTTTTAACACTTTCTTAATTATAACTATTATGAATGTTAATGAGTAGCTACAGGAAAGCTATATAATATATGTACTACAGAGAATGTACTATTAAACTATAAAAACTGGAATTTAATGACAGAATAAGCAAATAAGCAAGTGTTAAAAGGCAGAAAATTATATGAAAATAAAAATTAAAATCAAACTTTATTATTTCTTCTGTTTAGAGAATAGTAGCTGCTTCAGTGTTATCTCTACTTGAAAAACAATTCTGTTTGTTACCTCACCTTTATACCTACACACTCATATTTATAAATGATAGAACACACTTACCAAAAAACTAATAATAATGAATTGACCTAGTTTATTTTATTTTTTTTCTTCTAAAATATCTTCCTTTGGCCTGAAATCAAATTTGGAGAATTTCATCCAGAGAAACTCAAATTCTAAAATTCTGGAGTTATGACATATTTGGAAGTATTTATTTCTTAAGATGGTTTCCTTTTTTCACAAAACATAAGTGAATAAATTTTTAAAAGAATCATATCTAAAATACCAAAATGGAAATAAATATTATCAAGCAATCTTTGATAACAAATCATATGTTAAAAGGTTGGCCAAGAAATTTCTATTGTTTGTAGATGCTGTAACTTATAGCATACCAGTGTTTCTAGAGAAAAAAATTTGGAAGTCCCATAAAATACAAAACATCTGTTTGTAGGCATCAGAGCATTACTGACAGAAAGAATTGAAGGGTCCAGATTATAGAGAGAAGGAAAAATAATCAAAGTTAACTCAATTTTTTGCTTTCTGATATATCCTAGGACATTTACAGAGCCTTAGCATGAGGAGATGGGCTGGATAGGAAGACAAGGTGTTGTCAATAACAGATGGAGAGTGTTTTCAGGCAATATCATCAGCTTAATGAAGACAAAACATGAAGTTCAAGGCTGCTAAGGCAGCTAAGTATTGAGGAAACAAGATCCAAGGGAGAAGTGAGGTCAAAAAGAATTACACCCAATACTTGAAACTCATTTTATTCTCGAGTCATTTGCTGATTAACCTGAGAAAAGCAAAATACCAAGAAGTATAAAATGAAAATGGCTGAAAGGCATATGAGAATTTTGGTCATCCCTTTATGCTAGGAAGCAAAAGTTAGAGTTCATGACCTACAAAGTTAAATAGGTCTTAGGAAGTTCCAGGCTATGGATTAAAACCACTGAAGATGGATGAGTGGAAGAAGACCAAAAGTAGATCAAGGCTTACATAAAGACTGGACACTAAACTGAGTGAGCACAGTCTGCAACTAGGTTGAGTTGATCCAACCTTCTGCTGCATTCCAGAGGATAGGATGAGTCCACTCTAGAGAAAGATAAATTAGTGCAAAGCCTCTACAGTTTTTCAACACAGTGTCTAACATTTAATCAAAATAACAAGGCACACCAAACAACAAGACCAAAAGAAAATAGAGACAATTCAAACAAACTCAAAGGAGACGTAGTTACTGATATATATTTCACAATAACTAATGTATATGTTTCAGAAAATAGAAAGTAATGTGGGCCACCTCAGAAGAGAACTTTAACATATGGAAAAGATTTGTGTGGATGTTGAAGAAATAAAAAACACTGTAACAACAATTAGGAACTCAATACATGATCAAGCAAACTGATCACTGTCAAAAAAAAATAAAAGGCTTAGTGAGCTCAAGACAGTCAGTAAATGCTATCTAGACTGAAGCCTAGAAACAAAATATATGGAAATTATAGAATTAACTTGTGAAAATTACTGTAATAATAGAACATAACAAATTATTCTCACTGTTGTCTACAATCACTCTGCTAGCAACTCTGTACTAACCAGTTCTTCTGTCTGTTGTGCCAAAGCCAATAAGCCACCTCTTATATCACTTTGCTTATTTGTGTCATTATTCAGATAATGCTTGTCAGTTACAGTAACCAAACACATCATGAGCTTAGAAGAGGAAGTTAAAGAAATTGAAGAGATTATTGACTAGCCAAATACAAAATAAAAATTGGATGGTGCAGATAGAGACTTGAATTATGGATTTCTAAGGTTAAATGTTTCTTAAATAAGCTTTGGCTGCAGCACTGCAAAGTTAATCAGAATCATTTTACACTTTACAATCAATAGCTCTTCCTAGTCAGACTGAGTATTTAAAAAGGGGGAGGGGGAGGGCTCTGAAATTTATCCAGGTGAAATAAAACAGGCTTCAAAGTACTGAATAGGATTTTTCCTATGAAAATGGAATATTACCACATTATACAAGACTTCTACCTCTCACCTGACATTCTACTTACTGGTATTTAAAGTATTAAAAAAATGTCTTAAGTGAGTAAGGCAAACTTCTTCCTCAGACTACTTTTTTTCATCTTCCATGGTATTCATCTTCACTCCAGATATCCAAAGAATCTTCCTCCTTCCTTTTTATCTCCATACTCTCTTTAAACAAACTCAAAGTAGATATTTAAACCTCCAAAAGGATGCAATTATGCTGTTGAAGTTAGGTGCCCCATCATATATCTTATTTCTTCCCTCAGTGAAAATAGCCGCCAGGGGCTCTTTTTGTAGACAGAAATAGAGTCGCCTTGGAGAATGTTGTAAGTAGTACCGTTGGACAAAGGGGAAGTACACGGGGCAGGCCATGCTCTGGGAAAGAGCATGGACAGTTTGGATTAACACACCAAAGTATTCATTGTTGAATAAAGGCATCTGAGAAAATGAAGGAAAATTTTGTGAGATGAAGTCAGGATTGTTTCCATAGAAAAGAGTGTCATAGGCAACAAATCTCTTTCCCTAAATTCTGGAGTTAAAGAGGTAAGGGAGAACTGGCACAGCTTGACAATTGCCCAGTGGAAAGGAATGGAGTCCCTAAAATAAAGCCACTCTGTAAAATTACAAGTATTGAGAAATATGGTACCAGAGGCCTTCTCTCTGATCATTGCTGCAAGCAGAACAGCTCACGTCTGCTACAGGAAGCTAAACAGCAGTGACTAGAAGGGAGGAGCCAACTCCAGACACGATCTACCTTTGGGGGCCAGCTCTGCCATGGTGGACCATGCACATTCACGGAACCTCCGCTTCACGATCTAGAAATTGCAGCTGCATTGCTTCACTCTGCCACCTGCCAGAGAAGGGCCTGGCTTCCCTGCCACCGATTTAGTTGCTTATACTCAAGGCAGGAGCATGCTCAGGGTGTTTGCTCAACATCAAGGAGGCCTAGTAGCGAGAAGGCACAATGGGGGGCACCTGGGTGGCTCAGTGGTTTAAGCCTCTGCCTTCAGCTCAGGTCATGGTCCCAAGGTCCTGGGATCGAGCCCCACATCAGGCTCTCTGCTCAGCAGGGAGCCTGCTTCACCCTCTCTCTCTGCCTGCCTCTCTGCCTACTTGTGACCTCTCTCTCTCTCTCTCTCTGTCAAATAAATAAATAATCTTAAAAAAAAAAAGAAGTCACAATGGGAGATGAAAAAAGAGAAATAAAAACAAGCCAGATCTTCTATGCGCCTTAGAATTAATTTATGGATTTTTCCCTTTTATTTTGAGTGACATAAGAAGCCATTGGCAATTTTTGTGCCTAGAAATAATATCATCTGACTTACATTTTAATGGGATTATTTTAGCAGCTGTGCTGGGGATAAATGACAAAGGAGAATAGTAGAAACAGAAATAGCAGTTTAGAAGGTAATGCAGTAATGGAGGTAAAACAGGATGATAGTTTGGAATAAGATATTGGCAGGGAAGATGCCAAAACCAATATTCATATTTTTTAATGACTATAGCTTTTTTAGTGTATTTTGGTACCTGCTCCCTGTACTCACCTTCAATCATGTTTAGATTTCTATTGATACATTTTTCTTCCAGATGAACTTAAGTGTCGGAATATTTCACACACACACACACACACACACACACACAAATGTCATATCTGATCTTTAATTAAAATCTCCTTGAGTTTGATTAGCTCTTGGAGAACATACATCTTTACATTAGTGAGGCAGTTTATTCAAGAAAAATTTACATCAATTTGTGTTAATAAATTTTCATTATTTAAAGCAAGTTTGTGCATTTTGAGTATATTTATACACTAAATGTCTTTATTATTTTATGTTGGTTATATATCCAACTCATTAGATTTTAATAGTTTTAGTATTGAATCTCAAGGTAAATATTGATTATTTGAAAATAATGATAGCTTCAACTGTTTTTTTACAACATCCATATGACCCCCAAATGAATAATAGGCAAGGAATTCAAAGAAGTTATAATAGAATAGAAAGTTGCAATAAATATATTCAAGAAAAAAAAATTTAAAAAAATTCTTAATGGTTGAAAGAATGGGGAATATCAACAGAGAATTAAAAACTGTTACAAACTAACAAATGAAATCTAGATTCAAAACATGTAATGCAAAAACGAAAAACTTGTGCACTAGGTATATCAGAGGAATGGATCCGTGAACTTAAAGCAATAAAAATTAGGGGAAACCTGGGTGGTTGAGTCAGTTAAGCATCATATTTTTTATTTCAGCTCTGGTCCTAATCTCAGGGTCATGAGATAGAGTCCTGCATTGAGACCTGTGTTCAGCTCTGTGCTCCGTGGGGAGTCTGCTTAAGATTCTCTCCCTCTCCTTCTGCCCCTTCCCTCACTTGCATTCCCTCTCTCTTTCTCTCTAAAACACATACATCAATGTCAAAAAAATAAATAAATAAAGCAGGGCACCTGGATGACTCAGTTGGTTAAGCTTCAGACTCTGGGTTTCAGCTTAGGTCATGACCTCAGGCTCCTGAGATCAAGCCCCACATCTACTCCATGCTGAGTGTGGAGTCTGTTTGAGATTCTCTCTCTCTCTTCCTCTCTCTCTCTCTGCCTCTCCCACTAATGTGCTCTTGCTCTCTATTTCTAAAATAAGTAAATAGGGGCACCTGGGTGGCTCAGTGGGTTGAAGCCTCTGCCTTCGGCTCAGGTCACGATCCCAGGGTTCTGGGATTCAGCCCTGCATCAGACTCTCTGCTCAGCTGGGAGCCTGCTTCCCTTCCTCTCTCTCTGTCTGCCTCTCTGCCTACTTGTGATCTCTGTCTGTCAAATAAATAAATAAAATCTTAAAAATAAATAAATAAAATAAGTAAATAAATCTCTTAAGAAATAAAGGAACAAGAATTATCAAATCTAAAGAAAAGAGAAAAAATAGTGAGAAAGAATGAACAGAACTCTGATGTGCTATCAATTAATATCAAGCAATGCAATACATGAGTAATTAAAGCCCAAAAAGAGAAAATTAAAACACATGGAGAAAAAACAAATACTGGAAGAAATATTACTAAATAATGCTCAAAGTTTGTTCCAAAAATATAAAAAAGGTTCAAGAATCTCAAACATCCCAAGATAGAATAAACACAAAGAAAACCACAACTACATAATTCCAATTACATGATATTCTATAATAGGCAAAACTGTGGAGATAGTAAAAGGATCAGTTGTAGCTTGGTGTTGAGGGAAGGGAGAGACAAACAGGCAGAGCATAGAGGATTTTAGGGCAGTGAAACTATTCTGGTAGGATGTTACAATGGAGGATACACATTTGTCAAAACCCATATAATATAAACACCAAGAGTGAACTCTAATGTAAACTAGGGACTATGGATGATAATGATGTGTCAACATAGCTTCATCTTTTGTAACAAATGTACTGCTGTGGTGCAAGATGTTGATCGTGGGGGTAACTGTGTATATGTGAGAACAGGGGATATATCAGAAATCTCTGTACCTTCCATTCCATTTTGCTGTGAACTAAAAATTGCTCTAAAAAAACCCCCAAAATGTCAACCTTTGAGTCTTTATCCTGTGAAAGTATCAATAAGAAAATTAAAGCAAAGTAAAGCTATTTTCAGGCAAATGAAACTTAAGAGAATTCATTATCAAAAGATTTGCTTCAAAAAACCACCATAGAAAGTTCAGGTTAAAGAAAAATAATACCAGACAGAAACTAGGATCTATAGGAAGAGATCAAGAAATACAGATATAATGAATGTATAGATAGATATAAAAGGCTGTATTTTTTCATTCTATGAATATTTTTAAACAACATATGATGAAAATAACACAAAGAAAGAAAAGTAAAATGGGACTAACCTGCTGTAAGTTTCTTATATTTTAAATGAAGAAGTGCAACATTAACTCCAAATTGATTTTGATATTGATTTACAAATGCATATTAAAATTCCTAGAAAGCACTGGAAATAGAAGGCAAAATGAAAAAAGTTAAAAAGCAAGTGGGGCAAACAGGAAACAAACAACAAAATGATACATTGGTATCCACTCATATCAATAATTATGTTAAACATACATTGCCTAAACATTCAAATTAAAAAGCAAAATTTATCAGAACAGATAAAATAAATACGACCCAAATATATATCACCTGTAAGAGACACACTGTGTATATGAAAAACAGAGATAAATGGAAAGTAAATGGACAGAAAAAATATGTCATGCCAAGAGTACGCATAAGTAAGCTGTAGAGGCAATATTAATATTCAGACCATACAGAAGACTTCAAGACAAAGGGCAAACCAAAGACACAGAGGGATATTTCCAGTACAATAAAAGAACCAATTCATGAGGAAAACACAGTAATTATAACTCCATATGTGTTTAATAACTTCATAGTGTATGAAGCAAAAATCGACAAATTGAAAAGAAAAACAGAAAAATCACAAATATGGTTGGAGATATTAGCGCCCCTTCCTAGAGTAATAAAATGAAACAAAAGAACTGGAAAATACATAGAAAACCTGACCCGAACTATCAGCCACATTGACTAATTTATGAAATAAGACTCTAGGAACTAAAGAATATTCCTTCTTTTCCAGTACCAATGAAACATATGCTAGGCGATAAAAAAGATTCTGTAAATTCCCAAATATTAAAGCCTTACAGAGTAGGTTAATGGACAATAACCGAATTTTATTTATCTATCATCTATCTATTTATCTATCTATCTATCTATCTATCTGTCTATCTAATCTATTTGTAGGCTCCATGCCCAGCATGGGGACCAACTTAAGGTTTAAACTCACAACCCCGAGATTAGGATCTGAGCTGAGATCAAGAGTCAGATGCTTAACTAACTGAGCTACACAGGTTCCTCAATAACAGAATTAATTTGGAATCAAAATAATAAAAAAAGAAAAAGAAAAAAGAAGTTACCTAGCAAGGCTTTAATATGGAGAAGTTAAAACATACCCAGGGGATAAAGGAATTTTAAAAGTTAAGAAATATTTCTAATTGAATGATAAACATAACAAAATTCATACATTCTTAGAGTAGATTGTCAAATAGTAAATATAGAGGGAATGATGGAGTTAGAAATATCATCTAAGGCTAACATGGATTAGAGACATATATGACAGATACATGCAATGCTTGCTTGTGGATTCTACTCTGGATTACTGTTAAATTTTCAAGTTTCAATTAAAAAGTGAAGATTGAGAATTGAAATTCATCAGATGCATTTTCATCAGTGGAGGCAGTCATGTAATTTCTTTCTAATTTGATTTGTTAATATAGTAACTAATTTTTATGTTATGATTTTTATGCCGTCGAAGCAATTTTTGCATTCCTGACATAAAAATGTATCATCCAATCAGCATGTTGTTGATTTCAACTTACTAATATTATATTCAGGATGTTTGCTTCAATTTTTTTTTAAGATTTTATTTATTTACTTGACAGAGATCACAAGTAGACAGAGAGGCAGGCAGAGAGAGGGGGAAGCAGGCTCCCCGCTGAGCAGAGAGCCCGATGCAGGGCTCGATCCGAGGACCCTGGGATCATGATCTGAGCCAAAGGCCTCTAGAGGCTTTAACCCACTGAGCCACCCAGGCACCCTATGATTAAGTTATAGGTGAAAGTCAGATCCACATAGTGTATTTTAGTGTATTAGATCCATTTAGTGCCACACTAGGGTGGCAGGATTATTTAAAAAAGGCTTCCACACTTTCACTGCTCCAGAAAAATTTATTAATATGGAAAATGATTCATTTCTTAAAAATTTAGAAGACTTTTTAGTAAAATCATCAGAGCCTGGTGCCTCCTTAGAAATGATTTCTGCAATTTTGGTTTATGCTATAGTTTTTTTTTTTAAAGATTTTATTTGTCAGAGAGAGAGAGAGAGAGCACAAGCAGGGGGAGCTGCAGGCAGAGGGAGAAGCAGGATCCCTGATGAGCAAGGATCCTGATGCAGAACTCAATCCCAGGACCCTGGGATCATGACCTGAGCCCAAGGGAGATGCTTAACTGACTGAGCCACCCAGGTGTCCTGGCTAGTTGTTCTACCCACGTGTGCAAGTGTTCTACATATTGTTAAAACTAATCTTGTTATTTGATAATTTCCCAATACTTTGTCTATTTGATCCAATTTTTCAAAATTTTTATGCAAAATACACGTAATATTTTCTTTAAATTTTTATGCCTTTTATAAATATAAAAGGTATAAAATTTATATCTTATACTGCTTTTGTACCTCCTGGAGTTTTTTAGCATATTTGTTAATGTTTTCTATATTTTATTCATCTTTTAAAATAGCATTCAGTTCTGCTTATCAAATTTTTAGTTTAAATTTCACTAATTTCTTATTTTAAATTTGGTTTAAATTTCACTAATTTCTTATTTTACTTTAGCAATTGTTTTCTCATGCTTTAGATTTATTTCCCCCCCCCTAATTTCTTGAGTTGAATGATTAAAACATTTTCTCTGAGATTTCTCATTTTCTAACACAACAATTTCATGATTTTTAGTAAAAAACTTCCTTGAATAACTTTGGCCACAACAGATACTTATTATATAGCACCCTTTTTGACCTAGTAGTTAGCTGGAAGATTGGCTTTTAATTTCCATGTGGACAGATTTTATTTTGCTACCTTGTGACAAAAGTATTCTAAATTTCAGAGCCAATTTCTCTACTATTTTAGCTATTTTTCAAAGATTTTTTAAACATTTTATGCTAAATACTGGGATAATTCTCTGGCTTAATATTTCTGTTCAAACAACCCATCCTTGTCTATTTCACTACCAAATGTGTCAACTGAGTTTCTGTTTGTACCCATGATGATGTTGTTTAGATTTTAAGTGTCCCTTTCTCATAAAAAAAAAAAACCTATTCTTTCTTACAGAATTAAATATTCCTTCTTCTTCATCTGAGTATATTAGTTATATTTATTTTACATTTCCTATACTATCTTCACTGTTTTGATCATTAACACTTCTATGGTTTGGTGCTTCTATAAAACAATGTTGCTCATTTTCCTTAAATATTAGTAATGTGTGTGTGTGTGTGCGTGTCTTTGTTCATTTTGAGTCTGATATTCCGTGTTTACCTATTAGTAGAGGGTTATGTGTGTGTCTATATGTTATTCTTGTATTTGATGTACTCTCCAGCTGGTGTTAGGGGAGTGGTTTATTCAAATAGTCACACCTGTTTGACTTCTTCACTCAAATATTCTTTGAATTACTTAATCCAATAATGGCATCTCCTTGTTTTCCATAGTCATTTTCTATTGTATCACAATTTACAGAGATTTCTGTGGGAATGAGTATGCAGATACGCATACCGTGTCTTCCAGTTTGATCCATACCTTGTATATAATGTTGTAATAATCCGTTTATTCCAGTATGGAAGATTTGCATTTATTAATGCATAGGGAGTGTTCTGCTAGTTGCTGGGAGATAGAAAATACATAAAGAGCTGAGAGTTTAAGTCAAGGGAAAAATGTGTCAACATACAATTATAACAAAGTGGCATGTGTAAAGATCATAAAAATATGTACAAAGTATATGTGGGCCAACAGTGTGCTGAAATTGGTGAGAAAAATCCCATAGTGAGGAGTATTTTATTATTAACACTGTTTAATCATGGTAATTAAAGCAGACCAACAGTTTTACTGTTGCTATTTGGTTTTCTACAAATATAGATAGCAACGAAGAAAGGCTTCTTGCCTGCATGAGTGGCAGCCCACTGCCACTGTTCCCCCTTTTTGTGCCACTTGGAATCTCAAAAAGGGACATGATACACTCTACTTGGTCACATCGCTTTACATTATGAAAAGTCTTAGCAACTTGGCATGTTAGGGAAGGATGGGGATGGAGAAGAGATGATAGACTCAAGAATCTTAAGATATTAGACATGGGGACACGTATTGATGGATTGTGTGTTGCTGATAAGAGAGTGGGCAGTTGGGGTGCCTGGGTGGTTCAGCTGGTAAAGCGTCTGATCCCAGGGTCCTGGGATTGAGCCCCGCGTGGGTCTCCCTGTTCAGTGGGGAACCTGCTTCTCCCTCTCCCTCTGCTCTTCCTCCCGCTTGTGCTTTCTCTCATTCTCTCTCTCAAATAAGTAAAAAATAAAATAAAATAAAATAAAATAAAGTAGAGTGGGCAAAGTCTCAGGTGCTTCCTAGGTTCAGTGGGTGGAGCATGCAACAACATGAAATACCTGTAGAACATTCTAGAAAAACTAATAGCTGGTTCTATAAACAGACTGCCAAGTTCAACAGGAGATTTGGGTTAGAATATATATCTTGACATAAACCAGTGACTCTCGAGCATTTTATCGTGAGAATAGTCAGAGCTGCTTGTTTAAAATGCAGGTCCCAAGGCCCATCCTTGGAAACCGTGATGAAATCAGAATCAGGTGAGCACAGGAATTTGTCATTTGAAAAAGCTTAAGTGATTTTGCTGAAGCTGGCCCTTGTACACAGGTTAGTAAAAACCGTTATAAAAACATCAAATTAATAGCCCAGACGAAAAGGACTCCCTACTACATGACATTGATAATGTAATAAAATTCATCAACTCCATGAATAGTAAATCAATTGAGTCTAGCTCCCTCAAATCATCATAAGTCAATTAACTGCCTCTCCACCCCATCATTTTACACCGGTATTTATGACTTATTTTGCTACTGTTTTAGAAATAAACAACAGTTTATAGGTATATCACATGGTACCTTTTTAGCAGAACAGATAAAGAACAAATAAAGAGTTACATTATTCATATTATTCACAAGGTAAATATTTGTACACTTTAAACAAGATCAAAGTGTAAATTACTGCAAGTTCAGGAAACCAGTACAGTCACCTTACTTTGATGTAGACAGAAAAGAGCTGATCTTACAAAAATATATTGGAAGGAGTGACAGTAGCATTTGGGGGAGTTTGGGGAGGACGTGAGGATTTTAGGGACAGTGACTTAAAAGGATGTGCAAGATTGGAAGTGAGAATGTCGATATTTTAGCTTTTTTACGTGATGCTATAAATTCTTCGCAGGAAGAATTTGAATTGCCTATAAATAAAATAACTTACACCTTCTCATTTCCCTTTGCAAATATCTGCAATGTCTCCATGATGAGACATCCCAAAGAGAAGACTATTGCCAGTGACAGGAATTTGATATATGGTCTTTAGTTTCTCAGACACCTGTTAAAATTATCAGTAGATCAATTTCTTTACCGTAGATTCAGAAAAATAATATTAAGTAGCAGGCTTTTTAAGCTGCTGGAAACCTCTCTATTTATCATTTGTTCTACCTGGGAAATGTGTTTTTTTGTCCCAAGAAATTGTGGTGCTGGAGTTTGTCTTTGAATCAAAAAAAAATATATAATCACAGTGTTAGAGGAGGATTCTGAAAATGTATGTCAAAAAGTTATTTACATATTCTCCAAAGCAACTGCCTAGCAAAGGAGCAAAGAAGCATTTTTATTTATTCAAGGGGAGGGGAGTAACAGGAGGCTTTATATATAGAATATCAAACTGACCTAAGATACATGTATAGTACTCTTAAGAAGTTCAAAAGGGGGGTGCCTGGGTGGCTCAGTGGGTTAAGCCGCTGCCTTCGGCTCAGGTCATGATCTCAGGGTCCTGGGATCAAGTTCCGCATCGGGCTCTCTGCTCAGCAGGGAGCCTGCTTCCCTCTCTCTCTCTGCCTGCCTCTCTGTCTACTTGTGATCTCTGTCTGTCAAATAAATAAATCTTTAAAAAAAAAAAAAGTTCAAAAGGGTTCCTTCTGTTTATATAAATAAGGCCAGAACTTACAGAAAATACAAACTATCCATTCATTATTTGAATGGTCTTTTTTTTTCCCCCCAAAAAAGAGAACTGTATCTGGTTATTGCCTCATTGGTCAAAATAGAATAGAGAGAAATTGAAGCTGGGCCATCAAAATAATATTGAAGTTGGTATATAATTTCCATGAAGCAAACTTCATGGGAACTTTAAAGTTTAGATTTGAGAAGGAATGGCTAACAAGCAGTTCTCCCCAAGTTGCCTTTAGGGAGAGAAATGAGGCCTACTGATTATATTATCAATTTTCAATCTGTATAAAAGGAGATGAAACAAACAGAGAAGAGGGTCCAGAATATGCATGCAGAACAATCTACGGACAAAATGATTATTAGATGTACAATTATTTTTTCAAGGGGTGTTTTTGAAAACATGATAAAACCATCGTATTATCCATTATTAAAGACTGAAGAGAACTTTTTTAGGGGCAGGAAAAAAACTTGATGATCTCCCCATATTCTTTCTAGACTTAAGAATTTTGATTATTTACAGCAGCTTTTAGATTATTTACAGCAGACCCTTAGAAACCTTAGACTCCATCCCTATAACAAGCTAAATGGCCTTCCCTCGTCATCAACATGCTCTTTAAATTGTCTTGCTTTATTCACCATGCATGGCATAACCAGGTGCATCAATTCTCCCTTCAGAGAATCCCTCTTGTCTGGTACCCCCTCCTAGCCCTCCACATCATCAGCATTGCTTCCCCTCCTCCACAGGCCACCTGCAGCTGGCAATACCATCAACATTCTTCCCATCAGTAGACAATGAAATATTGAATGAGCTTGAAGGTCTTCCTTCCTTTCCTCCTACCATCGCCATATATCAACAGAGACCAGGTCAGTTGTTCCTTCCTCGTGTGCCTTGAATTACTTGCCATTTTCTCTGTATCCAAGTAGAACTCCTGTTCTTCTAATATGGACATTTGTTGAATTGCTATTTAATACGTTATAACTCAAATCTCATTAAGGTATCACTGGAACTCACTGGATAGCCACAAACAATGGCCTATTTATTTCAAGTCATGTATGATAATAATAAAAATAAAAGTCACAGGATTTCCCAATAATTTCACAGTGGAAAAAGATATGCTCAAAGTCAAATGTCTTAGACCTGGGTCTTGTTTCTGTCACAAATCAGGTTTGTGACTTTGGACCTTAGGGTAATTATCTGTAGAATGACTTGTTAATAAGCTTCAAGGACCCGTTGTCTCTTAAAGTGTGGGATCCTCTGACAAAGGTCCTAGAAATGGGATCCATTAACTATTGAGATTTTCTTTTCTGGCTTTTCTTTCCATAGCCACCATGTCCCTTATCTTATGGGCCCACTGCCTTCCAGTACCAACAATTTCTGTCAAGTGTCCATGTTACGGCTTTTCTTTGGCTTACTTCAGTTTTCTTTAAGTTTTGGGTTTGTTTTTTTTTTTTTTTTTTTTTGACAGACAGAGATCACAAGCAGGCAGAGAAGCAGGCAGAGAGAAAGTGGGAAGCAGGCTCCCCGCTGAGCAGAGAGCCAGATGTGGGGCTCGATCCTAGGACACTGAGATCATGACCTGAGCCGAAGGCAGAGGCTTAACCCACTGAGCCACCCAGGTGCCCCTGGTTTTCTTATTGTATTATATTTATCTTCTATTTTATCCTCCCAGCCTGTGTATACTCATACTAGATTTGGGGTCCTCATAACATCTTGCACAGTTGTCTATCACAATATTTATCACAGGATGCAGGGACCATATCTTACTCACATCTACATGTCTAGTGCCTGGCTTACCACCAGAAACATAGAGTTGGCTTGCTAATTTCTCATTAAAGGGAACTAATAATACCCTATATAGTCAGGAGAAATAGGTACAATTTCTGAGACTTGTCACTTCCCCCTTCTTTTTGCATGTTTGTTATAATCAGAACTATTAAATAAACCATAAAATAATATGACTTCTGGTTTTTCAGACTTTTGGTTGAGACAGTAATGAAAGATCTAAATTTTATTGGCAGATTATATTACATTATGAGAAAAAAATAGGGTTTCAGAAAAAATTCTGAGAGTTGAGTCTATTGTTTTGTTTTGAGCTATTATTTTTATAATTTTGATATAAAGAATCATGGACTTCTAGGGTTTGAAAGAACCCTCGGAAGTCTTGTAGTATAAGGATATTACCTATGCTGGGTTATTACAGAACACTTAAATGACAAGATTTGAGGGGCCCCTGGGTGGCTCAGTGGGTTAAAGCCTCTGCCTTCAGCTCAGGTCATGGTCCCGGGGTCCTGGGATCGAGCCTCGCATCGGGCTCTCTGCTTGGCAGGAAGCCTGCTTCCTCCTCTCTCTCCTGCCTGCCTCTCTGCCTACTTGTGATCTCTATCTGTCAAAATAAAAAAAAAAATGACAAGATTTGAGAAGTGTTCTGAGAAAAAGTTAAAATGATTTAAAAATAAAGTTCCATGAGCAAAAATGTTTGAAAAATGGTGGTTTGTTGTTGTTGTTTTTTAATCAACTTTGTTGCTCTTATGGACCTTCTCAGTGCCTACAACATGATAATATTCTTACTGGATTTCTAAGACTACACAAGGGATATTAAAAGCAGTTACTGAAATTTTTTAGGTATAGAAACCTTTTGTAATGAAATGTACGTTAGTATCTTTCAGAAGATTTTCCTGAAGAACAAGGTGATTGATTCGGACACCCAGAACACTGTGGCTTATATATAAACACGTATAATTAGTTAGTAGTATGGATAGTACTAGAACCCAGAACACTTAGATCCCCTGTTCTATCTGCTTCGCATAATATCATAATAACAATTTATACTACTCTCCAATATTTTATACTTCTTCAGGGAAGAGCACAACACCCCTACTAAAAATGCTCAATAACCATAGTCATTTCTATATATGATATTATAAAAATTCAGACTCATTTCTAGTGTTAGTACTCCTACCTGAAAAAGCCAAAGAGATGCTCAACTGAAAAGTTTTGAAGATTTTTGACAGATGAATTATAGCATGGATAAAAAACATAAAAATACTCTAAGGAATATTTTATACACATGTATCATACATGTGTGACTACACACGTGTATATACATATGCCTGTCTCTCTCTCTTTATATATATATATATATATATATATATATATGAGTTATGACTCTACCCATTCCTATTTAAAATAGGTATAAATCCTTGATTTTTTAATAAATAAAATATATCAATTAAAATTGTCAATTATAGGGGCGCCTGGGTGGCTCAGTGGGTTAAGCCTCTGCCTTCGGCTCAGGTCATGGTCTCAGCATCCAGGGATCGAGCCCCGCATCGGGCTTTCTGCTCAGCAGGGAGCCTGCTTCCTCCTTTCTCTCTGCCTGCCTCTCTGCCTGATCTCTCTCTGTCAAATAAATAAATAAAATCTTTTAAAAAAATTGTCAATTGTCAAATAAATAAATAAAATCTTTTAAAAAAATTGTCAATTATAGAAGCAAATAATTCTATGGTACTTTCTAATCTCTCACATTTTACACTTTTCACTGTGCAGAATAAACCAATTAATTTACAGTTCTAAAAAAAATTCTTTGAAGACAAGCAAAATATCAGACCAAACTTCAAGTTCAACCATGTCATGTGGCATCTTACTTCTCTAAATTTGAATATGTATCAAATTTCCAAAAGTAAATATTTATAAAATGGAACCACAATGGCTTATCACCAGGAATTTAAAAAGAAATAAAACTAAATTCCTTGTTATAATGGCAAAATGCTTAAAGGCCAATATCAGTGAGCATGGAAAGCATTTTGCACACTTTAAGAGAAATGGCAAAGAATTTGGCTACAAAGATTATTCTGTTCCTCTACGGCTGCAGAAATCTTGCAAAAGTCAAGTCAGATACCCCCTTAGCCTTTGACTCCACTGTTTATGGAAGACAGTACACAGATACTGCTGGTAACTCCTGCACAGATAGCTAAAGAAAACAAAAGATAAAGAAGAGAGACTCATGGAATCCTAGACCTGGTAGGAAATGTAGAAAGAACATTTGATGTTTCAAAAATAATACTCTCCAATAAGGTAAGAGCACCAAGGTCCAGTGAGTTATGTTTGGGCAAATATTTGATTGAGAAAGACTATACCCATTTATGGCTCTGGAATCTGGCTAGACCATAATGCATATACTGACTAAAAATCCAAGTCAGATGGATTCATCCAAATAGAGTGGGGTTGGGTTGGAGGTAGTGGGAAGAACTCTTTTCAAGAAAAGCACCAGCAAATGTCAGCATCTCTCATATATTCATTCATCTAATAAACACTAGTTAAAAAGCTTATAGTAAACAAATATTTACTGAGAAAACTGTATGTACCAGACAATATTCTAGGTGTTGGAGATTCAATAGAGTAAACACGCAACGTCCCCACTCTAAAGGAGCTTACATGCTACCAGGAGAGATATTCCATAACCAATATCAGGTAATGGGAAATGCTCTGAAGAAAATAAGAGAGGGTGATGTCCTAGGTAGTTGGAAAAGGATGTATCCATCAGATCTGAGAAATGAATTCCATAAGAATCCACATATAAAGGGATTTGGAGGGAAAATATTCCAGGCAAAGGGGATGGCAGATGCAAAAGATTTAAAGCAGTGGCATGAGGTGTTGGAGATGCAGGAGGGAGGATGGAGTCATAATGAGCAGCTGGGAGGGACGTGCTGGATGAAGTGGGGGTGATAGGTAGGATCAGCTCATGTGGGGTGTAAGCAGTACGAGTTTATTCTATGTGTGGCAAGAAGATATTGGATGATTTGATGCAGAAGAGCGGCATGTTCAGATTCACCTTCTTAAAAAAAACACTTTGGCTCCTGTATAGGGAATTGACTGCAGGCAACAAGAGGAGTGGGAAAACCCGTTAGGAAGACAGTGGACTAATTCATTTGAAATGACAGTTTAGAGACTTAGATTAAGGGGTTAATACTAAAAATACCGAGAAGAAGATGGATTCTGGTTTTATTTTAGAGATTGAATGGCCTACTATGCTTGTGAGTAAAGGAGATGTGGTAAATAAAGGAGAAAAATAAGAAATGACTCCTAGGTACTTGGCCTTGAACTACTGAGTGGGTGAGGGTGAGAAGGAGCCTTTACAGACACAAGATGGCCCAGAAGAGACACATGTGCTTGTGCAAATGTCTGTGTGTGTGCACACACACGTGTGTGTTTGGGTGGGGACAGTGTGTTTGTCAAGTGATTTTTTTTTTTAAATATGTTAAGTTTAAGTTGCCGACCAACTCTTAAAAGAAGCTGTCCATGGGGGCCTGGGTGGTTCAGTGGGTTAAAGCCTCTGCCTTCAGCTCATGTCATGATCCCAGGGTCCTGGGATTGAGCCCCACGTCATGCTCTCTGCTCAGCATGGAGCCTGCTTCCTCCTCTCTCCCTGCCTGCCTCTCTGCCAACTTGTGGTCTTTGTCTGTCAAATAAATAAATAAATAAAATCTTAAAAAAAAAAAAAAGAAGAAGAAGAAGATGTCCAGTGACACTTAGATCTAGGATGCTGGAGTCATGAGGGAAGTCTGGTTTGAAGACACAAATTTGAAAGGTATTAGCACAGAGATAGGTATTTAAAGCCACAGCCCTAAAAGCAGTCACCCAAGGAAACAGTAAAGGCCAGAGGGCTCCATTCCAAGCCCTAGACTCCAAAACCTTTGAGCAGTCACAAAGATGAGGAGAAACCCATACAGAAAGCAAAAGAAAAAGAGCTCTGTGTGCCCATCCATGGCCATGAATGGAAAATATGGCCAGTCAACAGAAAGTGGGTTTCCCCTCAGCAATTTTGACAGCACTGGTTTCTGCCTTACCTGTGCAGTTCTCCAGGTCCTCTTGAGAGAAAACCAGAGTGGAGTGAAACTAGAATATTCCACTGCCCTGAAATAAAGAGGATGCCATGAAAGGAAATCCATGGACCCATGTGAACTAGATGAGACTAGCTAGACACAGCCTCATGTCTACATGGAGAAAAACACCCAAAGCAGTTGCCCTCTGTAAGTAAAGGAGGAGAGAGGGAAGGAGGGAGAAGACGAACAGGACAGAGCGTTCTCCCTAGACTGTCCTTTTCAATGGCATTGGTCCTCTTCCCCACCATGTCTTCCTTTGTGTTTTCCCTTTGCTGATCACTTCAGACCCAGAAAGCCATAGGAAGGACCTGAGACAAACATTTTCATGTGACCTGTTGTTGTTGTTGTTGTGTTATTTTTTTCTTAAGTTCTCATATTTTTTGGACCCATTTTCCAATAACAGAGTAGCAACCCTTTCAAAGTTCAGAAGTGTTGGGAAAAGGGTTAGGGAGGTCAGGCCTCACAGCGAGCAGCTGATTTCTGTATTTTGAGTTTTCAATACACACATCTGCTACTTCTCAACCTATTAGACTGCATACAGTCCAACTAAGATGTGAATTAACACACAAATATTCGAGCAAGGAGGTATGGTTTATTCCTGTTCTCAGCTATGACATTTGAGGGAGATTGTATGATTAGAATCTTAGGATTGTACAGTTGCCAGATTAATTCTCTACAGCTGTTTCTTGATGTAAAGGTTTATGGAAATAATCCATTAGCTCAGCTGCCTCCTCTTTCTTTCAAGTTCTTTGGCAACCTGTCATGAATATTTATGTTTGTTGCTACCACTTAATTCTGTATCCTTATACCATTTTTCGCTCTGCAGCAACCCTTTTCAAAGTCCCAGGGCAGCCCCTTCTTACTAAATTCACTTGTAAGAACTGTAATTCTTTGGGCAATAGAGATATTTTGCTTAGCTGACCTGTCTTCTCAACAAGGACTAATACCCCTTCCCCTGCATAAAGTGAATAAAATGGCGAAATGCCTGCTCTTCTCATTTCAAATGGTCATCCAGGCAGTGGGATTCCTGGCTGTCCCAGGAAAGCTCTGTGTTCCATCATGAAAACTAAGGGGACAGATGGAGAATGTTTCAGCCCTCCGATAAGCCAGGTTTTCGGATTGTCACCAAAAGGAATTACTCAGCCACAGAACAGAATACCCCAGCAAAATGGTGCAAACATTCAGGAGTTCATTTTCCTCACACAACAAGATTTCAGAAGGAAGGATGCTGCCATTGGTTCCAGGCCTAGGTCTTAAGAGCTCTTGCTGCTTCCATTTTCCCCTCTCAGAAAGAAATCCTGGCTCCTGTTGGAAAAGAGCCCACATGGAGAGAGAGTCCCTGGTGGGTGAGAAACTGCATGGAGAGAGAAGCAGTGTGGAGGAGACCAAAGGGCCCCGGCTGATCAGATCCTCGAGCTCAGCTGAGCTACCCCAGATGACACCACATACAGAAGAGTTGGGCCATCTCCCAGTGAACTTTGCCATAGTTCCTCATTCATAGAAGCATAAGCAATAAAATTATATTGTTTTAGGCTGTTCGATTTAGGGGTGGTTCATTAGGCAGTAATAGAAAGCAGAAGCAGAAGGTGGTAGTAAGTTTTGTTTTTGTTTTTTTTTTAAAGATTTTATTTATTTATTTGTCAGAGAGAGAGAGAGCGAGCACAGGCAGACAGAGTGGCAGGCAGAGGCAGAGGGAGAAGCAGGCTCCCCACAGAACAAGGAGCCCGATGTGGGACTCGATCCCAGAACGCTGGGATCATGACCTGAGCCGAAGGCAGCTGCTTAACCAACTGAGCCACCCAGGCGTCCCCGGTAGTAAGTTCTTATGGTGACTTATTTCCCCAGGTGGAGCCCAGGCTTCTAGAGAGCTCTCCATTTCTAACTCTTTACAATCAACAATGCCCATTTTGATTGTGTTTAGGGTTATAAGACTGCAGCAGTTCCTAGAAATACAATGTGCGTGTGTGTGTGCAGGCTTCTGTACCAAGCATATATATGCTTTGAATAAAGAGCAAATACCTATTGATGTACCAGCGAATGCCAACTACAAGGGAAAAAATGGTGATAAAATCCATGTGTTTATTTCACTTTTACCTAACTTCCTAGTCTCAGGAACAAATGATTTATTTATGGATTACAATCTTGTTTATATTAGTAGTAATAACTGACATGTTTCTTTGAAACCTCTCTTCCAAAGGCTCTGTTCTGCATGAGGTCAGCACTCCATAAATAACACGAATGTCGACAACCAGGCCTTCATACTCTACTTGAACTTTTTCAGTTATGTTTTCAAGCCACCAGCCAATGCCATTGAATTTTTAAATCAATCTTTTCATGTAGGAAGTAAAGATTTTATTATCTTCATTTTGCATATAAAGCAAGTAAGATACTGGACATCATGTGATGAATCTAAGTAAATTTAGCTATTTAGCCATAGGCCTTGCTAGAACAAAGTGAGTCAAAATCTTCACCCAGATCTTCCCTTTTCAGGACTCTGTCCTTTTCATGCCATAGTTAGGAAACAGGGCACCATGCTGATATCTCATGGCCTTCTTTGTGTTTCTAAGAGAATCAAATTCTTGAAAGAACAACCCTTGAAAAGCAACATATGATAAATATAAGCTTCTTACCTCAATGAGAACTACCTCTCAAACAGTTATGACCCATGTCTCAACACTCAGGGTCTACCACAGTTTTAATAACAAACAAAGCCAGCCTTCCCAAAAGCTTTCCCAAACTAGCAGGCCTGCCAACATACTGACCAGCCTTCTCTCAGCAAATTCCTACTTCACCCACTTATCCTCACCCAATTTTCTGCTCTTTTCATTCTGTTCCTCTCCATATCCATAAACGGATAGAGAAAACTCTGACCCCAAGAAAAATACAACTCTGACACAGATTCTCAAGAAAGAAAGAGGGAGAGAGTCTCTAACACATTTCCTTTTGGCCTGCTGCCCAATTCTCATTAAGCCCGCCATGGTCATGTGATCCAGACGGTGGCCTATGTAAAAGATCAGTTTTCATTTTACAACTATGGAGAAGAAACATAGCATTACATTCTGTAACCCAGATGTAATTACGAAGATTACCACTTAAATGTAAAACTGAAGGTCGGTTTTCCACATCTTTATTAGTCAGATGGAGAAAAATGATTAAGTCTGCCTTCTATTAGGCTTCCTTTGATTTCTTTTTAGACCCTGGGAACATGAACTAGTGTTTGTTTTCATGACTGTCAATGTTTAAACCTTCTGAGCAATGTTGGATTCAACAACTGAACACATTAAACAGCTAATGTATAACACACACTACGTTCTCAGACAAAGACCCACCAGCAACTCCTAAAACATCTTAAGCCAAAGCTTTTGTCCTGAAACTATTGTAAACCTGAGATCAAAATCTTGTTTAAATTTTGTTTCAAACTTTCTGCAGGAGGATGCCTTTTTAGACTATGGGTTCTGGAAGTGTTTATATCAGAGGCACTTATTACAGGCGGAACCCCAACCATTGCTACAAACTCAGTAAAGCTAAGCACGTCAGCTCGGTTTTGGAGTCAATATCCCTCCGTGCACAAACTGGAGTGCTAAATGGAAAGTAAGTCTCCTGATTAAAGAAATTGGGAGCAGGACGTGAGAATGGGAGATTCTCAAGTTTTTCATAGAAGGATACTTCTCTTCTCTTTCTCTTCTAGTTTCTGCCATGAAGTTCAGATACAGGTGCCCAGAAAGAATGCTGCTTGTGAGAAGGGTGGTCAGAACATGAATTCTTTAGGGGGAAAAAGAAAAAAAGCAGAATGCTGATCATTCTTGAATTTGCCTGAAAGATACATAGCAACTGCCTTATCCTAATTTCCTACTTTTGTATATTTTTGGGAAATTCTGTAATAAAAATTTTTTAACATTTCCTTGGGCCAAAGCTGAAATCAATTTACCAAAGCAGTTAATACTGGTAATGATAGATGCACAGCTGAATTAATGGTATGTTTTCTACTTCCACTTGGGAAAAAAAAAAAAAAAAAAAACAGTTAATTTTATGTTCCTTGATCTGTACTGTCAAAAGACACAAAAAATTTTCATGTCAAAATGACTGGAAGATTTGGTAATCATATGCTATTGGGAGGATAATTTGACTCTAAAAGTCTGAGTTAAAACTATTTCATGTAGATAACAAAAACTCTGTGTTTATTTTTTTTTGAAGGTTACCTTTTTAATTCTGTTGGTAACTTAAATGTATTCCAGTTATCTATTGCTGCATTAGAAGCTACCCTGAAATTTAGTGACTTATAATAACAACTATTTCATTTGCTCATGAATCCATAGATCAGGAATCTGGACAGTAAGAGTGTCTTTGCTTTGTGGTATCTGGGATCTTAGCTGGGATGATCTCAATGGCTGGGAATGAGCTGGACAGTTCAACTGGGCTTACAGGTCTGGGGCTCACTTCTTACTGTTGGTGGGGCTTCTCAGTGTCCGCCTTGTGGCCTCAGCACATACCTAACTGGGCATATTCACAGCACCGCATTTATTACGTGGCAGTGGGCTTCCCTAGAGAAAAGAAGGATGTCAGCCTTCATAAAAGCTAGGCTCAGAACTGGCATGAGTGATCTTTGCTGTATTCTATCGATCAAAGCTAATCAGAGGGCTGAGGCACCAGCCTAGATTTAAGGAGAGGGACATCTCCACTTAACGGATAAATCAGCTCGCCCAAACAGGGAGACAACAGACTGTTGGTGGTGATTTTTAGACTATCTATCTATCTATCTGGTGATAGACTATCTATCACATATTGTTCACTTTACCTGGAGTTAAGAGCTTTATATTTGGGATGTGTCTTAGATTTTGAATCTTGAGCACTTTGAAAATACTATCACTTAGTGGCAACATATTCTTATTTTTAGAAGATACCTTTTTAAGGTACCTTTTTTAGGAGAAAACTTTTGGGCAGTGAAATGGTAAACACTAACTTTAGACTATAAAATAATATTCTTTCTCACAAATTAAATAGAAATTACTAGTGTAGCAAAGACACAGAGTTCAACTTATACTATAATGCTGACATAGGGAAAAATGTAATCTTAAAATTCAGTTGCTAATCTGGCTTGACCTCCAAATACCTACCCACTGTTGAGTGGGGGGAAAATGTATTCAGTATACAATTTGGCTTAGAGCCATGATCTAGACCCTAAGCAGTCACCCAGGCAATGTTCAGGCTCTCCTTGCTTCTCTGTTTATATCCCAAAGGGCACCCGAGTGCTTGGGAGAGAGGGTGCCTCGTGTCCCCCAGCAATGAGGGAAAGGGACCTCTGGGCTTATTCAGGCCCTGGATATTTGGCTGCTGGAGGGATTTCCCTTATCTTCCTGGTCATCATGGCTCCTACTGGTCTCTGGAATTGTCTGGGGCTGCTACATTCTTCTGTCTTTGGAAATGCTCTGGATGGGGTTCCCCCGAACAATCTGGCCTCCCCTCATTCCTGCTGGCTACAGACACCAATCCTGCAAAATCCTCCATCTGGACCAGCGAATCTCACCCAGTCCAGTCTCTCCGGCGATATCATCCCTCCTTGCACAACGGACCCCATGGCAGTCCCCTGGTCTTTTAAGCTGGCCCCTGTGCCATTTGAGAACCAAAGGCTGTCAAGAAACTCTGTCCTCAGATCCCCTCTGCCTGATCACCCTCCATGCAAAAAAGTTACAGATGCATCCTACCCTACGGCCCCCTCACAAGGGTGGCCCTTAGCTGGCACCTGGGAACTTGGAACTGGGGAGAGTTCCTACCATACTAAATGATAAGAATGAACTGGTATCTCTAAAACATTTGTGCAGACAATGAGGCTTATACTGAACACCTGCTTTCCTCTGGGAGTCTGGAGTTTTGATACATGCCAGTGAGAGAATGCCTTCCTGATCAGTTCCCAATAAGACCCCAGGGCACTGACTCTCTAATGAGCTTCCTGGAAGATAGCATTTTACGTGTGTTGTCACAATCATTGCTGGGGTGAATCAAACACATCCCGTGCAACTCCACAGGGGAGATCTCACAGAAGACTGCATCTGATTTCTTCCAGACTTCACCCCAGGCTCCTCTACCTTTGGTGATATTGTTTTGTATCTATTCATTGCAATAAATCACAACCATGAGTCAGACTATATGCAGAGTCCTGTGAATCCTCCTAGGGCATCATCAAACCTGGGGGTGGTCCTGGGGGCCCTAGAACAATCTCTGCCACCATGAGTTACTCTGTATGGTGGGGCTTCAGACTGCATGGGTCAACCTGCAAGATGGCTTTCCCCAGACCCCAAATGAGTTGAAAAGAAGTCTGGAAAAGATGAAAATTGGGACCCACTTACCTTCACTTCTCTCCTCTTTCTCCCTTTCTCACTTCTTTTTCCTACCATTCCCCCAGTCTGGAAAGGGGGACTTATCACTTGCAATCCACTAGATCCAAAGTTCCTTATCTTAGGCAGGTCAGTCCATCATGGGCTAAAGCAGGGTCTTCTCTACTCTGGACTGGAAAATCCCCCTCTCAGCTCAATAGTGTGGCTGACAGGTGTTTGTCCCACTGCCCGGTCTCAGTTTGCATATGGAAGATTATCTGTCTCCTCCCATGGTCCCCACGCAGATGGATGCATTGGGCAGGAAAGGATTAAGAGCTTGCACTTGCAAAGGTAGACGACTAAGGCACAATAATCAATGTTCAAAACGTTATCCACATTACTTTAGCTTAAACTTTGTTGCATCTAGTTCACTCCAGTATGAACAAAACACTAAGAATCTGTTCTTGTGTGGGTGAGGGTGTGAGTGGTATATACACATGCCTACCCACACACATATCCCCCCTAGGCCAACAATATCATATAAATTTCTTCACTTTTCATGTGTTCATAATTTTACTTCCTAATTCTCATCTTTTGTTTTTCACTTTGGAAAAAAGAAATAAATCCACCTAATTGGAAGCAAACACACGGGCCGATATTCCTTTGTAAACAGTTTTAAATGAAATAATGGATTTAAAACGTCATTACAAGGGAATGTTTAATGTTGTACATAATTCAATAAAAAGGTTTTTAATATGTTGTTCCCCAAAGTACATTTTCTAGAAGATGCTAGAAATAACAACCAGCTGAGGGGCACCCGGGTGGCTCAGTTAGTTAAGCATCTGACTTTGGCTCAGGTCATGATCCTGGGGTCCTGGGATCCAGCTGGGGGTTGTGCTCAACAGCAGGGGCTCTGCTAGGCCCTTGGCCCCTCCCCCCACTTGCATGCACATGTGCCTGCTCTCTCTCTTTTTCTCTCTCTCAAATAAAGGAAATCTTAAAAAAGAAAAGAAATAACAACCAGCTGTGTCATCAGCGTCACCTGGTGCAGAGGGTCTGAACGGTGTGGGTGTCACCAACACTAAGAAAAGGGCAAAAAGTAAACTGATTAACAACTGGCAGATTCCCATGACGGCCAGCGGCCACATCACTGGGAGAGCACAGAGCCCTATAATAATACCTTCTTTTTCTTCCCGGCTTTACTGAGAAATGATCGACATATATAATATTGCATAAGTTTAAGGCGCACAGTGAGTTGATTTGATGTACTTATCTAAATGGCAAAATGATAACCACCTCTGTGTCGGTTCACATCTGCATCACATCAGTTAATTACCGTTTCTTTTTCGTGGTGAGAACGTCTCAGAGATCAACGCTGAGGAACATAATCCATTCCTCTAACTCCCTTTCTCCTTACTTCTTCCCTTCCAAAACAACTTTCTGTCTTGCTTATTTACCAAAATAAACCAGCAAATAAATAGCATTCGGGCAAGCAGGCATTACCTGATTTCCCACTGGAATTATCTACCCCTGAACTTCACTGGCACATGAGGATAAAATGGAGCTTGTCCTGGGCCTTTTGGAGAAGGGTAGTTGTTCCCATGCGGCACAGTCCGATTTTATTATCAGACTGCTTTTGTTTGGTGTTATGGGGATTCCAAAAATAAATGAACTGGTTCAGAAACACTTGATGAAAACAATGTTGAAAGGCCCTGTTTACCACTGGCTAACCTGCCGCAGAGCTGAGCCAGTGTTCCCTCGCCCCTCCAGTCTACTGTCCCTCACGCCCCCTTCTATGTGACAGGAGCTCCTCTATCAACAGCCAGTGCATATTTATTATTTTTTTAAGATTTTATTTATTTGACAGAGAGACACACAGCGAGAGAAGGAATACAAGCAGGGGGAGCGGGAAAGGGAGAAGCAGGCTTCCTGCAGAGTAGGAAGCCCCATGCAGGGCTCGCTCCCAGGACGCTGGGATTAGGACCTGAGCCTAACGCAGATGCTTAATGACTGAGCCACCCAGGCGCCCCCAGTCAGTGCATATTTAACATGAAACTCTTCGAGTACCGCTGCAAAGCATCCAGCAAACACACCACCTCCAAACTTAGTCTTACATATGTAGCCAGAGACACGGATAAATATAGAGACCTAGAAATACATACAGAACTCCCGAGAAACGCGCTCTGGGCCAGAAACATATTGTGAATATGCAAATATCTCAGTGTCTGGTACTGAAGCTTTGCCCTTTAGCACCTGCCTCACCCATCTTTCCGTCTTTTTCTCTCTCCATCATGCCTCCCCACCACCAGTGTCTTCCCATCTGTTTATTTTTTCCAAACTTCCAGTTAAAAAAATATGGTATCACCTCTTAAAACTAAGAAAAATATGGTGCCGCAAATCACACTGCCAGGTGCAGCATATGAAGCTGCTTCTGGGAGCAGGGGAACAAAATGTCTAAAGGAGGTTGCATTCAAATTTTCTTACAAAGGTTACTGGAAATGGATTTTATCCATTTTGTCTGAACTCTGTTCGTTCCTGGTTAGGTTTCAGGTCTGCTTTGTACTTTAGAGAAATTGTCTAATCCAGGCCTTGTCATCAGCTCTCTTAATTTATTTCCCTGAAATGACAGGCCTGGCAGAGGCAGGCCTGCCTCTCAAATGTCTGGATTACAGTGTAGCTATGGAAACAGGAGTTAAAGTGCCTTGAATGTCAAGTTACTGGTACTTTGCACATCGCGTCCTATATGGATGGCCTGCTACTTTACATGCTGACCAATGAAACTGCATCTTCTCTCTGATTTCCAGAAGATGGTCACAGAGAAGGACATTTGCCCAGGTGAACCTTGAGGTCTTATCCAGGGTGGAACACGAAGATGGTGAATTTGTTGTAGCCTCTAAAGATTTGGTGCAAGTTCTCTATTCTACCAAAAATCAAACTGAACTAAAATAAAATAAAATATAAGAGAGGAAAGGAAATCTGAACGCCTTTTCCTCCCATGGACTATTATTTCCTTTTCTTCTCTAAAAGAGGGGAAAATGAGAAGAATGTACTAAGAAAGGATCCTGCTCTAATTCATACCATCTCTCTAGAACTTTCCTGAACATTTCTATTCTCAGTGTGAAAGATCTAGTGAATGTCAGCATCATTGTAGAAAAGTAGCTCTTTTCAATAACTCACTCAAAACATTGCCCACCATTAATGTGACACACTTAGAAAGAACAGGGAGCAAAGAAATGGATAGTTCTGGAGTAGCCACCCTGTGCTAGCCCAAAGAACAGACATGAGTTATTGTATTTCATTTCATCTTTACAAACAGCACTGCAGGGGAGATATAATCCCTGTTTTATGGGAAAGGAAACTGAGACTCAGAGAGGTTAAGTAATATGCTCGAGGCCTCAAGGTTAGAAGTGCAACAGCCAGAATTCAATCTGAGGTTTGTCTACAAAGCCCACGTTCTTTCTACTGAATCAACCTAGACAGCAAGTTTGGGGCCTATAAGGCCAAACTGGCACACCCTCTCCCTGGCATGCTTCCCCTTCAGTTTAGCTGGTTTAAAAAGACAAGGCATCGTATCTCTGGTTGGGTCACAATAATTAGGTGTGGTCCTGACACTGGAATCGTGTTGGCGTGGCTCCAGCTTCTATCTTAGCATTACTCAATTGAAATTGTATCCACCCCTTGATTGGTTATTAAAGCAAAGTCTAATTTTAATGGATGTAGAGAAACTCTACACTTAAAAAAAAAAACAGTGGCATAAAATCTAATGGATCTCATTTGTTCCCTTTATAAATACTTATCATTTTTGATGCATCACTGGCCTTATGAGGGAAAAGAAAAGAAAAAGGAGATGGAGCAGGAATATTCCTAAACTCACCTCTGTGTAAATTAAGAAAAAAAATTTTAAGCTTATGCTTCTGAAGAGGGTATGTGGGGTTTCTATTTGACTTAACAGGATTATTTTTCTATGGAAATATGTCAAATATAGGCAAAGCTTAATGACCCCATGTAAGTATATATACTTAAGATCTCATGAGCGATGAGGAAAGAGCCTCAAAATTACGGAACCCGATAGAATAGGGAAAGATATCGTGAATTGGCTCCTGAAACTAACAGCAATTGAAGAAGTTAAGGGTGAATTCTGCTTTATGACCGTTCTTATAGTTTTGTTTTTAATCTGTACTAATAGACAGATGTAAAACAACATTACTACAAATGCATTTTGGCTTCAAGATACAATATTCAAACTTTGCAACTTTCAGTTCTGAAGGAGCATTGCCACAATCCAGGCAATGTGAATCCAGTTCAAAGACACAACTACACCTCTTCAGTAAGACCCATCTTCTCTCTACCTGGAATAGAGTTGGCTCTGGAGAGCTCAGCCTGCAGTCTGAAAGGGTGGTGCTGATGGAAGGAAGAGAATATGCATCTTTGTTCTCTGCCAAGGGAGCTTCCCTCAACATAGAGCTAGTTTGTATTGATTGGGAGGTGAGAGCCACTGAAGGAGAGATTGAAACTCATGAATTGTAATGACTTGGTTGGTGCAGAAGGATTGCCGAGTCTCCCTACAAGTTCATGCAGGGCCTGCCTTAGAGAACAGGATCTTGGTGCGTCAGAGAAGAGAATTGGTGCTGTTCTCAGAGCACCTAGCCCAAACCAAACCACCTTCTGGCACACAGAAGGAGCGAGCTAATATTCTGTGTGTCAATTATCCTTTCAAACACATATCAAGCACATTGTAAATGTTCAATTAACGTTGAATGAATAGATGTCTCCAGAAAAACCCTGAAGCTCAAGATAAAAAAAAAAAATGTTTCCTGCTGTTTCCTAGATAAGTGTAAAAGGGTTATTCCAAAGCAGAGGCAAAATGGACAAGAAGTCCAATGGAAGATTGGACTTCTTACTGCCACTATCCAAGATCTCAGAGTAAGTAAGTGGTGACGTCAAGAATTGAATGCATAGATGGCTGTTGCTTCCATGACTCCTGCTTGGTAGGAGACCTCAGGGATTGCCTGCTCTGCTTTGCTCAAAGTGTGGTCATTCCAAGCCCTTCCCTGCATGAATGAGCCCAGAATCTAAGTCCACAGCACTCAGAATTAGCAGACTTCTACAGTCAGTGACTCCTCTTTTGACTGTCACTATTTTCTACCACTTACCAACTAGAACTATGTCCCATCTTGATAAATTGGATTTATTGTCCATTTTGCCTCTGCTTTGGAATAACCCTTTTAAACTTATTTAGGAAACAGCAAGAAACAACATTTTTTTTTCTTGAGCTTCAGGATTTTTCTGGAGACAACTATTCATTCAACGTTAACTGAACACTTACCCACAATGGCTCAAGTTGCTCAATGCTGGAGAATGCATTTTCAATTAGTTCACAAGTGTCTAGTTAGAAAGACAAGTGATTATGTGCATAGTATGATGATAGAAGTAGGCACAGAATGTTTTGGGACTAGGAAAAAGGGGCAGATAATTCACCATGTAAAGATGCAGAAAGGTGGTTGAAGGTATCAGAGAAGGTTTCTTAGGGGAGGTTACATGGGATTCAAAATTAGGCATTCTCCACTGAGGTTAATTATTGCATGAACCATGTTCATAACTCAGTGTTTACTGCCTTTGTGTCTCTCAGTGTTTCAAAAAATTTGTGTCAGGTTATACTGTACCATCAGCTTAGGAAAGAAAAGTTATCCTGAAATTGCATCTTTTTTTTTTTTTTTTTTTTTTTACCAGTGTCAAATTTATGAGAAAAATTCAGATTTATTTGGAACTCCCTACACATACCCCTGTGTGGGCCCCACCTCTCCCTGGGTCGAGCAGCAGTCTGCTTCTTGTGCTCTAACTCCCACGGTGCCCTGGGAGGACAAGCTTCTACTTCTTTCCAGTTTTCCACCAGGAATGATCAAGTATGTTTCAATTAGACAAGGCCGCATGACGGCACAACTGACCAAAGTTAGGCGGGGAATAATAGGTGAGTTTTATACCGAGGAGTTTTCTTGAATGCAGGACAAATCTTTTATACCTAACTCCATGTCTTTCCTCCAGGTCTAACACAGTGGCACAAAACTTTCCAAAACCCCACCCCAGACCATTCTCCATATGGAGCTACCTCGACCCCACCAGGATCCACCTGCAATTAACATTTGCTCAGATGGCATGGTTTTGTCCCATCTTAATGGCTTTTTCACAAAGGATGGTCCCGGTGTCCAGGCAACTGGAAAAGATACAGTTTGGCACATAGGGATACTTTGCTCAATTTGATTGAATTCCCAAGGGAGTTCTTGGCTCACCTCACTTCTGAGCTAACAAGAATGCATAAAAGGGTCTTCCTTCTGTGTTTTGTCTGTTCCCTCAAAGGTCATGGTGACCACCACAAGCTCCCTTGGAGGGACTTACCTCACACATCCCATTGGGCTACATTAACCTGAAACATTTCCCCTCCTTCCATGCAGCAGACACCCCACCCCATCAGTACAAGCCACTTAACATATGTAGGTGTCCACATATCAGTAAGTGATGAATGCATGCTGTATATACATATGCATGACACTAGATCATGACAAACCTATTCACAATTATAATCCCCCTGCTATTTGGTATCTGAAAATCAGTTGATCTCTAGAATAAATTTTCATTCAATCCACTGATACCTATAACTGATGTATGTGCAAAAAATGTATCTTTTTCATATTTCTTATGAAAATAAATAACTTATGATCCTCCAGATAGCATTTAAATGCTTATGCACATCCCATCCATGTTATTTTTAAAGATAATGTGCTCTAGGATGATTTTAACTGACTAAGGATGTAAGCGTGAAGGTAAAGATGATTTTAAACCCAGTCAGGACATAGAAGTATTACATTTCGGTCCCTGGATTCTTTTTCATATTTTGAATTGACTACACTTGATTTACTGGTTTGACTACAGAGTGCTTTCTATTTATCCCCTACCCTCCAGTCCCCCCAAGGAGCTACTGTGCAGACCAGTATCCTTTAAACAGAGAAACTCTTTGCTGTCCTGGTCAAATGGAAGGCTGCTCTGCACACTTCAGATGGCTGAAGTTTTCTCTGAAATGAAATACAGGAGCCATAACTCAGTTTCTCTGGCAGTGAACCAGAGAGGCCATTTATCAGGATGTGGCAGACATTTATCTCCTCAAATACTCCAAGGCAGATGGAAATAGCATCTAGCCTCCTGTCAGAATAAATAACCCAATATTGCCCACCACCCATGAAAAGACCCAAACAGATCAGTGGCCATAGCTCAGCTAGAAACGAGCCCAACCAGTCAGCTATAAACTTTTGCTCCCACTCCCTCTGTGGGCATCGGCAGGCTCCTTCCTCAATGGGCTGGCACTCTAGAACCAAGGGCTTCTAGCTTCCAGGCCTATGTTTTGATCCTCTTAGTAAGAAATCCAAAGCTAATGCATTATTTACTAATGTAAAATTCCAATCTTTCTCTCTTTTGACTTAATTAGGAAAAGGACTTTTTCCATCTCCCAACCTAAATGCAAACATTTAAGAATTGCCTCCTCCAAAGAATACTTTGGGATAAGCTCTGTCCCTCTTTAAAAACAAATAGGTCACATACACTTAAAATGGTTAAAATAGTGAACTTTATGTTATATGTACCTCACCACAACTTGAAACCATTTTTTTAATTAAAAAAAAAAAAAAGATCAGTTGGAAACTCAGGAATAGATAAAATTCATGAAAATGCCAGATTTTAAAATATTGTCCTTGCTTGATTGTATCATATTTAGAGTACATCTAAGTTCTCCAAAGACAGACACAGTGGTAAACTAGCATTTTTCCCCTGTAATGCCAGCCTTATGTTAGCATCGTGCATTAAATTTCTGAGACATTCGAAGCTACACAGTGATACTTTAATTTATGAAATTTATAAGCATAGCCAATTCCAGACGTCAAAAAGGCTGAACGAAGTCTAAATAGACTAACATAAGATTTCTGGCCAGTCCTTCCTCCCTCCATTCCCAAAGAGGATTTTGATCTAAATTTTACATCTTTTTACTATTTTTTTAGTGAGATAATTCTCACTGAACCTCTTGTGCCTTAGCTAAGAAAATCTCTGATAGTAAATCTGAAAAGTCACAAATAAGCCAAGGCATTTTCTTTTGTTTGTTTGTTTTTTTATAAAAATATGGCTTCTTTCCCCCAAAAGTTCCCCCTACCCTTTTTTAAAGTAACCTCATCAATGTTTCTGAGAGATTGTCAACTCTTTAAGAAGAGAGGGGATGATATAGAGCCTCTGTAACTCCTCCTTCCATGGCTCACTGCCATTCCTTGGTAGATGTTCAGAAAGGCATACTGGAATGATTTGAATCAGCATGACAACTGAAAGATTCTTAAAAAAAATATTTGGGAGATGACAAAAACAGAAGCATTGTCTTAGGCACATTGGTGTTCATTAAACAGCCAAATGCTGTCCCTGAAAAATGAATCACCCAGAAAGATGGCCAGAGGGCTTTGCCTGGTCTAGGTTCAGATATTTGGCCAGCAGGAGAGAACTTTTTTGCATTAGGGTCAAGCCACAATTGAGCATCTCAATCTACAGCTATGTTTGTAAATTTTCCAAGCAAGTCACACCCTCACACTCCTGCCTCCTTGACAAGCTGTCCTCTAACCTCATAGAGTATTCTTCTCAACACTGACACCTGGCAAATAGTGACACACAATTTAACACACCTTTAACAGTCTGTGAGATCTTCCGTGACATGGCCTGATGAGACTCAGAGGATCCCTTCTTTATCTCCCCAAGCCCACTGTGTGTTTCCCAACTTGAGCCCCTCCCCTCCTGTTACAACTGTTTGTGTATATGGTTTTCACTGCTCCCTCTAGATTATGTAGGTTATGCAATGCCTACAAAGTAGAGAGTCTATTCCTTGTCTATCTTTATATATCCTGGAAAAGGGGAAGGAAGGCAGAAGCAAAGGAAAGAAGGAGGGACGGAGGAAAAAAGAAATCACATATTCATGGACCATTCATTCATTCACCGCCTCATTCTTTCATTCATCCCAGAGATGCGGATTTAGGATGATGCTCAGAATTAAAAATTAAAAGAAATTAAATTAAAAGAAAATGCAAGATGCGGTATTAAAAGCAAAAAACAAGCTAACCAGAGAATCACTGCTATCAAGGTCAAAATCAAGCCTAAAGGGGCGCCTGGGTGGCTCAGTGGGTTAAGCCTCTGCCTTCAGCTCAGGTCATGGTCCCAGGGTCCCATGGTCCTGGGATCGAGCCCCACATGGGGCTCTCTGCTTAGCAGGGAGCATGCTTCCCCATCTCTCTCTGCCTGCCCTTTGGCCTACGTGTGATCTCTCTCTCTCTCTCTCTCTATCAAATAAATAAACAAAATCTTAAAAAAAAAAATCAAGCTTAAAGTCTGGAAACCCAGGCAGTTGTAAAGTTAAGAGGCATGAGACAGGGTTGGTTCACAAGTCAGGGAGTTCACAAGTCAGGACAGTCAGCGCAGTAGTCACTGCCCTCTTCACATGGGGCATGTGTGGTTTTCAGTTTTCTGCAGTTCCTACCACTCCTTACAGCTTCGTCCACCTAGATTCATTCAACTCTAATACCAATCTAGACGTGGTACTTGGTGTCTGGGTTTGGGACCTTTGACCTCAGGGACCCCCTTAACAAATGATTTTTTTTTTTTTTTTGGAACTCATCTGATCCACTGGCTTGGGTGCCAAGAATCTAGACACTTCTGAAAGAAAAATAGCTTATTGGTGATAATGATTTTTAACCACGAAGCCATAAAGCCTTTGGTAATATCTCTAGCTTCATGCATCAAACCAGGCATCCTAAAAGTTACTTGAGGGCAAGGAGCACTTGATGACAAGTAACTAGTAAAATACATAAACACACAGACACAGGCACCCCGACCACTGCCCTTACCACCACCACCACCACCAGGAGAACAACAAGAACAAAACAGACAGGCCCTTTTCCCTCAAGACACTGATTTTTCTTTCTTCTACTCCCTCCAGAGAAAATGTTATAATTCTGTGCACTTTGCAGAGCTCCCTCGTACAATGCCAGCAATGGCCTTTTCTTAGTTCTGTTCTAATAAGAGTTATGATCCCATCATTCAACACAAAAGTCCAGCTGCTATCACAGGAGGGTTGTTCATTTTCAAGCAAAGCTGAAAAGTGGCTGTGTTTAGTCCGTGATTTTTTTTTTTTAAACGAGGTTATATCTATTTTTGCCTCCTTGAGAGCCAGGGCTGCAGGAGATGGCAGGGAGCAGGAAGTCCTTGAAATCAATTGGCTTTATGAAAACGAAGGGTCTAAGACATCCTTCATTTGCTCTAACCATAATCCATTGGACTTACATTTTGTGCTCTGCCTATCAAATCAAACCTTCCCCGAGGAAAACCTGATTCTTTTAGGGCCAGTCTGGGCTCTGAGAGTGCAAGCCACATGGCCTCCTTCAATAAGTCCCCATTACCGCCGACTGCAATGGTTTCAGAGCCAAATCCCAAGGGTTCCCAAGATGGATCATTCAGTCTTCTGAGCAATCAATCCCTAGCGCTTGCCAATCCGGCACCCCTACACCCACCTCGGCTGAGCTGGGGAGTGGCCTGCTTTGTGGCCTGGGGGAGCGGCTCCAACACAGAACCCTCCTCTTTCACAATCCTCTCCACAGACACTCAGAGAGGGCAGTGGGAAGGCATGAAAACAGAAGCAGGGGCTGGGGGAGGAGGCAGGGAAATTCCATCCTCAACAGGTTTATCTTAAAAAAAGAAAGCGGTTACTTGACCCTTTGCAAAAACCTCACGCCCCGCGGTGCCCTTCGGAAAACTCCAGCCTCTCAGCTATGTTGTCACACACTGAACCCACACCCGGGGTGTTAAGTATCACTGGCTGTGGGACAGAGAGATGTCATCATTCCCTCCTCCTGGCTGGTGTCTTTAAATAGTTCCTCTTATTTACGGGTGTACATAGTGTTAATGTCCTTCGGTTGCTCCATTTCCAAGGATGGAAAAGCAGTTGCTAAGCATTTCTAAATGACAGCCCCAGGGTTCATTAAAAATATGGCAAACATTTGCTAAGCTCATTAAGGGCAATTTTTGTGTGTGTGTGTATCAGATTCCTCCTCTGCATGTTCTGCGTGACCAAACATCTATTAACCCTAATCCCATTGATGAGTCGGATACATTCAAACCGGCAATTAGACAAAACAAAAGGGATATTTATGGAGAGACTCCTAAATGGGCTTTCATATTGGTCTAAGCTGTTTGAAAACGACAGTTTAATTCCCCTCTGTTAATCCCCTGCTTCCAGAGCACTCTCTTTGTTTGATTATAGGCTGTCAGATTGAGGGATTCTGATTGAATCAAAATTTGAGGCAAACTGGAAACACATCATAATTACACCATTGAAGCACCTTTGCCTACCGTACGAGCCAGCGAAGTGCTCTACAAAATGAAGACTTGGCACAAAAGCTTTCTAAAACATGCTGCTTGTACAATTAAAAGCCACAGAATATGAAGTAGGTGGTTGTTTCTCTGGATCCTTTCGAAAACCCTCCAGCTGATGACTTTGGTGGTAAAATCTCATGTGTTAAATCTGCTGATGAGGCAAAAATATTTTAAGATGGGCTCCCTCTGCTCTGCTTCCCCTCCACTCATTTGCCTTCCACCCCAACCGCGACTGTGGACTTGTCTGACCCACAGTGGTTAATCTGAGCACCGGCTCTCATTTGGCCATGCCAGCTTTCCATTAACTCAGGGCCGTGGTGGTGTTATTATTAGAGGCGGAAAGGATTCTGCATCACTTACATGGTGTAAAGCTGGACAAATAAACAAGTACTGACTATGGATGTCTCCCAACCACACGGGGCCTCAATTTTTGAATGTGCTCTTTCAAATAGCAAAATGACCCTTCTCTAGCTTGTAAAACCTCTCTTTGTTTTCCCTCAAAGAGAAGGAAACTCACCCAGAGGAGTGGACTTTTGACAGAGTTCCCCAGCAGTAACATCATTTTCAAGTGGCTCTTGACCAGCTGAGCTTTTTCAAAGTGTAACTTTTATAGCCACAAAGGATCATGTCTTATTTGGGTTCATTAAATTTCCTCTTACTCGGCAAAGGGCTGACCAAACTCACAGCTGCTGAGAGAGAGAAGCCAACCCTTCATCATTCTTCAAGTCGATTCAGCACTGGTCAAGGCTCTATTTGGAAGCCCTTTTAGACCTCATAATTTAGTCTCTGTTGGAAAGTGGGGGCGGGGATGGGGGGAGAATTCCCTTGTCCTGGTTAGAAAGGCATCTCCTTTCACTACCAGCAGAGTTCTAGCATTGCTGCTGTTAGCATGGCAGCGAGATACAAGTTGACTTACAAAATTGCAGCCTGACTGAGGCAATGGTGTTGGGGTTCACAGTAAGAAATTTTATCTAAGAAGCAAAGAGAAAAGGAACATGAGCTCCACAAGAGCCAGATTGTCAACCCAGGATCACTCGCCATCTTCTGTTCTCCCTCTGGAAACTGTACTTCCCAGAATCCCCTGCCACCAGGATTCTGGGTCAGATACTTCCAAGGAAAGGTTCTCACTCAGGGTTTGGAAAGCAGACAGAAGAAGCCACTTTTCTACAGTAGCAGCTGAGGGCTGGTGACTCGCAGGTCCCCATATCCTACTGAAAATCACTGTGTGGCTGTCATGGCTTCCTGCACATTCAGATTTCTTGGGCACCAGCAATTCCCTCTTAACCTTGGCTCCCAGAGTTTGTCATGGGTATGCAAGCCTCTAATTCCCTGTATTAAAATATTTCCTGCTTCAAATACCTGGCCAGACTCTGACTGATCAGGTGACAGATGCCCAGAGCTGGGGAAGAGAACTGAGTTGACTGAGGCCAGACCACCCTGAAGTGGGGAGCCTCCTATCTCATTCAGGCATGAAGGCATCCTTTCAACAAATCCTTATGGAGCACCTACAATATCCTAAACCCTCTGGTAGAAATTAGTAATAAAGAAGTACGTTTCCTAACCCATAGATATGATAGTATAATCAATAGGGAGTTGATGGGGGGTGCAGACAGCTACAGATGCCATTACAGGGGAGACTGACTAGCAGAGAATAGCCATAAGAATGTAATTTAGGGAATAAATGTAGCTGGGAACCAAACAGACCTGAGTTGTAATCATTTCCTAACCATGTGGCCTTGAAGCAACCAAATCAGTTTACTCTCTAAGTGCACGCTTTCTGGTTCTCTTCTTATAGGATTATTATGATTTTAGAGATAATACATGTAAAGCATCCAGCCTAAGAACAGAAGTATAGTAACCTCTCAGCAAATGATATTGGCAGCTTTTCCCCATTCTATGCACTAAGATTCCTAAAGGCAGCTGCCATGTTTGAATGACTTGGAGTCCCAAGAATATACCCAGCATAGTGTGTCTTAAGTCTAAAATGTGTTCAAAAACTCATGAATGAGTGATATGAATGAGTATACGCATAAACTGTGTGGTACATAATACATGTCGGTAATTGAGCTCTCTATATTATGATTAAATATAATACTACAGATATGTGGTAAGCCCAGTAGGAGCAAAGGGGAAAGAAGTCTTGGGAAAGTCAGAGAGGGAAGGGAGCATTTGAGCAGAGCCTTGAAGGACATTTGGACACAATGATAGAACACCAATACAACTGGTTGAAAAGAGAGCTCTGGGCACTCTGGCTTGGACATCTTCAAACCTGTCTTTCTGGATGATGACTGAGCCTTCCCACCTGGGCGAGTGAGCCTCTCGTGACCCATTCACTATGAGCCCTGTGATTCTATAAGCTCTCAGACAGGGAAACCCACACATCACACAAGAACGCCCTATGAGTGACGCAGGCTCATTCCTGCTTGAGGAAATGAATTCAGAAAGAAAATGATAATCTACAGGGAGTAACACCCACACAGTTATCACTCAAATGGTCCCAAAAGGCTCTGAATCTGATTGAAGCAGTGCTTCATAAACTTCCTTTCAAGGGGTTTCTCTGTCATCTTAGTAATTATGAAAGACTTTTATAGTCTGATTAAATATGTTCAATCTCTATTCAATTTCATACTATTTTAAAACTATACCCACTGTTTCTCTTTTTCTAATTTTCCCTTTTTTTTTTTTTTTGGCCTTTACACTTTTATTATCTTGGGGTTTCCCCTTCTCCCCCCCCCCCTTCCCACTCCCTCTTCAAATGTCAACAATAATATTCCAGGATCAATTTTAAGTGACCTCTTCATTCATGGTGTATTTTTCCTAGTCTTCTTCTGGCAGAGTCTCAGATCAGTACAGTGGCTGCAGGCTTTGCTGGTTTCCATGTTTGTTGAATATTTCATTTATTCCTTTATTGGCTCACTCCGTAAATAGTTACTGAGCATCTACTCTGTATAAAGCAGTGCTCTGGGTGCTGAATATACAGCAGCGAACAGATTAAGCAAGGCCCTTGCTTATGGAACTGACCTTCTGGATATATCGAAAAGTAAGTGAAGGGATAAGTAATTTGCCTCCGGGGCCCTCTCACTTCCCCCTTTCAACAACTGTTTTGTCCTGTGTTGCTCCCTTTATTCCGCTCACTAGCAAAACGTCTCTCTACCTGAATTCCCCACCGCTGCCTGGTGCTCCCTGAAGATCCCCTTCAAGCATGCCCATTCCATGTGGGACCTAACCCATCTCACTCAAATTAAGTCAATCTATCTCACCTCCCAATGTTTCTCAAATTAAGATATGTGTGTGGTACACAAAAACTTTGCAAACCTACAGGGAACATGCACTGCCTCTTCCTAGGGCATAAGTCCACTAGAAGATAAACGGAGTTAGAGCAGAGCATGAAACAAAATCAACATCAAAATTTTCAATATAACAAGGGAAAAAAGAGACCTCCTTTGGTTGGTTTCTTTAAATTATGCCCCAGAGTCCTTGAAAACAGTAAGAGAAAGACAAATGGGAACAAAGGAGGAGATCAAGACAGAGAGAGAGAGATGAGCTGGGAAGCAGGGAGGTGCACATACATTCCAGAAGAATGATATCATGAAACCCTCAAGAGCTGTGCCAGATCCCAGTTCCAGAGGGCATGGATCTCCAGCTTTAACCTCACACTGGTCTCCCACTGAAAGCCCTCCAAAGGCATCCTGTGATGGTCAGAAAAGCATGCCAGCCTGTGTTACGCCATCTTTCCTTGCCCCCCTATCAGAGTGTGGCTACCCTTCCTCCTACATGTCTTTCTTCAGTCACTGGGCCTTTCTTTTCTTCCCCAATGTGACCACTTTTCCCTCCTTTGACATTTTGCAAGAGCTGCTGCTATCTTTGCTCCCCACCCCACCCCATTTTCACCCACATCATGTCACCAACTGGTTAGGATCTTTTTCCTTGTCATTCGTCTTTTGCTTAAATGACACCTTCCTAGGGACATGTGATAACATTGATCCGAAGGAGACTTCCAGTCAATCCCTCCTCTGTCTCCTCTTCTATTTCTCTGAATGGCAATGATCACTATCCAAAAAGATCTTATTTACATATTTGTCTAGTTGATGTTTATCTTACACAACCTCGATTTCAAGTCCCATGAAAGCAGGGACCTGGTCTGTCTTATTTCCTGACACCAACATTTCCCCCCAAACATCTGTGATAAAGTAGTCACCCCTTTAATGCTTGTTTTGTCATTAAGGATTAAGGGAACACATTCCATAAGCCTTTCCTGAGAGAAAATGAGGGGAATGGTATTTAAAAAAAAAAAAAAAAAAGGGAAGAAAATGATATACAAATGAAGATTTGTTTCTCTTACTTTACAATTTGCCATAGAACTACATAAATATAACTATTTATATAGGTAATTGATCATATCTACAAATTCCCAAGAATGGTTCATTTTGTTAGTCAGCTTTTTTAATTGAGATTTATTATTCTAGCCATTGTGTTAGGCACTGAAGACCTAGAGATGAATGCTACATTATTTATACCTTTGAGGAAGTGGGGAGAAAGTTGCTAACAGTCTGGAAAATGCTTTGATGGAGTTGTGTACAAATTATTTTGAGCAGAGGAGGGACTGGCTAAGTCTTGCCTAGAAGAGTTGCAGAAACAGCATTAACATATGTTTTGGGTTTGGGAAGATAAGAAGAAATTTTAGAAGCAGAGATGAATGGAAAGTTCAGTTAAGGAGAAGGGCAAGAACGTATGTAATAAGGGAAAATCAGCAGAGGTGCTGCTGTTACAATCAGGGGAAAGGTGAATATTTCCCCCATGGTGGGAAGCCAGGGAATAGGAGAGAAAGATGGTGGAAGGTGGATTTGTGAAGGATCATTATTGTCAAACTATAAGATATGGACAATCCTTTGGCCACTAAGGAGTTATTGAGAGGTTTTAAGGGGAATGGTGACAAGATCAGACCTGTGTTTTAGAAAGGCAAGTGGAGGCCATGAAGAGAATGGCTGTCCAGGAGCCATGACAGAAGACCCAAGTATACTGCGTTGAGACAGTCAAGAGATGACCAGCGTGGTGTCCTGGGATGGAGGAAATCAACCCAGAGGTAGAGGTGACAACACTCACTTACTTATTAGATGTGTGTGATGAGGAAGTGAGAGAAATTATGGACAAATAGGGACATTGTCAGAGTGGTCACAGCAGGAGCAGATAGGAACACGAGAGAGAGAGAGAGAGAGAGAGAGAGAGAGATTGAAGGGAATTCTCTTGAGTGCTAATATGGTTGAATGCATGACTCATTCCAGCAGCCCTGGCATTTTATTGGTTGTTAAAGACCTCTAAACCTTAGCCAGTAGGTATTTAAAGGCTGAGATAAAAAGCATCATGGCAGGCCAGCAGGGTAGGTATTTTTAAGACAGGGTGTCTGTCCCAGAATCCCTGCCAGTCACCCACAAAGACCACTGCCTTCATTAACTGAGCGAGGGCCAAGCCTGCTGCCAGCCACCATTGACACTCCCCCCATCCCTACTGTCATCCATTATGCCTTGTTGCAATCCATCTAACATAATGAGACCACTTTGCAATTCCATTATGATTCACTCTCAAGTTTAAAAGCTGTAGTCAAACCACTGATGAGAGAAAGGCATTAGGGAAGTGTGGAGACATCCTCTGGAGTTCCACAGGCTTCCCTGGCAGCCGAGCTAACCTTCTGAGTGCACCTCACAGAGTGGATTTGCCAGTTTCTTTCTCCAAGAGTATTAGTAAAAATCTATAGCTCCCAGTTGGATACCGAATGCAGCTGCCACATCTGTGTGGTGCCAACAAAGTACTTCACATGGACAGACAGCTTTCTGAGGCTGCTTTATTTCTTGTCAGCCATTCAAACCTCACTCCAACAGAAATCTTTTGTATTGAAGCTGGTGGCCACAAAACCGGAATGTGTCTTCTGGTCAAATGTGCCTTTTATATGTCATACCACGTTTCTTTTCCTCCCTGATTTTTTTTAAGATGGAAAAAAATGCAGTTGGCTTTTCCTGATGCCATGTTCATTATGGTCATAAACATCCTAACAGAAGCAGATCTGTTCACATTGAGGATTTCTGTGCCCAGAAAAATGCCATTCACAATTCAATAACTGTATTTGCCTTATTGCTTTGGAATAGAGGCTGCCTTAGTTGAAATTTACTGTGAGGCCACTGACACACTGTCAGAGTTTGATTAGTAAAATGAACCAATAAATCTCTCTCTTTTTTTTTCAACAATACTTCATATAGTCCAGTTCTCAAGTCGTCTGGGTAATGTTTACACAGTTCTGAAAGAAGAGCCTAGAGCATTCTTCTTTAGCCCAGCACCTTCTTCTGCCATCGTATTGAAACTAAAGGTTATGGGTTTTTAGATCAAAGCTCTGAATTGGCATGAAGCCTAGCTAATTACTCCATTGGCACTGAGCCCCTTGGGAGATCAGATAGGCCTTCCTCACCTTCAATACAGCTAAGAAATGGGGAATTATAGACTGGATAAGGAACTGAGAGGAATCATTCACCGCAGACAGAGTTGAAAAGAAGTATCTGTTGGAAGACAAGGCCCCTTGGCACCATATCTGAGACTCACAAACGACAAAGCAGATGTGAAACGCTACTGGGGGTGGGGGTGCAAAAGAATTGGGAAAGACCTGAGGGATCTTTCCCATAATTCTAACCCTCCCCAAGAGACTTGGACTCCCTAGTCCAATGAAGGGAGAAACATTTCTCTGGCCAGAAAAGGAGCAAACCAAAATATGCAAAACTTCTGTGGTTGTGCCTTAATACTCCTTTAAAAGTGATTTTAATGCAAATCTATAAATCCCTTGGCTACTCCCTAAAGAAAAACTCTCCAATAGTTAATAAGACAAATATCTGTTCACATTCTTCAATCAATGAGCAATACATTTTTGTTAAGAGCTGTGAGATCTCAAAAACACAGGTAAGGGTCTCTTCCCATTAGAGCCTCATAGTCTGAGGAGACCGACAACCATGCCATTATAAAAATGCAGAGGGGGGATATGGAAGGAAGAGAGATGATAAAAATATGTGAAGACTGGATAGACCTAGTTGTAATGGGAAAGGGAAGATTTTTATTTTAAAGACTTATTTATTTTAGAGAGAGTGTGTATGCCTGAGTTGGGGGAGAGGTAGAGGGAGAGAACTGCCAAGCAGACTTCCCACTGGGCCTGGAGCCCAACACAAGGCTCAGTCTTATGACTCTGAGATCATGGCCCAAAGCAAAACCAAGAGTTAGGCACTCAACCTACGGAGCCACTCAGGCACCTCAGGAAAAGGAAGATTTGATTTGAGCCCTGACTGACAACTTGAACTTCAGCCAACAAGGTAGGAACAGAAGAAAATTATACATGGAAGGGATTCTAAAAGCAGATGGAAATATTTGAGAAAGTTCAGGGCATATAGAAGGAGTCATGAAGAGAGCTGGTATATACAAATACAGGGTTGAGTCCTGCAGGGGGTCGAACATGGGGATGGTGCAAATGACCACCTTTCAAGTCTGAGAATTTGGGGCTTTCTTCTGCATGCTTATGTAAGGATCCACTAAATGGCTTTGGGGAAGGCTTTGGAGAAGGTGTGACCAGATCTCAGCTGCAAGGAGATAAGGGGAAGCCGTATAGATTTTGGACAGGAAGAGTGAGGTGCTAGAGATAGTCTGGTTTTAAAGCTATTACAAATTCTAGACATGAGGTAAGGCAGATAGGATAGTGACAAGAAAGAGAGAGAGAATTGGTCAAGGATGTGTGTACTGGGCTATAGAGTGGCCCTTCAAAGATGTTCACATCCAAATCCCTAGTATTTATGTATATGTGACCTTACCTGGCAAAGGGGACTTTGCAGATGGGATTAAGGATCTCAGATTAGAAGATTACCCTGAATTATAAGGATGGGTTCAATCTAATCACAAGAGTCTTTATATGAAAAAGGGAAAAAGATCAGAGTCAGAGAGAGAAAATGTAAGGATGGATACAGAGATAAGATAGGAGGAAAGATGCTATCTTATTAGTTCTGCAGGTAGAGGAAGGAGGCATCAGCCAAACACCACAGATGTCCCCTAAAAGCTAGAAAACGTAAAGAGGTAGATTCTTCCCTAGAACCTCCAGAAGGAATGCAATCTTGCTGATGCCTTAATTTTAGCCCAAGAAACTACTTTGGACTTCTGACCTCTAGAACTATATGATAATAAATCTGTGTTGTTTTAAACCACAAAGTTTGTAGTCATTTGTTATGGTGGCAATGGGAAGCTGATACAGGGTGAGACAGATTTCCCAGGTAGTATTAATAGTATTTATCAACTGATTGCATCCGGAAAGTAAGAAAAAGAAAAAGCTGAAAGTGACTTAGTAAAATCATTGATAAAAGCAATTAACCACTAACAAGAAGAAAAATTGGGCAGAGGAGAGTATGGTGAAGAGAATAAGATCCAAAGGCAAGAAGAAAGAAAGAAGAGAGCTTAGAAGAGAACCTTGGAGAACCGCTCCTCCATCTTTCAGCATGAGGATGACTGAGGTCCCAAAGAAGGGGAGGAAAGGAGACTAATGTCCTGAATCTTGCTCTATGCCAACTCACAATATTCATTTTACTAAAACGCTTATAATTAATAATTTCTGGATCTTAGGGAACATGTATCAGGACAATTCATAGCTTCATTTTAGGTAGAGTCCTCTGTATTCCATGTGTCTCCTTTCTGTAATATCTGTTCTGATTTATATTACACCCGCTATGTGTGTGATTTAAATGTCGATGTCCCTTTGTCTTCCTCTTCAAGCTCACCAGAAAGAACACACCACAAGCCATTGACAATTCTATTTAAACCCAAATGCTTCCAAATTCTTCACTATGGGAGGCCACCCTGCAAGGTCTGGCTCTTCCAGTACCTGTTCCTTCTTCCTTGAATGTTCACATAGAATTTCCAATTTCTCACCCTTCTGGTAGGAAAAGAGGACTTCCTCCAACAGTGGTCACTCAGGCCCTGAAGTCTCCACTACATTTCCAAGTGGCTTTCCAAAGAATTTTCCAAAGATCTTCCCTTCTTCTAATGACATATAAGAGAATAACATTTTCTCCATAGTGTTACATGTGTATTTGTGATATGTAACTTCAAATTTTTGTGGAACAAGATATAATGCAAATAAAAAAACACCTTCTTGCCTTGACAAGTCAGTGTCCAGAATTTCCACGAGCCTTTTAGGACAGAAATCTGTTTGATCTGTAATCAGAAGATATTCAATCCATTCCTTTCCCTTCTGTTGGGAATGCAATTAAATAAACCACAGAAACAACACACCATTGTAAAACTGAAGGTAAGACAACAAAAAGGTCATTTGTCTACATCTTCTGAGAACTCTCCTGGCAAATTGTACCCAACTGTCTAAACTGGCTTAGCAACTGTCTTCCTTGTGGTGGGCTCAGCTGGAAACAGCTGTCTTATCCAACTGTCACTCTAGGCACAGCGACAAGATCCTGTGAGCTATTCAGGGACCCATGAAAATGCTAGACACCTGAAAAAAAAGTTATTACCTCTAAAAGGAAGGCTGAAATTCAAAATTAATAAATGTTTAATTTAATGCCTATAAAATATTATACTCCTCAGATTTACCAATCATTAAATTTAACATTTGCAAAATTTTACTACGACTTGAAAATAATCAGGAGCATCTATTTTCTCACTTAGCAAGGATTTTGAATGCACAATGATTTCAATGAAATCACCGTCAATCATGAAGTAAATGAGTTATTTGACAGCAGATAATTTTAAAAGTCAATTATAAAAATCTTGTTGCTTTATTTACAACAAAATTTATATTTCATTTTGGATCTGGCAATATGTAAATGTTGGATGTTCTTTGGTGTAGAAATTCCAAAATTACAATTATTTTTTAGAGTTTATGCAGACTAAAATGGCCCTGGCTGAAAGTTTTCTATTGAAGATGCCCCCTTCTTTCCTCTTCTAGCGATGTTTATATGGCGTGTTCCCATTCACTTTCTCTCTCATTCTTGCCTACATCTTATTAAAACTCTTGGATCTTTCACTTACTCTCTTCCTGCTCCCACAGACTTTTCTCTTCAGACAACTATTCAGCCTTGATCTGATCTTCTGAGGCACCTTGAACTCTAGTTTAAAAGCTGCCTGAGATAGGTACCTAGCTATACTCAGCACCCTGCAGAAGCATGTGATGGCCCACAGAGGCTACCGTAGAGTTCCAGAACCATCCTCCTGCTACTTCCTCCGTCAATCTTAAAGTATAGGTTGTGCATAGCAACACAACTAGAAAATGGTGTTGTAACCTGAACTCTGAACCTAGCATGCTCCGTTATCATCAGTAGCAGAACTACTCAAGGAAGGATTCATCTTTAGTTCTGAGCTTCCATTGGGTGGTTCTACTCTCGAATCCCCTGGATGGGCTGTTCTTAGTAGAAAGAGGAAGTCAAGAGTGCAAGCAGTACCTCTCCATCTACCAAGCTTTCTTGGGTCTAGATGGTCCAAGATGCTAAAGACCATAAACTTCCATGTCTGACAGCCTTGCCCACTCAGGTAAAGAGTTAGTCAAATGTTCTATATGACACTGAGCAAGACATTACCTCTTCTGCAATATAAGGACTTCTGTTTAATCAAGGATGGCCAACAGTTCTAAGATTCATTGGATACAATAGTGACTCATTTCAGACCCCAAAGAGCACCCAAAACTCTGTTCACAAAAGTTCAAGAGGACCAGTACTTCTGGGCAGTTTATTACTATTCTAAATATGGGAGATAGCTTATCTCCCATATTTAAAATGTCTCCACTTGACATTCGAATTTAATATGTCAATTGCAACAGAGAACCTATTTTCTGAAATTTGAGAACCAGGGGTCAGGAGGCACAGAACTATCCTAGGAATTCTTTCCACCCACCCTTAGGATTCTTCAGTAGGTTCTTGAGAGGATATGATGTGGGCAGCACACTGATATCCCACGTAGAGGACTTCAGGTGTGCCCTACACTGGGCCAAGGGCCCATACAGGATATACACCAACAGTACCAGGTCCCACAAGAGACCATCCACATGGGCAACTCCCTCTGGCTTAGAGTCCATGATGCCCACATTACTCACTCATTTTAGAAGTTGGAAGAAAAATAACCATATATCATGAGGGATGTTCACTGGACCTGTTGTGATGATCATCTGCAAAATATACAATACTGAGTTGTTACATTGTACACCTGAAATTATTATAATGTTATGTCAATTATACCTCAATTTTTTTTTTTTTTTTTTTTTTTTAGAAAAAGAAGAACAAAGAAGTAGGAGCTTGGGATCTGGAGCTCTTCAAATGGAAAGAGGTCACCAACCCTGTCCTTGTGCATCCTGTCACTTCAAATTCTCTATTCTGTCTGGTTTTCTACATGTCCCCAATCCAGGTCCCAGGTGGCCCAATCCAAGGTGTGAAGCTGGAATATTTCATGAGGCAGAACTGAGTGTCCCTCACTTTTCCCAGGCCACTGGGGAAAAGGCAGCTCCATGACTAAAAACCCATCTCCCATAGATTAATCTCCCTTTAATCCTGAGGACTAAACCATTCCACAGAAAACTGTGAGGAAACATCTGCTCTTCATACACACACACAGGTGCCCAGGATTCAGAATCCCTACACCCTCCTTCTATCACTTAGCTTTTGGAGACTATCATCCCTAAATTACCCCAAGTATATTAAAACTTTCGACTGGCTAAGAATGCCCAGGAGACTGCGATGTGTACTTGGTAAATGGGCCCATTATTATTCCTGGTTTCAGACTTACTTGGGACTTGTATGCAGCACTCACTCAAAGGACACAGAAATGTACAGTCTAGATTTTTTGAACAATCCCTTCTATATCCCAGGGTCTCCAGAAGTAAGCACTAAATATCCTGCTTGCTCCCATTCAGGATCTCCTGACACTCAGAAATGCATTTTATCTGGAGTTTATCGGTATCCTTTGCAACCTTCCTGAACCGGCCTCAGTCTTCGTCTACTGCTTTTATTTTCCTGGCCTGCCTTCTTCAAGCACTGGGCAGAGCACGCATCCCATCACAGCAGCCCGGGATACTGGACTAGTAGCCGTTAGTCACCTTTCTGTCCTGGCTGCTGGTTAGTGACTGGCAGGCCCCCTTCGAACCCCAGCTCCTTTCTCTTCCCTCCCAGATATCTATTTCTCCACATCAAAAACAGCAGAGTCTCTTCTAAATATCTTCATTGTCATACCTCACCCTACATTCCTCAGGTTGTTAGCAAATGCCTACTTTTATCAGAGGTTCGGTATCCCTGCCTAGATCTTGCCAGGCTCTTGAAATGTGGATTGCATGTTCAGTAATGCAGGGAAGGAGCCTACCCCCTGCCTGGGCAGAGGAGAGAGGGGCCCTCTGTCCAGGACTCTGTCCCTGAAGAATCTGAGTTAATGACTACCTGTATTGTCATTCACATGCAGAATTCCTGACCTGGAGAAGAAATAGTTGCTCTGCCATTCCACCCTCCCCACCCCAAGTACTGTGGGAAGCAAATGGGGGAAAAGGAAGCAATCCCGAGAGTCTTCTAGAACAGTCCAGTCCCACAAGCAGAGCAGAGAAACACTAAACAGCAATTACATCGACTCATCTGCTCAAGGGCAGGCAATTCATCATAAATGAGGTACAAATATATGCATGAAGCAAGGGAATGATATATTATGGGGCATTTAATCGTAAATGAGGCTATTAGCAATGTTTCCAGAAATGGTCTCAGCACCGTCCCTTGTTGTGGTCCTGACGGCTGCGGTGGCCACTGTTCCCGGCCGTGCAATCTTGGGGAACCACAGGAGGTGGGAGCTACTTATGAGCCTTATTCTTCCAACACTATCACCATTGAAGCTTGAGTAATGTTTTCTCGAGAATTCTATATCCTCTCTCCTCCATGCCTTTATAGTCTCATCTTTTCTTTAAATATTTGAAAGCTTATGAGCCTACTTTCTACAGGCAATCTATTCATCCCTATAGGGCTTTTCAGAAGTGAGATTAGTTTAAGTGAATGGATAATATAAAATATGCCACTAATTTTATGCAGCGTTATATTTAGAAATATAGGTGGCCTCTCCAAATTATACTAATTTGCATTAAAATGTGAAATGGGCCTTTGTTTAAAGAGTTTTTGTGCTCTTTCCACAGAAAATCTTCAGCACTTATTGAAATAGTTAAATTAGAAAAAGCTTTAGAGACTCTTCCTAATATTACCAAAAGATTTTAACATTTTAAATAAAAGCATCCTAAAACCTTTCCCAAACTCTCATGCAGTTCCCAAGGCTTAACCCCATATTGTGTTTTTTCTGCTCATTTTATACATCCTGATATTAGAGGCTAAAAAGAAAAGAAGATGCATTTAGGAATTCAATTACATAATGACACAATTGATGTTTTTAAGTTGTGAATTCCATAATAAAGCAACTTCCTTTATGAGGGAATAAAAAATACAGCATCGTGGCAGGTGTTGTAGAAGAAATTTTCATTTTATACCCAAAGTTTGGAAATAACATCTTTCTAAAATCATAAGTGCGGAAATAACATGTTAGGAAGGAAAGGAACAAATAATAGGATTTATTTGCAATGTTTGACTGCCAGTGGTGGTGCAGACACAAAATATCTACATTAAGAGTGGGCTGCTAGTAGGCAACCCTGCTGCCAGCCAGCCTCAAAGGCCTTCAGGCTCAGTGATTCCAGAAGACAGGAGATTTTCCCCCTGGCTTGCTGAATCTGATGCGAGCAGGAGTATCTTTCAACTTGCATAGCTCTGATTTAAATGCATATCCTATTACAATGAAACAGCAACTTTCTAGATCTTGACCAGGATGGCATTTTGCTCCTAAGGAAAAAACAGAACAAAATGGCCCACAAAGGGGCCATTGATGTTCAACCAGGTCTAGCTCAAGTCACAAGCAGTTTGAGCATGCATCAGCCCTGATATATACAGGAAGTGGGGCCGAAAGGGAGAGGGAGGTGAATGCCAGACCCTAGTCATGACTCCCTCTATGAAAGAGGTGTCCTGTGTCAACCTTGTGCTTGTCTGGAGAAAAATTAAAGTACCCAGGGAATTTAAAAAAAATAGTTTTCAAATTTTCAGCCTCATCGCTAACATCGAAAAACGTTTTTTGTAGCATTTGTTTTTTGCTGTTTGCCAAGCACCCCGGCTGAACTAGCATTTATTGAACACTGGGATGTGCTGGGCAACTTCACAAACATTATCTTGTGTCATCAGCCAATAAAACTATAAAATAAGCACTCCTATTTCTGCTGCATGGATGAAATATAGAATTTCAAAAAGATTAAATGACCTGCCCAAAGTTCACGGCTGGTACATGATGGGATCAGAATGGAACCTGTGTCCTTAAAGCCAGGTCCCGTGTCCTTTCATCCAGAGCCCAGCTAACCAGCCCTCGAAGTCAGTGTACCGGAACATATTAAGCTGTGTCAGCAATATTGGAGTGGAGTCCCACCCGTCCTGCGGGTTGTCAACTGTCCAGAATTTTTAAAAGAATTTTTCCCTAGAGCATCCATGGATCTCTCATGCTGTCACAGAAAACAGGAAAGAAGCTTCCAGGTGTGGCTCTAGCGCTATGGGTTCTTGCATAAGCACCTGTTCGTTTGGCAATTCCATTTTGTGACTTTCAAATTAGGGACAGTAATCATAACTAGGTAACCTTCTCTTTGTCTCTCTGTCCTGTTCCATTCTCACACCTAGTGCAGAATGGGCTTGCGATATCCTTATCCACACTGGGCTAGGAAAGGCAGCAAAGGTTAGTAAGACAGAAGTTTGTTTTGCTCTCAAGAGCATAAAGATCCTACTGATGACAAGAAAACAACTGGGAAAATATTATGAAATAATACAGAAATTTGAACACTATCTTTACATTGAATGATGTTAGAGAACTGTTGTGAAAACTTTTTAGATGTGGAGATGAACTGCATCAATATAAATTTCCTGGTTGTCATATTGCATCATGATTATGCAAGATGTTACTACTGGAAAAAACTGGGTTAAAGATATACAGAATTTCTTTATAATATTTTTTAAAATTACAGATGTATTTCTGCATTTCTCTTAAATTAAGCATTTTTTAAAAATTTAGATGTGATAATGTTGCTTTGGTTATGCTAAATATCTTTAACTCTTAGAGATAAATAATGAGGCATTTATGAATGAAATAATTTAGAAATACACATTTGGCAAAAAAAATTTTTAATGCTCTATTCACATGATGTACCAAAACATGGTCAGATTTTTAAAAGACGGAATTAAAGCATATTACTAGTATAAACATCTACCAAACTAACTAAAAGCTGTATCATAATCCTAAAAATAACATATGCCTTTGATCTCTGTGTTCTTTTTTTTGTGAATCAATTATAACCATACATTACATATGTATAAATATATTCATGAGAAATACATATAGCACAAATATAAAATTTACCTGTAATCACTTATAAGTATGTCACAATGAAAAGAAGAATAAGTGATATGTGAATAAAAACAGCTCACAATTTTTTATCAATAGAATTATTAAAAATGTTGATAGGCAGGCATATAAAAATATACTTCAGCAAATTGAAAAAGGGAGATTCCAAGGAAAATGAGATGAAACTTGCTGCTCAGCCACAAAATGGTGATAACTTGCACTTTCTTCCCAGGGGAGAGGGAAAAAAAAAAAAGAGAGAGAAGAGGCCAGGCTCAAAGCTAAATGCTTTACATCAATTATCCTCACTTAATCTTTACAACAACCTCATAAGGTAGATGGTACTACTGTTATACCCATTTCACAGATGAACACACTGAGACATCAGGAGTTGAAGTAGCTCACCCAAGGTTACACAGGTAGTGACTGAAGGGGGATTCAAACCCAAGCAGTCTGGGTTCAGAGCCTCCCTCACCAGTCAAGACTGCTAATATCAGCAAAAGAAAGGCTCTCCTGTTCTGTGGACTCTTCTCTCAAGTATTTGAAAAGACTTAAACCCTTTTCCAACCAGCGCACATCAGGATATTGCACTGCAATTTAAACCAGAATCTATCTATCAGATGAAATAGAAATTTCCAATGGGAAGATGAAGTACACATACAATTAAGAATCCTGTGTCTCCCAAATCAATAAGAATTGATTTAAAAATAAGCAATTGCCCTTTATCTGTTACAGTCAACTGCAGTCCCTCTTTTACTAAATGGTAATGAGAAATGTAGATTGAGCTCCATGGTTTCTCAAAAGTAGACACATTTCCAATGGGGCCCAGGATGATGGAAACACAGGCAACCACTTGATTTGAGTGTTGACTGTGTCTGGCTAAATTTCCATTTCAGAAAAGGTCAGATAAAGCCTTTCCAGAAGGAAAGGGGAGTCCAATACCTGATTCCCAGCATTCAATCACCCCATTCCTCTGCTTCAATCCTAAACAAAAGGGTGAAGTAGGTTTAAGTTTGCATCCAAAAATTGGACCTCACACCATTTAGATGTTGTAATAACACTTGTTCATTGTGCTTAATTTCTTGTTCCAGATTCCTTCTCTCCTTTATTTCATGCGGAGCCACCCCTTACTTACATAAAAACCTCAAGGTCCCCCTATTTAAATATTCTTTCCTCCTTGCCACCATTAAAAAACTGCTCATAGGAAATTTTCTGACCATGCCATTTATCCTAAATTTTAACTGACTAGTTAACTTTTTGTTTAAAAGTTTTAATAATAAAATTTGGGGAGGGGGAGTTAATATACATGAGGTTTCCAATTTAAAATATTATTCAAGGGGCATCTGGGTGGCTCAGTGGGTTAAAGCCTCTGCCTTCCGTTCAGATCATGATCCCAGGGTCCTGGGATCGAGCCTCACATTGGGCTCTCTGCTTGGTGGGGAGCCTGCTTCCACCTCTCTCTCTGCCTGCCTTTCTGCCTACTTGGGATCTCAGTCTGTCAAATAAATAAATAAATAAATCTTTAAAAAAAATAAATAAAATAAAATATTATTCAAAATGGGACACAACTGCAAGGAGCTCCCAGTGGTCAAATCTGGGTCATTTTGATCTGGGTCACAAAATAAATAATGATTGCAATGAACATCCATGAAGCCTTACTGTATAAATAAAGAGTTGTATAAATAAATAAGTGGAGAAGAAGATAAAGCTGTCACAGCAGTAGAATTCCAGTTAGGAAGTAAAGATGGAATGATGGAATTAGAAGATCACCAAAGCAGCAAACGTCACAGTAATAATTGTTGTGGGCAAGAATAATCAGTAGCCATAAAACTGGCATCAGTATCACCATCGATGAACGCTAAAATTAGTGGGCAAAAGATGAGAAACAGGATATTTACATAGTCTCGAAGTATCTCCCCTCAAGATGCTCATTAATTACCAAGGGAAAAAGTAGTCACATTAATATAGAGAAACTTGGAAGACACCATGCTAAACAAGCAGTCAAAGTTCTCAAAGATTAGACATAACAGCATGTGCTTCCTGATCGTGATGTGCTGAGAAGAATAGAGTATTACTTCATTGATATCCTTACCCCAAATCCTTAATTTGGATTTAATCATGAAGAAACATGAGACAAATCCAAATTGAGTACTGGCCAGTACTCTTCAAAAAGTGTCAAGGTCATGAAAGACCACAAGGCATAGGAAGTATCCCAATTAACAGAGACTAAAGAGACTTAAGGACTCAATGGTTTAGGGGATCCTGTATCAGATCGTGGTCTAGAAAAAGGACATTGGTCAAACAACTCGTGTTAGGAAACTTGAATAAGGTATATAGATCAGTTAAATGTATCATGGGAATGTTAATCTCTTGGTTTTGATAATTATACCGTGATTACGAAGATGTTAAAGTCTGGGATAGGTAGGAAACAGTGTAAAGGAATTCTTTGTTTTTGCAACCATTTTTAAGTTTGAAATCATTCTGGTCACCAAAGTGTCCCCCCAATAGATGAAAATACAAGGAAAACTAAGAAGACTGATGTCCCCAAATTTTGAAGGCTGAACATTTTGAGCCATGTAAGGTGTTCACCTAAATTCCTGACCAGTAGTAGTTAAAAAAAAAAAAAAAAGTAGCAGTAGTCATAATAATCAGAACAAAAGTAGCAATAGCTAATCTTGGCTAACTGTTTACCATGCAACAGATACCGGATGTAGGTTATAATGGTTAGGGATGTCCAACTCTTACTTTTGGCTCAGGTCATGATCCCAGGGTCATGAGATGAGCCCCTGAGTGTAGTGTCTGTTTGAGATTCTCTCCTTCTCCCTGTTCCCCTCCTCTCTCTCTCTCTCTCTCTCTCTCTCTGTGTCTCTCAAATAAATAAATAAAATCTTTTTTTTTTCTCTAAGATTATCGTGTTTAGTTCTGATAACAATTTCATGGAGTGAGATACATTCAGTAAATGCTGACATTCAAAAATGCTAACTCATCTTCAGCAACTGGGAAAAAAATTAACGAAGTCAGGGACCAAGTCTTTCTTATTTAGGTGTATATTACCAGAACCAAGCATAGTGCCTTATACATAACCACGATACAATGTGCATATTTGTTGAATTGATGAATTAATAAAAAAACACTTGCGATCTATCCACCCTTTGTACCATGAATAAGCAGCTCTACCCACCCTTTTCCCCCAAAATATAGGCAGCCAATTTTCACTCCCCCATATTGCTGGACAATCTTTCCTAGCCATCAAAAGAATTGAGATATTCATCTCTGTGCTTTTAGGACTTTGCTTTTCCTCCTTTGCCTCATCTTTTTATATTCACCCAGAGGCCACTGGTCTCAGAGAACAGAAATATGGCAAGAATAACATCATGCTGTTTTGTGGGAAGTACAGTCACCCAAAGCAACTCACTGTGGATGGGAGACACTAGATGGAACCTTGGTCAGCTTTGGAAAGTAAGCTGGAACTCGACAGATATGTCAGTCTGTACAAGAAGGGCTCTTAAGCAGTGCACCATGGAGTGGGGAAGGAAGCCCAAGGGCCCTCATCAGCCCTGCTGGCAGGTAGACGGAACGCAGCAGCCCCACCTGCAGATATGTAGAGAGACAAAGACAAAATTAGGCTGACCGAAAATAAAAAGTACTGAAAAATAAGGTAAGTATAATTTCACATGGAACAAACTTCTGAAGGAAACAGAAGAAAACCCTACAAGGATTTTTGACATTCTCAGAAGATATCTGAGTTGGAAATTCTCAAAACCACAGCAGCTGATCTTGCTGCCTCTCCTTTGTAGCTGCATAAACTTCTTTCTGCTTGTCTATGTCTACTTCATTCTCTTTTTTTCCCTTATGGCTTTCTATGTTGTGAAACAGGAACATGTCATGAAAGGGAGACAATAGGCTAAGATTATTTATAATTAATATAATAAGTAATTATAGTAGATGCATGGCATAGATTACAAGCAAAGATAAAATGTTCTATAAGAAAGTGTTGCACGAAAATCAAATTGAGACAAGCCATATTTTTAATGTTGGTGACAACATTGATATTGCAGATAATCAAATAGTCATGGTGGAAGACAAACGTGAGAAACACTCTCCAAATTTATCGGGAAGTGGGGGAAGAAAATCTTTGAAAGAAGATGACAGATAAGGAAATAAGACAATGGAGATCAAACCTATTAATTATATATGTTCCCCAGGGGCAAAATGTGAAGAATGATTGGAATAGAGGCAGAAATCACAGATGAAGAATGCATTCCATTGCTAGTTTTAAGAAATGATTGAATACACTTATCAAAAGTGTCAAGGTTATAAAACACTGTCACAGATTGGAGCATTCTAAAGAGGCATGACAACTAAATGCATTGAATCCTGGCAGAGAAAAGGCACGACACTGGAAAAACTAGGGAAAACAAAATAAAGTCTGTAGTTCAGTTAAAAATATTACACTAATGTTAATTTCTTTGATAAACATACCATTTTGCATAACATGTTAACATTAGCTAAATCTGGGAGTATATGGGAATTCTGTGTACTGTCTTTGCAATTCTTCTGTAAATCTAAAATTACTTCAGAGTAAAATGTTTTAAAAAATAAAGACTCAATCAAAGATGTTGATTGTGTTTCTGGAAAAATTATTGAAAAGCACCCTGTATGTGCAGAAATTCAGGCAAAATTTTAATTATTTAATTAAAAGGATAAAAATAAAACCCTATACGCATCTAGAGAAAATAAGGTAGTTAGCTCCAAAGACCTAATTAACTAACAAAGCATCAAAATACTCCAGTGAACAAATCAGAAATTCCAGGAAAGGGATAGGAATAGAATTGTGGGAAATTTTTGTGTATGTATTTGTATATATATAAATATGCATATATTTACAAATACATACACAACACTTGCATATATTTAAAGCTTAGCGTTACAAAGACTCGTTTTTCCCAATTGTCCATGAGATGTTTGTTTATAAAATTAGAACAGTAATTAAATTGCAGAATTGAAGAAACTCATGAGTCATAAAAGAAAATCACAAGTACAACTACAGACTGTTAGAAGAGTGGAATTTGGAGAACTATATATAAATTTATTTACTTAATTCTATCAAAAATCTATCAAAGTTATAGCCAGAAGCAAATTCATAACCCTTAATGTCTTCATTATAAGTAAGAATATACTTGAAAAAGCATAGGATTTAAGAAGGTATTAAGTAATTTTTAAAATCTTATTACAAAAATCAGGATAACATGACTAATTTTTTAAAAGATTGTATTACTATAAAATAGCTAAATAAGTCCAAGCACTGGTTCTATGAAAAAACAAAAAAACCCATAAAAATGTTTTAAAATGCTGATGAAACTTAATAAATAATGAATATAATAAATAATGAAGTATATATTTATATAATAAATATTAATATAGAGATTAAACAAATAGAAAATACTCTGTGATTCTAAAAATAAGAACATCTTGATAGAATACTTGAGTTTATGGGTAGTAGTATATTACCTAAAATGATTCAATTAAAGATTTAAAAATACAAAAAGACGATCACAGGAAACTTATTTAAATGCTTATCTGAAAACTACTTTTTAAAATAGTTTATCTAAAAATTATATAGATTTTCAAAAAACGATCATCTTGTGCTACAGAAGCTACTCAAGTTTTTTAGAAGCTAAGCCTGAAACTAGATACAAAAAGTATCAGAAAGAAATTTAAAAACACAAACCTTACTTATTAATATAAATACTATAAACTGAATCCATTAGTACAAAGAAATTAGCCACCATGACTAGGTAGGGTTTATCCTGAAAATTCAGGCAGAGTATTGAGAAATCTCATAATATAATTATTCAAAAACTAGGACTAATAAGAAAAAAAGATGTATCATTTAATCATTCAGATGTTTCCAAAGCATTCAACAGCATTCACTATCCATTCTTTTTTTTTTTTAATTTAAAAATAGAAGAAAATTTTCAACATGATAAACTTGGGTAGACAATAATATAAGAGGCAGACAAAAAGATACGACTATTGCAGTGGAATCTTTTTAAAAACCCCTAAAAAAGGAAAATATATCTATTTATTCAGAAAGCCTACTAAAGTACTCTATAACTCTTAGGATTAATAAACACAATGAAATATAATACAATGCAATTAAAAATAAGTATACATGGCTCAATTGTTGTCAGACTAGAGATTGACAATAACATATGAATAAAACACACACACAAACTATTTTGGAAAACTTTGAGTATAGACTTGAAATTTCAATGTCAAAAAATATTACATTTTCCTGAGAAATGTAAAAATTATTTGTGTAACCAGATTGGATGTTGCAAATGTTTCACTCATTGTATTGGTAATTGGGCTCTCCTCATATTGGTCTAGTCACACAGGGTAATACAGAGCAGTACATAACACATCCTTGAGGCAGGATCCAGGTACCTAAGAGAGGTACCACATGCCCAAGGTCATGGAAAGCCAGCTGCTGTCTGAGATTGAAACTACAAAAGGGACTACCAGTACCATTTTTCTCAAAGTGGAGATCACAGCAACTCACCAGAGACTATGCAGGAAAATGTGAAAAATCATTTTGAAGTATGAAGTTTACTCATTATTTTGAAACATTGATAGTGTAGTGGTCTACAGAGAGCTGTTTTTGTTTTAGAAAATACCATACTAGACCACTCTGATTTGAGAGTAGGGTGTTGAAGAAATGATATGGAGACAAATAGGAGGAAAAGGAGAGGACAAACTGTTTTGAGACCCAGAACATTCCTACTAACTCAAAATTGAGTCATTAAGAAAAGTTCAGTAAGTAGTAACATGATGTGTTGGGAGATCAGAGTCATGGGGGAAAAAATGTCCTGTAAGGAATTCAATTCAACATGATAGGACCCTGATGGGCATTAAGGATGGCACATGATATATGAGCACTGAGTGTTACAAGCAACTGATAAATTACTGAACTCTACCTCTGAAACTGATGATGTACTATATGCTGGCTAAAAGTAAAAAACAAACAAACAAAAAAACCATGTTAGGACCCTGAAGCATTTTAACACATAGATGTGTAGTATTCATCCTGAATGCTTTCAGTCTTTATACCACCTGCCATCACAACATGCCCCCCCCCACTCCTACCCCTCCATCACCCTACAATTTCAGTAAAAACCCATTATAAGAAATGTTTTGGGGAAGCAATATTGTTGGAAATTTTAAAAGGTGTCTTTGTTCCCTACACAGGTCAATGTGGAGCTGAAAGAACCCATTGGAGAAAGAGAATAAGAAATCAGAACCACTACTAGAGTAGAAATACATAAGTTTCCGAGAATCATGAAATTCTTGAGGAGGCCTTAGACTTCTGTGTGATCCAAGGAAACTAACTCATTTGTATATCAATCTCAAGGACCAAGGGACAAGAACTGATGGTTGAATGGCATTATTTTAAGGAGTAAAGTCCAAGTTTTAGAACTAAGAATAAGAAAATAAATTTTAAAAATGTTGAATTTCCCACATATTCCTTTAGGTCTTCTTATGTCCACAGGAAAGTTCACTTCATTTTACTACGAAATTTGGCAGACATTTCTGTGATATATTAAAATAGATTGGGAGAGCTATGTGTACAGAATCAGGGAGCAGAATGACTCAATGTCCAGAATAAACCTTGCTTTCAACTTGTCTAAACATCATAATGTATTCTGGAAATCATCTGGCCAATTTGGCACATAGAAAAGCAAGCAAGCAAGGCAAGTACATTTTAGCAGTGTATTTCCAGCACTACTCAGAGAGCAAAGTGGACCCTGATGGAAAGGGTGGTAGCACTCATGTCCCTCAGAAAGGCTTTCCTCAATCAGAGTAGAGTGTATCACATGAGCCTGTCACCAACATTCCTCAAATTCAAAGGATACCTCTTGCTCCAGGGTCACACTTTCTCAGCAGCCTTTAGATACAACTGGACAGTATTTTGGTCTTCATAATTTTTGCCTACTGTAAGAGAAAGTATTAGCTCCTGACATGAGAGTAATAGTTCTCTTACATATTGTAATTCTCGTCGTGCATTCATCCATTCACTTTCAGACTGGTTTAATGGTCAGCTGTGATTGCACACCCAACCCGGAAAGATTGATCCCCAATCAATGAAACTACAAAGTTTCTGGGCATGGAAAACTAAGAGCTACAACTAAATCAATCAAGACTGTTTTTGGAAGGAGCAAGACAGAGGAGAAGTAAGAGACCTAAGAGTTCAGCTACATAGTTATCAAACTTCTCTGAAGACCTACACACTCAACAGGAGATTGAAGAGAAGAAGAGCAGCAATTCTAGAAGCAGAAAAGCGACCACTTTCTGGAAGACAGGCCTTGTGGAGAAGTCAATCAGAGACCTGAAGGACTCGATACATGATACACAGGAAGAGAAACTGTGGGGGGAGGGGGCTGGCTCCTGGAAAACAGTAGAGACCTGGAGCACAAAATCAGAACTTTTATAAGTCTGCTCCAGTGAGGGACGTCACTCCAGAGAATAAGCTGGGGGTGGAGCCCTTGCAGGGACAGTGTGGTCTCAGGTCCCATGGGGTCACAAAAAAACTGGGGGTGTCTCAGTGTGGGAGAGCTCCCAAGTATCAGAGTGGGGAAACCGGCTGCAGAAATGGAGCTGAGCAGTGGGCTCTCAGCTCGGTGTGACCTTAAACTGTGATCCCAGGCACAGTTGGGCCACTGATCTTCGAGGAGGGACCCCAAAAGTGGCAGATCTGGGAGACTCACCTACATTCCCCAGGGGAAGTGGCTCAGGAGTGCTCTTCAGGAATCGGCTATGTTTGGAGAGTCCAAATGCAGAGGAGTGCTAGAGACGGAAACAATCGGTCACAGGCTAGGTGAGCACGGAGCACAGTGGGAGACCAGGGAGAGGGGAGGGATTGATTGCTTTTCTCTGAGGGTGCACTGAGGAGTGGGGCCCTGAGTTCTGGTCTCCTCCCAGGCTGGGGATTGGGAGGCCACCATCTTCATTCCCATCCTCCAAAGCAGTATGGAAAGGAAAGCGTTCAGGGAACAAAAACTACCCATAGCAAAACTGAGCAGATTACTTAACCTGGCTCCTGGCAAGGGCGGTGCAATTCCACCTCAGGCAAAGACATTTGAGAATCCCAGCAACAGGCCGGTCCCCCAGAAGATCAGCAAGAATATCCAGTCAAGACCAAGTTCACCGATCAAAGAAAAACTCAGAACTTCAGACCTGGAGAATGCAGCACATAGAATACATTGCTTTTTCTCCATGATCCTTTAGTCTTTCAAAGTTAAAATTTTTAAATTTTATTTTTTTCTTATTCTATTTTTTAAAATTAAACCTCTTTCTGATTTTAACCTTTTTAAACTATTTTATCTTATCAACACCTTTTTAAAAAATCTTTTTAAATTTTCATTGCCATAGTCATATTCTATCCCTTCATTGTATTTAACCCTATTTTTTGTATATATATAGGTTTTTCTTTCTTTAAAATTTTGGGATACAGTTTCTTCTAACAGATCAAAATATACCCTAAATGTAGTGCATGACTTTGTTCTAGTCTCCAGCCTGATCACATTCTTTCCTCTTTTTTTAATTCTTTTTTCAACCATCTTCTTACCTTATCAATTCCTTTTTTAGAATCTCTTTAAATTTTCATCTTTATAGTCATATTCTATCCCTTCAAAGTGTTTACCCTTATTTTTGTATATATATAAGTTTTTCTTTCTTTAAAATTTTGGGGGGCAGTTTCCTCTAAAAGATGAAAATACACACAAAATCAAGTGTGTGCTCTGCTCTAGTCACCATTCGAATACACACACACACACAGACACACACACATCTATATAATTTTCCCCTCCTTCATTCTCTCCCCATTTTGGGTCTCTTTGGATTTGCTTACTGTATGTTTTGTGGGGGTAATTGCTACCATTTTATTATTTTGTTCTCTCATTCATTTATTCTTATTTGGATAAAATGACAAGGCATAAAAACTCACCTCAAAAGAAAGAATAAGAGGCAGTACTGACAGCTAAGGACCTGATCAATACAGACATTAGTAAGATGTCAGAACTAGAGTTCAGAATGATGATTATCAAGATACTAGCTGAGGAAATTTGGAAAGAACCCAAATACATGGAGACTAAACAGCATCCTTCTAAAGAATGAATGGGTCAACAAGAAAATTAAAGAAGAATTGAAAAAATTCATGGAAACAAATGATAATGAAAACACAACGGTTCAAAATCTGTGGGACACAACAAAGGCAGTACTGAGAGGAAAATATACAGCGGTACAAGCCTTTCTCAAGAAACAAGAAAGGTCTCAGGTACACAACCTAACCCTACACCTAAAGGAACTGGAGAAAGAACAAGAAAGAAACCCTAAACCCAGCAGGAGAAGAGAAATCATAAAGATCAGAGCAGAAATCAATGAAATAGAAACCAAAAAAAAAAAAAAAAAAATAGAACAAATCAACGAAACTAGGAGCTGGTTCTTTGAAAGAATTAATAAGATCGATAAACCCCTGGCCAGACTTATCAAAAAGAAAAGAGAGAGGACCCAAATAAATAAAATCATGAATGAAAGAGGAGAGATCACAACGAACACCAAAGAAATACAGACAATTATAAGAACATACTATGAGCAACTCTACGCCAACAAATATGACAATCTGGAAGAAATGGATGCATTCCTAGAGACATACAAACTACCACAACTGAACCAGGAAGAAATAGAAAGCCTCAACAGACCCATAACCAGTAAGGAGATTGAAACAGTCATCAAAAATCTCCTAACAAACAAAAGCCCAGGGCCAGATGGCTTCCCAGGGGAATTCTACCAAACATTTAAAGAAGAACTCATTCCTATTCTCCTGAAACTGTTCCAAAAAATAGAAATGGAAGGAAAACTTCCACACTCATTTTATGAGGCCAGCATCACCTTGATCCCAAAACCAGACAAGGATCCCATCAAAAAAGAGAACTACAGACCAATATCCTTGATGAACACAGATACGAAAATTCTCGCCAAAATATTAGCCAATAGGATTCAACAGTACATTAAAAGGATTATTCACCACGACCAAGTGGGATTTATTCCAGGGTTGCAAGGTTGGTTCAACATCTGCAAATCAATCAATGTGATACAACACATTAATAAAAGAAAGAACAAGAACCATATGATACTCTCCATAGATGCTGAAAAAGCATTTGACAAAGTACAGCATCCCTTCCTGATCAAAACTCTTCAAAGTGTAGGGATAGAGGGCACATACCTCAATATTATCAAAGCCATCTATGAAAAACCCACCGCAAATATCATTCTCAATGGAGAAAAACTGAAAGCTTTTCCGCTAAGGTCAGGAACACGGCAGGGATGTCCGTTATCACCACTGCTACTCAACATAGTACTAGAAGTCCTAGCCTCAGCAATCAGACAACAAAAGGAAATTAAAGGCATCCAAATCGGCAAAGAAGAAGTCAAACTATCACTCTTCGCAGATGATATGATACTATATGTGGAAAACCCAAAAGACTCCACTCCAAAGCTGCTAGAACTTATACAGGAATTCAGTCAACTGTCAGGATATAAAATCAATGCACAGAAATCAGTTGCATTTCTCTACACCAACAACAATACAGAAGAAAGAGAAATTAAGGAGTCAATCCCATTTACAATTGCACCCAAAACTATAAGATACCTAGGAATAAACCTAACCAAAGAGACTAAGAATCTATACTCAGAAAACTATAAAGTACTCATGAAAGAAATTGAGGAAGACACAAAGAAATGGAAAAATGTTCCATGCTCCTGGATTGGAAGAACAAATATTGTGAAAATGTCTATGCTACCTAAAGCAATCTACACATTTAATGCAATTCCTATCAAAGTACCATCCATTTTTTTCAAAGAAATGGAACAAATAATCCTAAAATTTATATGGAACCAGAAAAGACCTCGAATAGCCAAAGCAATATTGAAAAAGAAAGCCAAAGTTGGTGGCATCACAATTCCGGACTTCAAGCTCTATTACAAAGCTGTCATCATCAAGACAGCATGGTACTGGCACAAAAACAGACACATAGATCAGTGGAACAGAATAGAGAGCCCAGAAATAGACCCTCAACTCTATGGTCAACTAATCTTCGACAAAGCAGGAAAGAATATCCAATGGAAAAAAGACAGCCTCTTCAATAAATGGTGTTGGGAAAATTGGACAGCCACATGCAGAAAAATGAAATTGGATCATTTCCTTACACCACACACGAAAATAGACTCAAAATGGATGAAGGATCTCAATGTGAGAAAGGAATCCATCCAAATCCTTGAGGAGAACACAGGCAGCAACCTCTTCGACCTCAGCCGCAGCAACATCTTCCTAGGAACATCGCCAAAAGCAAGGGAAGCAAGGGCAAAAATGAACTATTGGGATTTTATCAAGATCAAAAGCTTTTGCACAGCAAAGGAAACAGTTAACAAAACCAAAAGACAACTGACAGAATGGGAGAAGATATTTGCAAATGACATATCAGATAAAGGGCTAGTGTCCAAAATCTATAAAGAACTTAGCAAACTCAACACCCAAAGAACAAATAATCCAATCAAGAAATGGGCAGAGGACATGAACAGACATTTCTACAAAGAAGACATCCAGATGGCCAACAGACACATGAAAAAGTGCTCCACATCACTCGGCATCAGGGAAATACAAATCAAAACCACAATGAGATATCACCTCACACCAGTCAGAATGGCTAAAATTAACAAGTCAGGGAATGACAGATGCTGGCGAGGATGCGGAGAAAGGGGAACCCTCCTACACTGTTGGTGGGAATGCAAGCTGGTGCAACCACTCTGGAAAACAGCATGGAGTTCCTCAAAATGTTGAAAATAGAACTACCCTATGACCCAGCAATTGCACTGCTGGGTATTTACCCTAAAGATACAAACGTAGTGATCCAAAGGGGCACGTGCACCCGAATGTTTATAGCAGCAATGTCTACAATAGCCAAACTATGGAAAGAACCTAGATGTCCATCAACAGATGAATGGATAAAGAAGAGGTGGTATATATACACAATGGAATACTATGCAGCCATCAAAAGAAATGAAATCTTGCATTTGCGACGACATTGATGGAACTAGAGGGTATCATGTTTAGCGAAATAAGTCAATCAGAGAAAGACAACTATCATATGATCTCCCTGATATGAGGGAGAGGAGATGCAATATGGGGGGTTAAGGGGGTAGGAGAAGGGTAAATGAAACAAGATGGAATTGGGAGGGAGACAAACCATAAGTGACTCTTAATCTCACAAAACAAACTGAGGGTTGATGGGGGGAGGGGGGTTGGGGGGGGTGGGATTATGGACATTGGGGAGGGTATGTGCTATAGTGAGTGCTGTGAAGTGTGTAAACCTGGCGATTCACAGACCTGTACCCCTGGGGATAAAAATATATGTTTATATAAAAAATAAATAAATAAATAAATAAATAAATAATAAATTAAAAAAAAGATACTAGCTGAACTTGAAAAAAGCATGGAATATACTAGAGAATCCCATTCTGGAGAAATAAAATCCCTTTCTGAATAAATAGAAGAACTAAAATCTAACCAAATTGAAATTAAAAAAAAAAAACTATTAATGAGGTGTAATAAAAACTGGAGGTTCTTTCTGCTAGGATAAATGAAGCAGAAAAGAGAATTAATGATATAGAAGACCAAATGATGAACAAAAAAGAAGCTGAGAAAAGTGAGATCAACAACTACTGGACCAAGAGGGGAGAATTTGAGAGATAAATGATACTAAAAGACAAAACAATATTAGAATAATTAGGATCCCAGAAGAAGAAGAAAGAGAGGAGCAGAAGGTATATTGGAGCAATTTATACCAGAAAATTTCCCTAATTTGCCAATGGGGAACAAGCATCAAAATCCAGGAGGCACAGAGATCCTCCCTCAAAATCAACAAAAGTAGGTCCACACCCCATCATCTAATAGTAAAACTTACAAGTCTCAGTGACAAAAAGAAAATCCTAAAAGCATCTTGGGACAAGAAGACTGTAACATACAATGGTAGAAATATTAGATTGGTAGCAGACCTATCCAGAGAGACCTGGCAGGCCAGAAAGGACTAGCATAATATATTCAGAGCACTACATGAGAAAAATACGCAGCCAAGAATACTATATCCAGCTAGGCTGTCACTGAATATAGAAAGACAGATACAAAGCCTCCAAAACAAACAAAACAAAAAGAATTTGCAAACACCAAACAAGCCCTACAGGAAATATTGAAAGGGGGCCTCTAAGCAAAGAGAGAACCTAAAAGTAACAGACCAGAAAGGAACAGAGACAATATACAATAATAATAACCTTACAGGCAATACAGTGGCACTAAATTAATATCTTTCAATAGTTACCCTGAATGTAAATGGGCTAAATGCCCCCAATCAAAAGACACAGGGTATCAGAATGGATAAAAAACCAAGATCCATCAATATGCTGTCTGCAAGAAACTAATTTTAGACCCAAAGACACCTCCAGATTTAAAGTGAGGGGGTGGAAAACAATTTATCATGCCAATGGACATCAAAAGAAAGCTGGGGTGGCAATCCTTATATCAGATAAATTAGATTTTAAGCCAAAGACTATAATAAGGGATAAGGAAGGACACCATATCATACTTGAAGGGTCTGTCCAACAAGAAGATCTAACAATTTTAAATATCTATGCCCCTAACATGGCAGCAGCCAACGACATAAACCAATTAATAACAAAATCAAAGAAACACATCCATAATAATACATTAATAGTAGGGTACTTTAACACCCCCCTCACTGAAATGGACAGATCATCTAAGCAAAAGATCAACAGGGATAATGGCTTTAAATGACACACTGGAACAGATGGACATCACAGATATATTCAGAACATTCCACCTCAAAGCAACAGAATACACATTCTTCTCTAGTGCACGTGGAACATTCTCCAGAACAGATCACATCCTGGGTTACACATCAGGTCTCAACTAGTACCAAAACTTGGAACATTCCATGCATATTTTCATACCATAATGCTTTGAAACTAGAACTCAACCACAAGAGGAAAGTTGGAAATAACTCAACATGGAGGCTAAAGAGCACCCTACTAAAGAATGAATGGGTCAACCAGGAAATTAGAAAAGAATTTTAAAAAATCATGGAAACAAATGAAAATAAAAACACAACTGTTCAAAATCTTTGGGACATAGCAAAGGCGGTCAGGAGAGGAAAGTACATAGCAATACAAGCTTTTCTCAAGAAACAAAAAAGGTCTCAAGTATACAACCTAACCCGACACCTAAAGCATCTGGAAAAAAAAAAAAAAACAGCAAAGAAAGCCTAAACCCAGCAGGGGAAGAGAAATAATAAAGATCAGAGCAGAAATCAATGAACTAGAAACCAGAAGAACAGACTTATTGAAAAGAAAAGAGAAAGGACCCAAATTAATAAAAGCACATATTAAAGAGGAGAGATCACAACCAACACCAAAGCAAAACAAACAATTATAAGAACATATTATGAGAAACTATACACCAGCAAATCTGACAATCTGGAAGAAATGGATTCATTCCTAGAGACCTATAAACTACCAAAAATGAACCAGGAAGAAACAGAAAACCTGAACAGACCCATAACCAGCAAGGAGATTGAAGCAGTCATCAGAAATCTCCCCAAAACAAAAGCCCAGGGCCAGACGGCTTCCCAGGGGAATTCTACTAAACTTTTAAAGAAGAAGTAATACCTATTCTCCTGAAACTGTACCAAAAAAATAGAAATGGAAGGAAAATTTCCAAACTCATTTTATGAGGCCAGCATTATTGATCCCAAAACCAAACAATGACCCCATTAAAAAGAACTACAGATCATTATCCTTGATGAACACGAATGCAAAAATTCTCACCAAAATACTAGCCAATAGGATCCAACAGTACATTAAAAGTATTATTCATCATGACCAAGTGGGATTTATTCCTGGACTGCAAGATTGGTTCAATATACACAAATCTATCAATGTAATACATTAGTAAGAGAAAGAACAAGAAACATATGATACTCTTAATAGATGCTGAAAAAGCATTTGACAAAGTACAGCATCCTTTCTTGATCAAAACTCTTCACAGTGTAGGGATAGTGGGGTATTGGATACCCCAATATCATCAAAGCCATCTATGAAAAACCCATAGTGAATATCATTCTCAACGGGGAAAAACAGCTTTTCCCCTAAGGTCAGGAACACAGCAGGGCTGTCCACTATCACCACTGCTATTCAACACAGTACTAGAAGTACTAGCCTCAGCAATCAGACAACAAAAAGAAATAAAAGGCATCCAAATCAGCAAAGAAGAAGTCAAACTCTCGCTCTTTGCAGATGGTATGATACTTTATGTGGAAAACCCAAAAGACTCCACTCCAAAACTGCCAGAACTCATACAGGAATTCAGTAAAGTGTCAGGACATAAAAATCAATGCACAGAAATCAGTTGCATTTCTATACACCCACAGTAAGACAGAAGAAAGAGAAATTAAGGAGTTGATCCCATTTACCATTGCACCCAAAACCATATGATACCTAGGAATAAACCTAATCAAAGAGGCAAAGAATCTGTACTCAGAAAACTATGAAGTACTCATGAAAGAAATGGAGGAAAACACAAAGAAATGGGAAAATATTCCATGCTCATGGATTGGAAGAACAAATATTGTGAAAATGTCTATACTACCTAAAGAAAACTACACATTTAAAGCAATCCCTGTCAAATACCATTAATTTTTTCCAAAGAAATGGAACAAAATAATCCTAAAATTTATATGGAACCAGAAAAGTCCCTGAATAGCCAGAGGAATGTTGAAAAAGAAAACCAAAGTTGGAGGCATCACAATTCCAGACTTCAAGCTCTATTACAAAGCTGTCATCATCAGGAAACTATGGTCTGGCACCAAAAAAGACACATAGATCAATGGAATAGAATAGAGAGCCCATAAATGGACCCTCAACTCTATAGTCAACTCATATTCGACAAAGCAGGAAAGAATGTCCAGTGGAAAAAAGTCTCTTCAACAAATGGTACTGGGAAAGTTGGACAGCCACATGCAGAAGAATGAAACTGGACCATTTTTTCATACCACACACAAAAAATAAACTCTAAATGGATGAAAGACCTCAGTGTGAGACAGGAATCCATCCAAATCCTTGAGTAGAACACATGCAGCAACCTCTTCAACCTCAGCCACAGCAACTCCTTCCTAGAAACATCGCCAAAGGCAAGGGAAGCAAGGGCAAAAATGAACTATTGGGACTTCATCAAGATCAAAAGCTTTTGCACAGCAAAGAAATCAGCTAAGAAAACCAAAAGACAACCGACAGAATGGGTGAAGATATTTGCAAATGACATATCAGATAAAGAGCTAGTATCCAAAATCTATAAAGAATTTATCCAACTCAACACCCAAAGAACAAAGAATCCAATCAAGAAATGGGCAGAAGACATGAACAGACATTTCTACAAAGAAGACATCTAAATGGCCAAAAGACACATGAAAAAAGTGCTCCACATCACTCAGCATCAGGGAAATACAAATCAAAACCAAAATGAGATACCACCTCACAGTCAGAATGGCTAAAATTAACAAGTCAGGAAACAACAGATGTTGGTGAGGATGCAGAGAGGGCAACACTCCTATACTATTGGTGGGAATGTAAGCTGGTGCAGCCACTCTGGAAAACAATATGGAGGTTCCTCAAAAAGTTGAAAATAGAGGTACCTTACAACCCAGTAATCGCACTACTGGGTATTTACCCTAAAGATACAAATATAGCGATCTGAAGGGGCATGTACACCCAAATGTTTATAGCAGCAGTGTCCACAATAGCCAAACTATGGAAAGAATCTAGATGTCCATCAAAAGTTATCTATATATAATGGAATACTATGAAACCATCAAAACCCCTGAAATCTTGCCATTTGCAATAATGTGGATGGAACTAGAAGGTATTATGCTAACTGAAATAAGTCAATCAGAGAAAGACAGTTATCATATGATCTCTCCGATATGAGGAATTTGAGAGGCAGTGTGGGGGGGGTTGTGGGGGATAAAGAGTGAAAAAATGAAACAAGATGGGACCGGGGAGGGAGACAAACCATACGAGACTCTTAATTTCAGGAAACAAACTGAGGGTTTCTGGGAGGTGGTGGTGGATGGGAAGGATAGAATGGCTGGGGTTATGGAAATTGGGGAGAGTATGTGCTATGGTGAGTGCTGTGAATTGCGTAAGACTGATGATTCACAGACCTGTACCCCTGAAGCAAATAATACATTACATGTTAATAAAAAAATCAAGATTGTTTGTTTTCTTTCTCATGAATGATACACCCTCTGTCATATGTCTTCTTTCAAATATTTAAATGTATGCTAGTAGCATGTCTGGGTTTGAAGGGTTAAAAAGGGAAAATGGGACACCTGTGAACAAGATTGAAGGTGTACTGGGAATGACTTTCTTTCTCCTTTCTATCACAGCCTCAGAAAGTTCATCTCTTGTGTAGGCAGCTCTGTAAACACCTCTCACCAACTGAGTCCCTGTTTTGATCAAATTCCATCATTAATATAGAGTAGCAATTGTCAAAGTGTGGTCACCAGAACTTGACAATTGCTACTCTATATTAATGATGGAATTTGATCAGCATCACCTTGGAAGTTGCTAGAAATATAAATTCTTGGGCCTCATCCCAGACCTGCTGAACTCAGGACTCTAGAGACAGAGCCCCTCGATTTGTGTTTTAGTGAGGCCTCTCGATGATTCAAATGCATGCTGGAGTGTGTGAAGTTGTGATGGCCTTTGGATTTTTCATTAACTTCACTAATCGCAGGTGGCAAGAGTACCACTCTCTCTCCAATATCAGAGTGAACTTGCCCTCCCTGAGGTATTTTGCAAGTGTAGGGTCATTAATTTAAACTGATTTGTCTCTTAATGTCATTTGTCACCATTAGCAAACCAAGTTGTGTGCCCCACTGGGAGAGGAAAAAAATCAATCACCACTGTTTGGTCTTAAGCCGAGTAAGCATTGTAATAAGCCATAATCTAGATACCCAACTGGTCCCAACCATGTATTAAAATCTAGCTTGAAGACAAAAATGAGGAATTTTGAGATTTGAGCTGCCATGAGAGGAACTGAAAGTATCACTGAACAGAAGTCCAGAGACCTAGATTCATTTTAACCTTATTTCTTTTGGCTTTAGCCCTTTCCTTTACTTAACATAATAACCCGGGCAGTAAATTAATCAGAAATGAAAATTCTCTTTGAAAAATCAAGCATAGGCTCTTGGCTTCTAAATACCTTTAACTTGCAATTTCTGTCCAAAGCACTTGAAATGAGTGCTTCAATGCTGGAACTATTATGTGGTGCTCGTGAACATCAGAAGCCATGGAGAGGAATGAAGCAATGCTGCACAGACAAGGATAGAGCCAGCTTTACTCTCTACACTTAACTAAAGTCATGTGACTAAGAGCAAGTGTCAATTCCTGTGGGTCTTCACACTTCTAATTTATGGACAGGGGCAAATAAACAGAAATCTGAGTTATGCGCTGGCATGTAGGAAAAACCAAAGTGAGTGTGTGCATATGTGACTATGTACCTAAACATTCCAGAAGAAATCAGGTGCTCAAACAATGCATTAGGAGACAACCCTACTTATATTTGCAAATGACATACCAGACAAAGGGCTAGTATCCAAAATCTATAAAGAACTTATCAAACTCAACACCCAAAGAACAAATAATCCATTCAAGAAACGTTTTCCTAAGAATTCCAATAAAAATCCTAGAATAGAATTTTACTGGTTCTGTGTCACATGATTTTCTTGCAATCAATCACCATGGGCAGTGGGAAGAAAGTTCTTTTACCAGGCTTGGGTCAAATGTCCATCCCTGGAGACAGAGTTGGATCAGGGCCAGAGTTGGACTGAGGGCCAGAATTCAGGCGAGAGCTAGGGCTAGAACTAGGGTCTCGTGGAAAGCAAGGCCTCTAGGGCACATTGTTTAAGAAGGCACTCTGCCATTGTTGATCCTGTTCTTGCATCACCCTGAGAGTGAGTGCCTCCTTAAATTTTGCACCTTAGGTACCTCGCTGACTCTACCCTAGTTCTAGTGGCCTTGCTACTGAAGGCTAGGTGGGGGTAGTTTCCCTAAAGAAAAATCTGTGTGCTACCATGTATAGAAGGGAAAAAAATGATGCAGAGGTCAATGTAGCAGATGTCCACTCCGAGATTATTTACATGAGTGAAGGCAGGAGACTTGCCTAGATAGTCGTGTAAGATCCTTCCATGCTCTAAGACACATAGTTCCATAATCTGTACTCCATCACCACTATCTATCTAAATTCAAGAAAGAACCAAAGTCTAATTTCTCCAAACAAGAAAGAAGAATGCCAACACCTAAAGATAAGAGTCACTTAACCTCTAAGCTACTTATAAAACACACTCTATCTCTGACCCTTTCTTTCTATTGTAAATGAGATAAAATTCACCAATTGCCTTAACTGGAAGTTATGAACATAACAGAAATAGTTTAGCCTGGCCGATCTAATGAGGATATAAATATACTTAAACATAAGACAGAAATATAAGTGTCATAATTAATATGACTAATATAAGGTAATAATTATGCTGGGACAACAAGCATAAAGAGACTGTCCAGGACAAACCAAGACATATGTCACCCTAACCTGCAAGACATTTCCATAACGGGTTAGAAGAGCACAAAGCAAAGGGCTAGAACTCAGTAAAGGCAGTTTATTTATTTATTTTTTTTTTTTTAAGATTTTATTTATTTATTTGACAGAGAGAGATCACAAGCAGGCAGAGAGGCAGGCAGAGAGAGAGGAGGAAGCAGGCTCCCCGCTGAGCAGAGAGCCCGACGCGGGGCTCGATCCCAGGACACTGAGATCATGACCTGAGCCGAAGGCAGCGGCTTAACCCACTGAGCCACCCAGGCGCCCCAGTAAAGGCAGTTTAAACCAAGGTTTTGAACAAGTGGAGTGCCATCAAAGACATGGAAAAGATGTGATATCAACAAAAGCACATGGGTGGAAAAGAATGAAAAAATAAGAACTATTTACAAAAATATGAGTGGATGAGATTATCTTTGTGTATGGTGTAGAAGAATGATCCAGTTTAATTTTTCTCCATGTGGTTGTCCAATTTCCCCAGCACCATTTATTGAAGAGACTGTCTTTTTTTTCTATTAGATATTCTTTCCTGCTTTGTCAAAGATTAGTTGACCACAGAGTTGAGGGTCCATTTCTGGGTTCTCTATTCTGTTCCATTGATTTATGTCACAACTGATAAATTATTGAACACTACATCTGAAACTAATGATGTACTATATGTTGGCTAATTGAATTTAAACTTTGAAAAAGAGGGAAAAAAGAAAGACGTTTTCTTCACAGGAAAAAAAGAGGAAAATATGAGGGGTGCCTGGGTGGCTCAGTCATTAAGCATCTGTCTTTGGCTCAGGTCAAGATCCCAGGGGTCCTGGGATCAAGCCTCACATTGGGCTCCCTGCTCAACGGGAAGCCTGCTTCTCCTCCTCACTCTCCCTGCTGTGTTCCCTCTTTCACTGTGTCTCTCTCTCTCAAATAAATAAATAAAATCTTAAAAAAAAAAGAAAATATGAGTAGGTGGGATTGGCAAAAATCTAAGGAGAATACAGAAAATGATAATGGGCATAAAAACAGGTTGGGTCAGATCAAGGAGAACAAACATTAAATGCCAGAAGAATTCTCAATTTATCTTAAAAGCAATGAGGACAATAAGATGAGTAGCATGACTAGCTCTGTGGTAATGGACACCATCATCTTAAGAAAGTCATTCTAGGACAAGCATCAGTTTTACTAGAGAAGTAAGATAAAGAAGTCATGACTACTTGGGGGCGCCTGGGTGGCTCAGTGGTTAAAGCCTCTGCCTTCGGCTCAGGTCATGATCTCAGGGTCCTGGGATTGAGTCCCGCATCAAGCTCTCTGCTCAGCAGGGAGCCTGCCTCCTCCTCCTGTCTCTCTCTGCCTGCCTCTCTGCCTACTTGTGATCTGTCTGTCAAATAAAAAAAAAAAAAAATCTTTAAAAAAAGAAGTCATGACTACCAAAGAAATAGTTGCAAACTTATTGCCTTCGGTCTACAAATTTATCTTGAGTAGCTGATGTGATAGATTAAAAAAAATTAACAAGTTAAAACTAAATTTGAATGCTATTAGACATGATATTCTAGCTCTAACCCAGACCCCATCATTCCCAACTGCCTCACCTTGAATGGGTAAACACATTTTCCTCATGAGCTTTGAAGGCATTCATGTTTGAGAGAACTCCTCAAAACAGATATTTACTATTTTATCCTCTGGTAATTTTCAAGTTTTTCCTGGGAATGAAATATATTTTCTTTTCATCTGGCATAGATTTTAAAAAATTCACACTGCCTTCTTCAAAAGAAAGCTTACTAAAAATGAGATTATGCCAATCGAGAAATACACATCTGTAAAATTTATTCTTACTGATATATTTACTTTGCTCTCCTATCCCAGAGTACGATACAGAGGAAAACATTTCAATGGAAGAAAAAGAAAAAGAGGTGGGAGGAAGAAATGGGGAAGAGGGAAAAAAAGAGATGGACAAATAAAGGAAGGAAAAGTCTGAAATTAAGTTCAGTGCCTGAAGAATCTAAATTGGCTGGACTGTACTCGCCAGGGTAGGATCTCCGCACGCACGGAGCTCAGAGAGCCTCAAATACACAATATCTGTAGCACATGATCCCTATAAAACATGTAAAAATAGATGCAAGTATAATCATAAATAAAGAGCGAGGTGGGGGTGAAGAGCAATCCCGTCTCCCAGATTGAAGAATAGAGTGAAAATAAGTTGTTTATCTCTGATTTTCAATCTAGGAAAAATCAAAAAAATGTCAACCCCGCAGTGTGGTAGATGGATACAGAGAGTAATTGGTCAAGGAAACAAACATATGTCACCCAAAAGACCCTGTGGGCTTGAGAAGCATATGAATAGGAGGGCGGCTCTGTGCACCGGCAGGATGGATAGCAAGAGTTTCTGAAAGCCTCCCTGCTGGCCTGAGAGATCTGCAAAGATCCCTTGGTAGCAGCTGGAATCCTGCCCTCACTGGTGGTGGTCTCCCAGGCCCAAGCAGATGGCTGACCGAATGCACTCAGGCCTCTGGACCCCAGGCATTTGGGGTCAGGAAGGGGCAGTTCCTCTGGCTCAGGCACGCACTGATGCTTCAGTAGAAATGACCATAAAGGAAGCCTTCTACTGCCTTGAAATAGCTATTGAGTTCTTGACTCTGTTCAACATTTATTTTTCTTTCCCCAGCCATCTGACAATTGTTTGGTTTGGGATGCTGGCTGCCTGCCATTTTCCTTGTCAAAGCACGGCTATGAGAAAGCTCCCCACTATAAATCTTCTTGGGTGGGCCCTAGGACTGCTGCCTACCCAGGCTGAGACATCTCACAAAGGGAGGCCATTCTTAAGTCCTGCAAGGATGCTCAATGGATGTGGGGCCTGGAAGGAAAGAGCCAGGGTGAGAAAGGAAACATACAGCTGGGTCATTGAATGTTAAGGAGCAAAGAACCTTTAGAAATCTAATCTCTATGCAACCGGATAACGTGATTTGCCCGCTGCTGCATAATCAAGCATCCACAGGCCTGATACTAAAACTGAAGGCCCTTGTTTCTAAATGCAGTGGAGCAGTGTGCTTCAGGGAAGGGCACAATTCTGGGCATCATGAAGGGCCACTCAAAGCGGTGTGAGTTTGGCCAAGTCACGAACCCCCCAGTGTTTCAGTTTCCAAGTCTTAAAAACAGGAGTCTTCAGCCATGATTTCCAAGGCTGCTTGTAGTCCCCCAATTCTAGTACAACTTCCTGGGTATACTGTGTCCCTTCACTCTTCTCCAGGCCCCGCTACACATAGACACACACACTTTCACCAGGGTATTTTCAAATAGAGTCCCCTGCTTGCTCTTTTGTCGGACTGTGAGCTGTATCAGAGGCATGTGACATTTGCTCAGAGGATCATGGGGAACCATGAACTTTGTACACTTTTAAAGGAAGGTCAACAGGGACCTACTTCCCGAGGATACAGCCTTCTGCGAGCCTCATCAGTTTATTCTAAAGCTAAAGGGCTTGAATGATCTCCAGCCTCTTGTGGGTTGAGTTGTTGGAGAGTTTGCCCACCGGCATTAAACTCCTCTATTATATTTCTGAGTAGGTAAACTCAGTGCCCTCCCTTATTGTAAAGATGAGAATGGGATGTTTGCCCTAAATCCTAAGTTTACATTTGCTCGATTTTGCTTCCTTTTCTCTACCATCTCTTCCATATCCACCTGCCTCTGAAAATAGTAGCAATAGTTGTGATAGTAATGGGATAATAGTGATACCACTGGTAATTAATAGCTGATTTACTTAGTGGATAAAATGATAAAATAAAGTCACATGTGTAAAGAGCTGAGAAAGGTGCCTAGTCTTTAGGAAACAATCAATATTAACTATTCTATGAATTGTACCACAAGCCTAGAAGGACACCTATATTCTAAAAAGGAAGAAAATGGTATGCATTTTTAAAGAGAAATGGGCTACATGATCACAGTGTGTCTCCTCGGCATTTAGGAAAGCTGATGGGGTTATGACCCTAAATCACGGGCTTCTATAGGAAAATGTGAATTACTTCTTTCTGTCAAGAAGGTGGCAAAAGGGCACCAACCAGATCACTGAAAGAGTCAAGTTTGCAGACACATTAAATGAGCCAGAAAGAGAGGACTAAGAGAGCCCAAGGAATGTACTCTTTCTCAGAAAGAGAAAATGGGGCCATGTCCTAGATTTAGTCAGAGAGTTAACTCACAATGAATGAAAGCTAGAGGTCAAGATGCAGTTATCTTGCTAAGACTCAGAAGCTAAGCCAAAATATTAGCTGAGCTGTCCCATACTGATGTGCAGGTTGAGCACTGTACCATTCTACAGGTCATCAACCATTCACACAATAGTTATCATGGATTTATTTGTTTATTTATAATGGCAATTTTCCAGTAGATGGCAGTTAAGTGTCATAAGGAAAGGATACCCTTCTCGTTAAGACACAGTATGTGCTAGCGGCAGCCCTTAAAATTAGATAGGTAATAGGTAAGGATTTCGATCCTCAGTTACTGTTAGTACCCTTGTCTTACTCAATGGCCAATAATTGCTGAAAGAAATATTCATCCCCACCAAAAAGAAAAGAAATGAAAAGACAAGGTGTGTCACAGGGTGAGCCAAAGCATAATAAGGGGAGGCAATTTTTATTTATCAACTGGTAAAGATATAAATGATTGTTAATACTTTAATGTTAGAATATCAGAAAACAGGAACTCTTATAAAGAGTAGCGGGAATATAAATTAGCATAACCTTTTCATAGGGCACTTCAGCAATGTATATTATAATCAGAAAAGTACATATCATTTGACCTATAACTCAGACTTGAGGATTTGCAAGAAATACTTGCACTGGTATACTTACACACACACACACACAGACACACAGACACACACACACACAGCATATACAAGCATCTTCATCACAGCATTATTGAAATAGCAAAAAAAAAAAAAAAAAAAAGGGAGGGGGAACTCATACAAAGTTCATTTACCAAAGACAGGTAGAATTCTTCTTGGTATATCCATTCCATGAAACACATACGGTATCATAAAATGAAGAAGGAGGTTACTTGCCAGTGTGCTAAAATGGAAGGCATTAAAGAAATAGTAATGAGAAATTTTTAAAACATTGTCAAGTAGTGAGTGTGGTATGGTTATTTTTTATTTTGTTTATTTATTTTTTTTGATGGGCATGGGGCCCAGGGAGAGGAAGAGAGAGAATCCTAGGCAGGCTCTACGCTCAGCACAGAGCAAGAGGTAGGGCTCCATCTCATACCCCTGATTTCATGACCTGAGTTAAAATCAAGAGTCAGATGCTCAAGCGACTAAGTCACCCAGGCACACCCCACCCCCAGTACAGTAATTTTTAAAGAAAGAAAGATGGGTGGAAAAAGAACGGAGGAAAGAGGAAGCAAGGAAGTAAGGGAAGGACAAAGCAAAGAAGGATATAGGGTTTCCTGTGCATGGAAAAACTTCTGGAAGGAAGCACAATAAACTGCTATGAGTGGCCATCCCTGAGGAATATGGGTAGGAAGACTTTTACTTCCGTGCTTTATATTTTCTTATTTCAATCTTTCACTACATGAATGTAGTCATTTTTCTGACGTGTTACCCGTGAGCTTGCCATTTCGTTTGCAGGAAACAGTCTCCCACTCCAGATATTTGCACAACTCCTGCTTCTCTTGCTTTGCTTCACTCGGGTCCCTGATCAAAGGTCATTTGTCTTAGAAGACTGTCTGACCCCTAAATGAAATAATGCCTTTCATCAGGCTCTAGTCCTTCCTACAGCTTCATTTTTCTTTATGGCATTTATCAATGCCTGATATGATGGTATCATAACATATATTATGTTTATTGATTGTCAGTCTCCCTTTCCCACTGAAAGCTCTCTCTGTGAGGGCAGGGGCTTTACTGTGGGGCCCCTCTCTTCTAAGGCCCCTATGCCTCTGAGTTACTTTGAGATACTTGAGCATATACAGACATGGTTTGTCATGGGGCAAGCCAAAGCCTAAGAGCAAATCAGGAAAACAGAAAGGGTAACCCATCAAGAACCCACCCATGGGGCACTTAGGTGGCTCAGTCATTAAGTGTCTGCCTTTGGCTCAGGTCATGATCCCAGGGTCCGGGATCAAGCCCCGCATTGGGCTCTCTGCTCTGCAGGAAGCCTGCTTCTCCCTTTCCCACTCTCCCTGCTTGTGTTCCTGCTCTCACTGTCTCTTTCTTGTCAAATAAATAAATACAAATTTAAAAAAAAATCAACGGCATGGTCAGACAGCACTATAATGAGAAAAAGCCACCTTCCAAAAGGGATCACCATAAGCCCAAGCCCAGCTGTAACTTATTACCATCCAACTTATTACCAACCAAGGCTTTGCTGTTTACTCAGACTGAAGTGCAGGTATAGGTGTTAATTGTGAAATCAGCATAGTGTTCTACCCATAGAACAAAGGTAATAAGTTCTCAAGGTATTCAAGATATGTGGATTAGCTAAAAAAATACATTCTAAACACTTCCTAACTTCTTGCATAATCCTAGAGAATGACATCCAAGCTTCAGACCTGGTCACTCTGATACCCAGGAAATTTCTGTTGGTCTGACACCACCTAGAAAGTAGAATACTGCCTCTGGAATGCTGAGTCAGCCTAGAGAGGACCGTTTATGGCAAGGGAAGCTCGCGCTCCAGGCTCACCAAAAAGGTTGTATAAAACCCTCTATAGTGCTCTACAGAACCATATTGGAGCCAAATGCAAAAGGAAAAAGCAGTAATATTGATTCCATCTTTATTTTAAACATTTGCTTTTTTCATCACGACTATGTTGCATTAATTTTGGTCTTGAAAAACAATCTATTTAAATATTATTCATCTTGACTACTGAGTTCTGGGCACCTTCTTAAGTTGTATGCCCTAGGTATGGGTCTCAGTCATGTCATATTAGTCCTACCACCCTGTTTTTTGGTTCCTCCTTTGCTAGTAAATGTTTGTTTAATAACTATCTATGTATGTGACTAAATGTGGTCTGAGACTCACTTTCATTGTACCAGGTAGTGGTATTGTGGGGGAACAGCTAAATTCATGCACCACAAACTTTTCAGGTGGCTTATTTAACCTCATCTAACCTTATCTACTCTAAGTTAATCAAAAGAACGATGAAATCTTGATGACAAATGAGCTTAGGTACATAGAGCCTATCTACTCTATAGCCAGCAGACCCCAAGTACACCATAAGAGTATAGACATATTTGCTATAAAGTGAATGAAACTTTAGAAATGTTAGAGCAATTTGCTCGCTTGCATGGGCTCTTACCCAGGGTCTGGAAGAAAACCTAACAATTTTGAGTTGTAAGGTGATTTTTTTTTTTAAAGGAACGCCCCTCCCAATTTATAAACCTCAGGTCCCTCAAAGCTTGGATCTGACCCCAAGCCGTAGACATACCTATTATTGACCAAACCAATAATTGGACATGCAGGTTTACAAACACAGTAATTTTCAGAGATGATCTGCTTTACAAAGCAATATAAAATATCATTCTTTGGATATCTGGTTCCTATTAGAGTGTTTAAACTTTGGTTCAATTTACATACATTGATTTTGTCCCAATGTATCAATGTCATTTATTACATAACCAAGCATACCTAGGAGTCAGTCTATGCTTAATCGATACAGAAGTAACTAGTTGAGTACTACAAATTTCTTAATTAAAGGTTTATGTGTAAAACAATTTCTTAAGCTATCTAGCTTAAAATTCTTCCCATTTGTTATAAAAATTGTTAAAGGAGAGATTGGCCAAATTGGTTACGGGAGCTGGTCTAGCTTAAGTATTAATCATCTAAAAGCATAAAATCCAATCTCAATGCTTGCATAAAATACAGTAATCAATCAACACACAATTCATTCAACAAATATTTATCAAGTACCCACAACATGTGAACATTCTACTAGGCTCAGGCAATAAAACATTATTTAAAATCACTTCTTAGGGCACCTGGGTGGCTCAGTGGGTTAAAGCCTCTGCCTTCGGCTCAGGTCATGATCCCACGGTCCTGGGATCGAGCCCTGCATTGGGCTCTCTGCTCCACGGGGAGCCTGCTTCCCCCTCTCTCTCTGCCTGCCTCTCTGCCTATTTGTGATCTCTGTCTGTGAAATAAATTAATAAAGTCTTTAAAAAAAATAAAAATAAAAAAAATAAAATCACTTCTTACACCTGATAGATCACACTCTATGTAAGAAACTTCTTCCTTGATAAAATGGAAATAATGATATTTGCCCTGATAACTCACCATTTCAAACTGAGGACCAACTGAAGTCATGGTTTCTCTTCTCCATTTTTTCCTACCCACACTTCCTCTGCCCTTCTCTTTTCTACTGTGTGCTCTGGGGCTCTTCATCACTATGGTTCTGTTTTTCCAGCTGCCTTCTGATTGTTTTAGGTCAATAGAAGGCACTGGCAAGAAACTAGAGAAAGAGAGAAGAGAGAGGCTGGGGTGTTTCTCCCCTGCCCTTCCTGCTTCTGGGCCATTCTCTACCAGCATTGTTTTACTATGACTACTCCTGGGTGGGCCCTTCTTCATGATGTCAAATGTCATTGGCTTCTGGTAACATTCTTCCCCCTTTGCCCTTCAAACTTTAGAGGTAAAAGCTTTGGCTTCTAGCTGCTGCTACTCTCTGGGTGCCTCCATACCCATTATTCAGTGTGTGTGCCAACCCCTTCCTCCAACTCTGTAAGTAATCTCATTTTTTCAAGTTCTCTTGTTTAAGCCATCTGAGTGGAGTCTTTTCCTGCTGGGACCCTGACTGATACATCATATAGGATGAATTTCTTTTAAAAAGTTTAAACAAATATAAAATGTAAAGGAATGGTTAAAAGAATTAACAACCCCGATGAGTCAGACTCAGAAAGTACTAAGCAAACATCTGTCACAACAGAATATTGGTTTGTGGGCTCACTCGCTACCTGGTCCATTTCAGAGCTGACATTCCACTCTTGGAATGTCACAGATCCAACTGTGTTTTCATTATGATTTTGAGCTTAATTGTGAACATTCACTGTTGGCTGATATCTAGCCATGTTAAATCTACATTTGTCCCTCATTTAATTTACTCTTCAGAAAATATTGAAAAGTATTACTTTAAGAAGTTTTAATATATATGTTAAACTAAAAGATGTCTTCCAATCTAAATGCTATTATGCCAGGCTTCACGGATATATTAAATGCCCTGATCATTTCCTATTATGTGTGACAGTAGAAATATTTACAAATTATGAAACTTAATTAAATAAATAAAATACTTAATATTCATTACTGGCCCGTCTAAAAAATTATTGACTAAATATTCTTGAAAATGTTTTCCTCTTCTGATACTACTGATGTCACAGTATTGAGTAACCTTTAAAGTTACTCAACAAGACAGCAAAATCCCCAAACGAGAAATCCTTTCTTCAACAAGGTAGAATTAACTGTGAATTCTTAAATTTAAAAAATAATAATAGTAGTTTTCAGTAGCGTATTACTTTTGAGTCAGAATTTATTACTTGATAAGAATGCCATTCTTGGGATATTAATATTTCTCTGAGTATTTTAATGAAGTCTATAACATTGCCAACACATTTGCCTGCAAGGGTTTATGGAATTTTTCCTCGTCTGTGAGTGTAAGCTATAAATAGTCTATAAATAATATTATATTTATATGTTACAAATTATATAAATGAAATGATACAATTATACACAGGGAAACCTCCCCTTCCCCCCCACCCAGTGGCTTCTGGGTCCGGACAATCAAAACATATTGCTGAGAGAATGAGTCGGTTCATACCGAGATGGTTGCAACCATGCCCCATGCCAGCTTTGTGCCCCAAAGCATTGTTTTCTGTCAGCAAAGTTCACTCACTCATTGGACCAGAAGACAATTTATCCTGAGGTCAATGAGTTTAAGCCTCAGGGCATCTCTTACACTCAACTCTGAGAGTATCACGAGCCACTGAGAGTTATAGAATGTTCTAGGTGGCAGGGGAAGGCAGGTTGTAAGATGAAGCATTTCTATGAAGTCATTTCTGGCCAACTGCTTAAAAGGACATCAAAAGAAAAGCACCTGAATCTCTTAGGCTCCAATAATTTGTCATGATTTCTTTTCTCACTCTAAATACACATTCATTTTCTTGCCTACTTTTATCTAGAATTTTGTATTATTTTCCTGACAAAAAGCCCATCGAATTGAATAAACTTCAGATCAGGGATTGCCCAGATCATGTTTCCCAAATATAATCTGGTCCAGAAACTTAGGTCTTACAAATTACTTGTATGAACATGGGAAGAGTTTTGCTGCCAAGAAGTAATGACTTAAAGACGCTATCATCATCCAACAAAGAAAACATATTTGACAGCAAAAGAAACATGACTCAGAAGGCTTCAGCTTTTCGGAAAGCAATGTTGGTAATAAGGGGAACATTAACTAAAGCCACCAGTAGCGTGAGGAGCCCCGGAAGAAGCAGCTGGCGAATGCAATGGCCATGAAAAGAGAATGAGATTTTATTGCTAAGGTGTGTTGAACACCTTAGCTTCAAGGACTATAATCCTGGGGCGCCTGGATGGCTCAGTTGGCTGAGCATCCAACTCCTGATTTTAGCTCAGGTCATGATCTCAGCATCCCGAGATCAAACCCAAGTCTGCTCCGTGCTCAAGGGGAAGTCTGCTTAGATTCTGTCCCTCTGCCCCTCCTCTCTCTCTCTCTCTCTCTCTCCCCCACCAAAAATAAATTAATAAATATTTAAAGGAAGATAATGTCACCTGAGGGCAACCTCAATATGCTTTGAGCAATATGTGCTTTATCATGCTAGTTCACAAAAATACCCAAATATTCCCAAGAAATATACTTCTCCATTTGTGATTCACTCCTCATCACATTCAGATCATGATAATGCTGAAAGTCAATGGCATTTTACAATTTCTAATTTCCCAAATGAATCTGAGGCAAGGCAAGGTAACATGATAAAATGAAGACCTAACAAATAAGGTGAGAAATTTAACTCATTTTCCTCCTTCACTTCATTATTTCAGGCACACATTAAATCAAGAAAGGCAACCATTCATTTTGCATGATATTGTAAACCTGTCAAAACTTTCAGTTAGCCATTTATTCTGTGTGCATAATCTGTGATATTGATTTCTTTGTGTTACTTTAGCCCTTGCGTTTAAAAAATAATTGTGATGAAAATGATTTTGTTTATTTCCAAATAAATATTCAAGCATATGCATGTACTTCAAAAATAATGAACATATGTGTTTAAATTAAAACGGAATGCGGGGGGAGTCCATGAAAATACATGCAGCCATTGTAAGGTCTATCTCATTACATTTGCCAAACTGTGAAGTCTGGGCGAGCTTCCCATTTCTGTGCCCGCTGGAAATCCTGCAAGAAGCTGATTCGTGAGACAATGCCAAGTCATCCAAAAGTGGAGGGATGAGATTAGGTTCTGTGTAACACAAATACCATGATCCTGTCGATATGATCTAGCTGCAATCCCTTGTTTGTATGTCTAGCATATGATTAATACTGTATTTCAAATCTGAAACAGGAGGAAGATAACAGCAATACACAAACAAAGAAGCCATTACAGAGAGGAGTAGGGAATCCAAGATTTGTTAATTAATCATCTGGACAAATAGGACGTTGTCTCCTTAACATTTGAGCTAGTTTTGCCATTCAGAAACGTATTTTCAAACAATTATCTGCTGATGAGACAGAGATAGACACAGAAAATCCAGAGGGCATCCTCTCTGATGTTTTTAAAGATGTGGCTCCTTTCTTATTTAGAAGAATGAGAAGAAAGAGAGTGTCCTAAGTATACTGCAATTAGAAGAAACATAAATTAAAACATTATGGTCATCTTTACTTTTTTACAAAGAGACCGCAATAACTATAGAAGTACATTTGTCTGTTTCATTTCTGACTTGCTGATCTGCAGTGGGCTACTGGGTTAACACCACACTGTTTTGCCTCGCCTTTGTCACTAACAGTGGTTCCTAATTTGTTGCTCCAGGATTCTACTGTAGCTTAAGCAATCAGCCCAACTTGGCATGAAGCAACAGCTATTTTATTCTGCTCATGGATTCTGTGGGTCAGCAATGTGGACTGGGCACAGTGGAATAGTTCTTCTGCTCTGTGATGGCCGGGGTCTCATCTGGCAAGACAAGTGGCTTCTAGTGGCTGGAACAGCTGGATCTGGAATCATTTGGAGGCATCTTCGCTTGCACATCTGGTGCCTGAGATGGAATGACGCAAAAGCTGGGCTCAGATGGGAGTGTCAGCTAAAGGGTGTACACATGCCTGTCTCAAAACCTTGGCCTTCTTCACAGCATGGAACCATCGCAGTGGTTGCTTTGTACCTGGTAGCCAGGGCACCAAGAGTGAGTGTTTCAGCAAACAAAGCCTCTCTTCATCCAGAGTCGGAAGTCATGTGGTGTAATTTCTTCCATACTCCATTGGCTAAAGCATCACAAGCCTACCTAGACTTAAAAAAAGTAGACACAGACACCCCTTCTTGAAGATATCTGTCAAAGACTTTGCAGCTGTGTTTAAAATGGACACACCTTAAATACAGATAAGGCATGAGAAGAAACTAATATTGATTAAATTGCCTATTATGTACCAGCACTACCAGGAATTTTAAGTACAGCAACTCTATGAAGAAGTTATCATCCCCAGTTGAGAAGTGAGGCATCAAAAGCTTAGGGGTTAGGAGACTTACCCAAAACATGCAACATTGTACAAAAACCCTGATCCATTTGATTCCAAAGCCTGGTACTTTCTCACTATTCATTGTTATCATGCTATGTCTACTTACTTTTTTATTTTTATTTTTATTTTTTTTAAGATTTTATTTATTTATTTGTCAGATAGAGAGAGAGAGAGCGAGCACAGGCAGACAGAGTGGCAGGCAGAGGCAGAGGGAGAAGCAGGCTCCCTGCCGGGCAAGGAGCCCGATGTGGGACTCGATCCCAGGACGCTGGGATCATGACCTGAGCCAAAGGCAGCCGCCTAACCAACTGAGCCACCCAGGCGTCCCTACTTACTTTTTAAAATAAAAATTCTTTTCCAAATGAAGGAGTCCTTTTCTTTTTTCTTTTTTTAAACTAATTTGTCTGGAGAGTATAGTGTTTTAGCCATCATGCTTTCATTCGTATGACAACCAAAAACTTAAACACCAAAAACTAAATAATATCACTGCATTTAAGGTACTTATAAATTAAAGCGTATTCATTTCCTATTACTACTGTAACAAATTATCACAAATTTAGTGGCTTAAAACCACACAGATTTATTAGCTTATGATTTTGGAGGTCCGAGTCCACAGTGGGTCTCACAGGGCTAACATTAAGGTGTCAGCAGACCGAACTCCCTCTAGAAGTTCCAGAGAGTATCTGTGCCCTTGATTTTCCCAGATCCTAGGAGCTGCACCCATTCCTTGGCTCAAAGCCCCTCCCTGCATCTTCAAAGCCAGTGATCTCAACACTTCAACCCTACTCCTGCCAACACACCTCCTTCTCTGACACTTGGACCCCCTACCTCCCTCTTTCACTTACCAGTATTCTTCTGAGTACATTGGGTCCGCATGGATAATCCAGAATATTCTCCCCATCTCAAGACCCTTAAATAAATCACATGTGGAAAGTCCTTTTTGCCATATGAGGTAGTGTATTCATAGATTCTGGAGGTTAGAATGTGGACACCTCACAGGGGGCAGGGATGGCAGTGGGCATTACTGTGCCCGCCACAAAATCTATCACACAGCAATAGCCTAAGTGCACACATCATCTGTATTCTCCAATTAAACAGCCGCTATATTCTGTCATCCACTCCCATGAATGTGTTATGTTTACCAATTATCGGGCCGTTAATTACAACATTTCCTCTCTTACATCCAAATTAACTATCTCATCAAGCTCACTAAAGACCCTCATTCGGCAGTCCTAGCTAGAGGCTGCAGATGAGCTGGCCCAGCTGTGTGTTCAGAGCACCACGGAGGAGAGGGCGGGATTCCCACCGCCCCTCTCTCCCAAATCCTCTGACAGATAGGCACACCTGTGTGCCCAAACGCCCTCACCCACGCCTGGAGCTCACCCCCGATCTACAGGGGCAACGTAACCCTCCCTTCTGCAGTGTGGAACATGTCTGATTATGCCCAAGAGGCAGTGAGGAGATGTGAGATTTCAAGTGGGATGTCATGTCTAAACATGAAAGGTGAGTGTTGTGCCCTTTCTCTGCACCCACCACCGGTCCTACCGCCCAACCCCTCCCCCAGCTCCAGTAAGAAGAAAGTCAGCGGTAGAAAGTCCTAAGGTTGAATCTCAAAGCCCCGATTTTCATGCAGAGGTTCTCATTTGTTCAAGCTTCGCGTTGAACCACAGGCCATGACTGGAATTTATTAACTCGCTAAAACTGATGCTGTGAGGTCTTCAGCCATTGTGTGGTGGCTGTTTGCTTAATTATCCATATCTAAAGAGCAGCTTTGGCTGATTTGTGATTCTTTCAGCTTTCTAGGTCTGTGCAGTTCTCTGTTCAGCAACAGCACAGGTCATTGAGTACCTACTGAAAAGTGTCCTCCAGAAAAACCTGAAGGACTTACTGGCGTGAGCTTGGTGCATCATCTTACATTCACAGGACGTGTGGCTGCTGGTGCGAAACCAGAAATCCACTCCGGGTGGGCAGTGAAGGGCTCGGAAACACTGGCAAATGCCAGAGAGAAGCCGGGTAATTTTATTCCAATTATACTCTTCGTGCCATGATGTCACAGCATAAATTTGTACTTTTGCACGCAGCTCATGCTGGTGTGATGACAGCTCTTAAAATATTGAGTGATTGTGGGCCCGTCAGCATAAAATTATTCTAACATGGTGCCTTTATTAGTGCTTCAATAAATGCCATTCTTCTTGTGTTCTGAGGTGGCATTTGCAAATGAGCTAATTTCTCTGCAGTAAAATAATTGTGTTGCATTTATTTTGCAGGGGGAAAAACAGTGCTATTACATAAAGGGGGCTTTTTTTTCCATCAAAACCACATACGCTGGAGTTAGTCAAGTTTAAAAAAGAATGCATTAACTAAATGACTAGGTAATTATTTAAATGAACATGCTGCTTTAAAAAGCCGTAGATGGGATAAACACCTTAAAAAATCCCTTGTTATTACAAAAAGATGTGGCAAATTAGTCACAGGAGTATCCATGCTCCAAGCCCTGGGGAGAAGGTGTTTGCTGATCGGTGACAAGCATTTTAGGGGTTCAGTATGCATTTCTTGACTTCATGCTGCAGTGGCTTCATTCTCCAGAAAGAGTGGGATGGGGAGGAGAGAGAATTGTTAGCATTCACATTTTACCCTCCGCCTTTTGCTGCCTGCCTCCTCAGGCCTGGAAACCTAGCCTCCTACTGTCTCATCAGTGCCAGGACCCTTCCATGTGTCACTGGGAGGACGCTGCCCATGATACGCAGGCAGGGAGCTCCACATTCAGGGAAAGGGGCTGCAAATCTTGAAGGAACCCCTCTCTTCCTATAATGGAGGAGACTGTGCCTCGAGATGAAGAAATTATTAACTCCCTGCCCAAACATTTTGGGAACCAGCAGTAAGACCTTCTGATGCCACTTGCCTTTCAACTGGCAAAAAGAGAAAGAAGGAAGGGAAGGAAATAAAAGTAGGAAGAGGAGGAAAGTGAGCAAGAGAAAGAACAAGAGTGAGGATTAATAAGAAAAAAGGAAGAAAAATAGGAAAGAAAAAACAGGAGGAAAGAAATACAGAAACGCAATCCTGAGAAAATTCTCTCCGAGAAACTGCCGGTTCTGAGAAATAGAAGTTATGTTTTAAGATAAAAGCCAAGCAAATCCCACTGTAAGGATACCCTGGAAAGTTCATTCAGGCCACTACTTCCTAAATGAGATAACGAGGTTCTTTGCTTCCACACTGCCGTGAAGATCTGAGTACTTCCCTCCCATAGACATTGTTCCTCCTTGGGCCTCCCTGTGAACCAGACAAAACTAAGAGGGTATTCAGCTATGAGAAGAATTTATTTTGTTCAGAAGAAAGCAAGACATTATAAAAATATTAAAAATGGGAAGTAACTAGGGGATATCTAACACGTCAGTTACCAGGTTAGGGGATTTCTATGTATCCATTCGTGCACTCAACACCATTCCCTTGGAGGAGTTCTAGGTAGTGCTGCTGAGATTTGTGGAGCCGTGGAGAACGTTCTCCTTACAACCTGATCATGGAACCAGCAAAGAGAGCAGATTCACACCAAAATGTCAGCTTTTCAACTGGATTGAGGAGCAGGACTCCCATGGGAGTCTTCAGCAGCTTCCCTAATCCTTGACCCCGAGTCATACCTAGCCACCAGCAGGAAAGCCACAGGGGCCACTGAGGATGGAGACAGCCATCTAGGCAGATGTGGACAGAAAAGGTGTTGACCTGGACAGGCTCAGTTCCATCACCCAATTTGTCAAGCAGCCCCTTCATCCTGGGGAGGCAGGAGTGAGGGGCAGGGAGAAGTGAAAAGTGTACACTCTGCAATCTGACAATTTCTCCTCTCTGGGAAGTGGAGTGGAAACCATACCCCTTTTATAGAAGCCTGACAAGTGCAGAAGGTGTTGCCCTATTAGAAAACAAAACCAAAAAAGTCCATGTTACAAATGAGAAAACTGAGATGTACAAAAGCTCATTTTGCCCAAGCTTATATAGGCAGCAAATAGAGTTGAAATTTAATCTCTGATCTGTTTTCAGCACTGACTATGCTGTTATCCACTACAGTGTGTTATATTTTTAAAAGCGGAAATAATGTTTATAGGGAAGTAGGAATGAGAAGTCATGCCTCTTAACAACTGAGGAAAAGTTTTATTTACCTTTCAACATCTATGTTTCAGGCAGTTGTAGGCTTACCAAACTATAGACACGGAGTCTGAAGTCTGTTAGAAGTGGGTTCTGCTCCTAAGAGACAAAAAGCTGCTTTTAGCAAAACATAACTTTTGTGAGGACCAGTGGTCTTCAACCGGGGTTGATTTTGTCCACTGCCCCCTGCTCAGGGGACATTTGGCAATGTCTCGGGACAGATTCCCCCAATACACAGAATTACTGGCCAAAATTATCAATCGTGCCATGGTTGGGAAACCCCGATGTAGAGAAAGTAGGCAGACAACTACAAAGTAGATTTAAAAGGCTGGGAAGATCCTTAAGTCAATCTTCTCCAGTGAATGCCAAAAACCCCCACAGCTAGAGAATCTTGGGGGCTGCACTCCGTTATCTTCAAAAAGCTTTTCTTAAAATTCTCTCTGCAAATAAATCCAATATTGCTTTTAATGTGAGAGGCAGGCTGGCTTCAAACTCTGCATTCTCTGAGAGAAAATGAGGTACTGGCGATGAAGGAAAAGATTGTTACTGGTCTTTGGAGAAACAGGACAAGGATTCTGGTTCCTGGAGGACTGGCAGAACAAGAGAAAGAGATGGGGGAAGGTTGCCTACTTTACTATTTTGCCAGGGCCAATCTTAAGTCCAACAACAAAAACAACAACAACACTGCCCTCTGAAAAAATCTGTCCCAAAGGTGTTCAGAGGACTCATCTGCATTTATCCAAGAGCTGCTAAGTAGGGTACAATGCTTTGCAATCTGGCTGATCTGAGTTTGAATCTTGGCAATGCCCTTTTCTTTACCATTTGGCCCTAGGAATGTCACTTTAACTTCCTGGGCCTTATTTTTCTCATCTTCAGAGTTTCGAACTGAATCAGATTAGTGTATGGACTCAAGGAAGTACACTGAGAGCCTGGCCCAGAGAAGAGGCTCAGCAACTATGACAGCCTCATTACTCTGACAAGACAAATTCTAGGGCAACTAAGACTCCTGCTTAGATAATTTTAAATGGCCTTAAATCCTCTATGGAATCATAGGAGGCAGAAATAAGTAAATAGGCGGGACAAGCATCAGATGTAAAAACACAAAAACATCATGTGGCATCACATCAGGAGTGCTCTCCCCAAAGGTCATGAGACCTGACAGTCAGTAGTGTGGCAAACAGCCTCAACAAAAAAGATCATATGACCTTCAGAGCTGAAACTCCACTCAGTGGTTTGTAAGTTGAGTTGCTAAAATGGAGAGAAGAAGTTGTCGAGACGAAGGGCCATTTGAACAGGCTCTACACTGATACGCCTGAGTCCATGTCTAGAACACACGTTCAAGCTGACAGCATGGGAGTTTCTTAGCTGTCTGACCTACAGGACACTTCTTCAGGGTGACTCTGATGCTGGGGATGGGGGGGTGGTGGTGAGAAGAAGCTTCTCTTACACTCCAGGTGTGGCACAACTTACTAAATAGACTGATATTCAATCATCATTCTTCTTCCCTGGGCTTCCTCTTACATTATTGTAAGTAGAAGAGTAGAACCTCAGGAAGATATCGTAAGGATTAATGGGAAGGCCCCTTTTGAGTGATATAAACATTAGATGTCTGTCGTTGATGTGTTCTCTGACATATCTCACTCTACTCATGGGGCCACAGGCAAGCTTCTGCACCTTACTAGCCATCACTGTTTTCATTTGGAATAAAGGAGTTGACACAAAGAACTCCCAGGCCTTGTGATCCAGAAACCTGAAGCACCCCCTGGGAGCTTGTTTGTAGTGACTCTCAACCCAACTAGACCTACAGAATCAGGATCTTTACTAAGTTCCCAGAACAACTCATATGCAGTTTCAGGTTTGAGAAGCATTGTCCGAAGGCCCATTCCAGGTTCATAAGTGTATGAATCCATGAGTTGGTAAGAAAAGCTAGTGAATGGGAGGCCAGACATTGGCCACTGTAGAAAAGTTAAAATATATTCCACTGCTCTCTTAGTGCTCACCCCTAGGATTTCCTGCATGCCTCGGATCTGATATCTTCCTTAGGGTTAAGTATCCAGTGGTGGCTAAGTCAGCTGGGATAAGCAAGTAAAGAAACCCATTTAAGTCTGTTCCTTTTACTCTTCTATGCTCAAAGCTATATAGGTATGGTTGTAAAATATTCTGCTCTGTGACTCCAACCTGAACCTACCGAGAGAGCAGCACAGTGTAACACTCACCAGCACTGGCCAGGAAGCCCAACAGACTATTTGAATTCAGGTCTGCCACTAACAAGCTGTGTGATTTGGAGGCCTTAAATATCTCAGTCTCCTCATCCGAAAAATGGGAATAAAAAGAACCCATTTAATTAAACAATTAAGTATGTCAATATTTGTAAAATCCTCTAGCCAGCCCAACCCATGGTAAGCACTCCATAAACCCTTGGTTAAATAAAATCCACAAATATATAGGAAATGTTTCCATTTCCCTATTTTGCTTTTAACCACAGGGAAAACAGACAACACTCCCTTGTGGTAATATCTCTGACCGAGCACAAGGCTTTTATAATTAGCATCTAGGCAATGAACTTAATGTAATTTAGCTAATTTTTCTTTTCTGATACTACATATGTTATATATATATATAAATGATCTATATGAGTAATATGAAAAGTTTACTGTAATATGTGCTATATGCATACTTATTTAACAAGCACAACAGCTTTATGAGAGAGCTGTGCTCAGCATCCCCATGTCGTAGATCCCAAAAATAAAAGTATAAGTGATCTACGTAAAGTCAGAGGGCTGCATGGAGTATGGGGCATTGAAATCGGGCAGGCTGGCTTCAAACTCTGCATTCTTAAATACTACACTATAGCATGCTGTACACTAACCACTGAATGTCATGATATGCTGCCTCTGTCACAGGGGCTTCATCCTTTCTGGTTTTATTTAATATTCATATCACTGGTTATTGTCCTAAATTCATCTTAAACAGTGTATCTCTTAGGAGCAGAGATGGTTTCTCTACTTTCCTTTGTGTAAAGCCAACCAAAACAACTGGTACAGTTGGTTAATCACTTCCTAAATTCTTAGTAATAACAATGACATAATATAATACCCAATCCCAATGACATCATAGAAAAGAAACCAACGCCAAAAACATCTTTTCCTTCTGAGTTTCGCCTGAATGCCACTGTTGCATTTACGCTACCTTTTTACAAGCTGTTTGTACAAAATATTTGAAAATCCACTTGGATAAATTATCCCAAAAGCTAGTAAATGACCCTTTAGTGGTTCTTTGAAAAGATCAGAGCCAGTAGCCAATCTTTACTATCCAAGGGAGAAAAGGAAAAGCAACAAAATGACGCTGAAATGGCACACAGGGCCTCTAAAGTTATAATAGAGATGTTTCCGATCTTGTTATTCATACTCTGTCATAGGCAAACAGCTTAAAAATAGACAAGGGAGCATTCAGGCTTCTCGCAAACACAGGTGGGTAGGGCCTCCATCAGCGATGGCTGCAAATGGGAAGCTGGGGAGAAGGAGGGAGGCGGGTATTTAGGGCGCATGCGTGGCTGGGCGCAGGTGTGCATCCTCGCGCTTGCAGCTAGCTGTGCCGACAGCCTGACTTCTGGGAGACTCACGCTCCACCCCCCTGCCTGCGGACCCCAGCCCCCACCCCCATCGCCTTCTCTGTGACACATCGCCCCTCTGAACACACGTAATATTTAGAGCCTACTCCCACTTGGCCTAACCACAGACAAATGATGCTGTCCCGTTATGTCCTTCAGGGGAAGGCCATAGAGCTTAGTTAAAATGCAGCCTGGAGACACACTTCGCATGTTCACATTCCAGACCTGCCACTTGCTACCTGTGTGACGCTGACAAGCTCCTTAACCCCCTTTAAGCTCTGCTCCCCTATTGGTGGAAGAAGGAAAATAGTAGTTTCCAGATCCTGAAGTTACTGTGAGGATCATCCCAGCTAATGTGTGTAAAGTGCTAAGGGAAGTGCCTGGGGTGTGGTAAGCACGGGATAAATGTGAACTATTTCTGCCTCATTAGGTTGTACATTCCTCCCTTGTACTTCTCTCTATCCTACGCACAGTCAAAGCAAGCAATTTGCATAAAGTAGGTGCTCAGATAGTGTTAGAAAGACACATTGTTGCATTTTTTTTTCAGGCCTTGCTCTCAGGCTTGAGATTTGCAAATCACTGTCAGAGATCCAAGGGCCAGCTGCGTTCCAATGGGCTGGGAAACGTTAAAAATACAGATTTCAGCCTCCTCCCCTGGAGATTATATACCAAAAGTCTAAGAGGAGACCCAGGAAAATTCCTAAAATAAAACCAACTCAACAGTCAAGCAACCTCCCCATGTAACTACACCTGCCTCGCTCAGCAGTCATTCCTTCTGCTTTTACGTGAGGCGATGCTGACCTGAAGCCTAACTCAGAGGAGTGAAGGCTAGGAGGGTGGAAAAGAAAAAGAAGGCCAGGTTATAGGCATAAGGGAATCAGGGAGGGGAGGGGAGCAAGAACAAGAAATCTACATCCCATCAGTGAAGCCAAAAGCACCCTCCTACTGGAGGGCAGGCCACACAGGGCCCCTGCAGTGGCACTCACCCTGGTTAAAATTGACCTTGACCCCAATGGCCACACTTGGTAAAGAGCAGGGTCAATGATACCATTAGATCTTACAGAGTGTGGCTTTGCCAGACAATAGCAGGGGCCCTGCCCCAGAAAAATCCTGACTGCATGCCAAACACAAAATAGAAATTCTGGGCAAAATTCCCAAGTCTAACTGGCTCCAACTCTATTCTCCAACTCTGGCTCTGGCTTCTACTCTATCCCCATTCCCCTCAGGCTGAAGGATCTTTGAAGTGGCAAAATGAAACCAAATACCGTCCTTTACCCATCATCTGGGCATAAAAATTTCAAACAATGCTTCATGCCCATGTCTGATAGAGCACTTCTCATTTCCCAATCCCTGACAAGTCTAACTATTCTTCCGGGAAAGGGAACAACTAAGAAAAAAAGTACAAGACATGAAAAAGCCATGATAGTTTAAAAGAAAGGGATCACCATGAGAATTCAGAACAAATATCTTCTTATAAAATGATAAATTTACTACAAGGAATATAGAAGGGCTTTAGAACATCTATACTATGTGTTTACAAGAGAAGTCACCAGAACCTGTTTCTATCAAACCATATCAAATATGGGGATAAAATGTACAAATAAAAAAAAACACCTTAATGAAATTAATAGAGGCTGCCTAACAAGTCAGTTATTTAAGAAATTCTAATTTGCAAAGTAGTAGACCAACTAGAAATTCCCCCCAAACTCAGGGAAAGTGGATAAGAAAGTTTTTTGGTTTTGTGTTTTTTAAAGCTTTTATTTATTTATTTGACAGAGAGAGATCACAAGTAGGCAGAGAGACAGGCAGAGAGAGGGGGGGAACCAGGTTCCCTGCTGCTCGATCCCAGGACACTAAGATCATGACCTAAGACGAAGGCAGAGGCTTAACCCACTGAGCCATCCAGGCACCCCAGGTCTTGATTTCAGAGTCATAAGCTCAGTCCCTGCATTGGGCTATGCACTGGGTAGGGAGCCTACTTTAAAAAAAAAAAAAAATCATGCTTTCTACTTTTTCCAAATTTTATTCTGCAGTATAGGTATACTACTCAGAATCCCTAATATATGTCGAAGACAAAGAATAGACATAGGAAAAATTAGACTACAGGGCACCTGGGTGGCTCAGTGGGTTATGCAACTGCCTTCTGCTCGGGTCATGATCCCAGGGTCCTGAAATCAAGTCCCATATCAGGCTCCCTGCTTTGCAGGGAGTCTGATTCCCCCTCTCCCTCTGCCTGCTGTTCTGCCTGCTTATACTTTCTGCCTCTCTCTCTCTCTCTCTAATAAATAAATGAAATCTTTAAAAAAAGAATAATTAGACTATAAATATGAAGGAATATGGGAAATGACTTACCTTTTTGTTCATTTGACAACTGAGGAGATTGAGATTCAGAGCAGGAAGCACCCAAGGTCACACAGCTACTGATTCACAAATCTTGAACCATAACTGAAATCTGTTGATGTGACCTCTTGGTAATTTCCCTGTCCATATACATGACTTTCTTGTCACAATGTGCCTCTAACTTGCTTCAGAGTTTTGACATCTGTGTCATGGTTAAAAACGTGGATTCTGTAAGAATTTACTATGTGTGAATCCTGGTTTCGTCACTTAGAGTTATGCATACTAGAGACCGTCCCTTGAGCTCTCTATATCAATGTCCTCATTTGTAGAATGATACGTATCTCGCAGGGATACTATCAGAGTTAAATAAGCTTATATAAGTAGAGGACCTAAAACCATGTGAGTCATGTGTGAATGGGCTATGTTGTCACTGTTGCTAATCTTAATCCAAGGGTATGTTCAATAAAATAAAAAAATACATATAATTGCAAACATTATAAGGAAGCTTTGTTACGTATCTCCCTCAGCTGTTTATTTCTCATCTCAGGAGAGAAATCTTGAAGTCTTCCCTTTACTGGAATGCCTAGGCATGTTGCCATATTCTCCCTTGCACACGTATCTTTAAAAAGGGGGGGAAAGACCCCAATATAAAATGTAATAATAGGGAATGTGACCAACAGGGAGGTGACCAATAGAGCACCTGGCTCATTATGGATCTCAATAAATTATTATCCCCCGACTCGATTAATATTATCCTGCATGATGCTTGACATTCTTTTCAGAGAACCTTCTCTTTACTCATTTAGTTCTTACTAAGCTGGAAGCTACATAAGCCAGAAGTCACCCTCAGTCATGTGAAAATTGGGAATGCCCAAATTCTGGTAATGACAGCCAGCACTGTTCTCCACGAAAGCATCATTCATTTCAGTTAAGACACGAGGTCACAAGAAAACCTGGGAACTTGTAGAAGCCCCTGGCTGGCCAGCAGATAAAGCCATTATTGGCAATTAACACTTTGCTTGAATTAGTGTATTTTTCCAACGTTAGTGCTTTTTCTCTAATGCCTCTTCCTAGTGTCCTAGGAATGGGACAAAGAAGTTGCAAGAATAGGGGCAACTGGGTGACTCAGTTGGTTGAGCATCTGCCTTTGGCACAGGTCATGATCCCAGGGTCCTGAGATGAAGCCCCAAGTTGGGCTCCCTGTACAGTAAAGAGTCTGTTTCTCCCTCTCTCCCGGCCCCTACACCAGCTTGTGGGCACCCCTCCCTCTCTCTAATAAATAAAATCCTTTAAAAAAAAAAAGTTGCAAGAATACAAAGTCATAAATATATTGAAAAACCCTAGAGTGATTACAAGCAGCTCCTGAGTAAGACAGAGGGCAAGAGGGGAAGGCTGAGAGGAGGGGACAGTGCATCCCAAAACTTAAAGTAGCAAAGGAAACATCAAACATTTCCATTATATCTCAATAAAACTGGAACTTCCACAGATCCTTGGGGGAAGGGCTGTTCTTGCTTTTCAGTCTTATTTAAGGCTGCATGAAATCATTTCTCAAATGGCCCCTGAGTCCTGTCCAGGCCACTCTGCTGCTCTCCAGATGCCTGGCTCTAGTGCTTGTCTTCTTCGTGCTCATGTTCTCAATTCACTTATTCTCTTCTCCTTGAGCCTTGTCTCCAGGGAACTCTGCTCCAGAACAGCAGGGCTTTCTTGCTCATCATCTTGGAACATCGCTATACATCAGTAGGCAGGCTTCACCTCTGGTGAGCTGACCTGATGGATGGAAAAAATAAAAATGTGCTCCGTGTGCCCTTCACTCCTCTCTTCATGGGAGAGCGGTGACATCTGCTAGGTATGCTTCTTGCATTTAAAATGGTTTTTGAACTAGTCCTTCCAATCAGCTTTGCCCATGGAGAAAGGACACCAGGATTGGAGATGGAGTCCTAAACTCTATTACAAATCCAACACTGGCCATCTCCCCCTTGGAAAAGCTACAGATACTCAGACTCTCCGTCTTTAAATTAGTGATAATTACACCTACATCTCAGAATAATTGTGAGGATTAAATGAAATAATGTTAATAGTGTAATTTAGGAAATGTTCTGGCATTTAATATACACAAACAATATATATAAAATAAAAACGTTTTAGCCAACACGAAGGTCAATGTTGCTGCGGTGGAGGGAACCTTCTTGGAATGGCAACTCCTGTTGAGAAAACAGCATCATCCCCACCGGGCTGTAGCAGAGATGGTCTCTTGGCTCCAGTTGGGGAAATCATGAAGCAAATCATATTCTATCTCCCAGGAAGAGAAATAGAAATAGAGTGCAGAGACCAATTCATTTAGTTGCAGGAAGCTGAGCAGAGAGGTCATAAAAATATGGGGACCGAGGTCACTAGAGTGGATAAACAGATGAGTGAGAAGAAAAGGCAGCAGGAAGAAAGAGAGGAGATCAAAACAGAGACAAAGCAAAAATAAATGATATACGTAAAGAGAGGAGGGAGAAATCATGGAGCCCATCTCTCTGACTTGAATCTACATAACAAATATACATTATGCTTCTTTAAGAGTTTCGAATAAATCTGAAGGTAGACATTGAAACAAAGTTTGAGTCACACACACACACACACACACACACACACAGAGGGAGGAAGACTGAGCAAGAGAGGAATCCACAGCACTATAAACACAGATGGAAACTCTAGTCCCCCAGCCTCCATGCTGGGGCAGACTGGTATCACTTTGCCACGACAGAGAAACAGATCAGTGTTGCCAGAGGGGCCATGAGAGAAGAAATCAAATTGGGTGAAGGAAAGTGGGCTATTTTGAGACTGCACCCAAAAAAGCAAAAATAGGAACATCAGTAAAGACCCACGGGCATTGCAATCTAAATGCATCACACAGATTCCTCCCCTTACAATCATCACTCTCCGAAGAGAAGCCGTGGGCTCAAAGCCTCGGCCTCTCATATAGAGGCAGACAAGTTTTAAGAGCTTTAGGGGGAAATCCATCAATCAAGGCATTCTTTGGTAAATGTGAAGAACATGAAGATGTTGGTGAGGTTGGTGGCCTGTTATTACCATCAGTAGTAATATATGCTTCTACAGAAATGCTCGGGTTAGGGAAATTTTATAAAAACAGCACCGTATTATTATATATTATAATGAGGAAGGAAGTGTGTGGGGGGAGCAATTTTTAGAAAGTAGGATGACAAAGAGATTAAATATTTTCCTATGGGATGCCAAAAGGAACAAAATTGATCAGAAATTGGTGAAAGGGGGCTGGCAGTGAAATGGGGGTACCGTGCATTCCCGGCTCTGCCATTTTCTAGCGAGGTGACAAAGAGCAAACTACATTACTGCTCTGTGCCTCATTTTCCTCATGGGTAAAATGGGGATAATAATGATAAAAGATTTACCTTCTAGGGTTGTTTCAGCAATTAGATGAGAGCTGTGTAGCACCTGGCACCTACCACACCCTCAGTACATTCAGCTGTGATTGTTGGCTTTAGCTAAGCTTTTCCTGAAAATGGCATTGAGATTAGGATTTGCATACAAGTGGTTTATTTGGGAGGTGATCTCAGCAAGCACTGGTAGGGGACTGCAGAAATGAGATAGAAAAGGTAAGAAAGCCAAAACAGGGAGCCTTAATAAGCAGTTATCACTGTGGGCAACTGTGATTCAATTGTAACAGCAGGCCAAGTGCCTCTCTGTCATGCGTTTCAGACAATGGGAAGGAGAGACCCTTGGGGACATGGGAGCCATCTTGTTATCCCAGAACCGTCGCTACAATGGGTCACAGACCAACTTGCCTTTGATGAACTCTGGCAAGCGTTTTTATTAGGAGAATTGAAATATCTAAAACTATAGCTTTGGGGTTTGAAATTATGATGAATAAAAATTCCAAGCAACCTAGCTGTTTCAGTGAAGCATGTACATCTTGTGAGAAGGATATCACCAAATTCCCAAAGGGAAATGAATATCCTTTAACTTTCTAAACACACTGAGGCAACAGCTTAGTGAACGTAACCTGAGGTTGCCCATGACTTTTGCACAGGCTTTGAGGACCATGGGGCCACCCTAATATTTAATACCCCATATTTCACTGGACCTCCATCTCCCCTTTCAAAGTTTTGTTCTATTTTTTCATCCTATTATTTCTGGATGAGAATTCTTATGTTTGTATCTGAATCTGTCAGTTGACAACTCAGACCTACTACAGAGCATCTCCCTTCTGACAAGGTGACTCTTTTCAACTGTGAAAACATTGATGTCTCTTCCAAAGTAACTGCCTCCAGATGCTCCCAAATGTCTTTTCTCCAGCTTCCCCACAGGATTACATTCTCTGCACATTCTATGCTACAAAACCTTGTTGTGTTCTGGCAACTCTGCACTGAACACCCTACTCTCTCCATTGCCTGGAGAAGCAGAAGACCCTGGGTCCTTAGGTCTCACAGAGTCTCCCTTTCTAAGCAACTTCTTCAACTTTCCACCACAAACACTTTATCCACAGGACCCAGGCACATAGACCCCACATGACTCCTTTCCTCACTTCCTCTACAACACTTCTCCTTCTACTCTTCTCTCACTCATCTCCATCCACATTGGCCTCCTGGATGTTTCTAGAAAAACACAGGAAGCTCTTTGCAGGTTTAGTAACTTCATGCTTGCTCTTCCCTCTGCCCGGAATGTTCTTCCCTAACATCTCAAAAGCTGACTCCTTCCTGTCATCAGATTCCAGCTTAAATGTCATCCTTACCATTGTGCTAAAATGTCTGTTGTCTGCTCAGCACCAAACCACCACACCCCTCTAAGAACTACATTTCCCAGGATGCCCTTATCTGTATGCTTCTGCTTTAGGCTTCCCCATGAAGAGGAATTTGAGTAAGATTTAAGATACAGAAGTCATTATTCTTGGAAGGCTGGGAAAGTCAGCCTCACTTCCCAGCTGAAAGTCACGCTCACAGTCCAAGAAGACTAGCTTCAAGAACAGTCTTGTGCTCTTCTTGAACTTTGCTTTGATCCCTGGCTTTCCCAAATGGACCAGTAACTGCTTCTCTGACTCCCAGTCTAAAGCTTTCCAGACCTTCACTGTCCAGTTCTTCCCACACTCACTTGACTCCTATTCCTGTAATGCTTGAATTGCCTCTCTTTTCCCGTGGGGAAACCAAGCTGATGTGCCACCTCTCTGAAGTAGCCCCCGATAATTGCTATGTCACCTCTGCCCTTAATTCTCTCTCTAGCACATCTCATTGATATTTTACTTGTTCATTTATTTGCTCTCTGTCCCTATTGCTGCCTGACCCCTATGCTACCAGGCACAAATGGGAACTTTGGCTATTTGTTCACTTCTGTACCTCTAGTGCATGGGTTATAATAAAATCCTACCTTTGAATAGAAGTTTTAATAGCTTCATAATTATAGAACTGGTAAGATAGGAGTACAGGAGTAAGGAGGCTATCATTACCTGAGAATCCCAATAAATATATTCATATAAAGGATAGAAACCAGGATGATTTTTACTTCCTTTGCAAAGGGAGTACAAGTGCATTTACTGAGCATGTACTACAGATTCGCCAGGAACTATGCTAGGCACTTTTACATAAATCATCTCTTTTATTTACTTACAAAATAGTTTCTGCAGCGCATGTACCGAGATTAATGTAGAGTTCAATAAGCTGCTCAGCAAACTCAGACTAGATGTGTCTCTGTCTTAAATTTCAAGACCTTATCTTGGCCTTGGTCCTGTTCTCTTTAGCCATAACACAACAGCAGGCTCCTGGAAGGAGAAATGGACTATTGAATATTAAAATTTCCCAATGGAAGGAGAGGATCACAATTTGCTCTGAGTGAGAATTTGTATCTATGCTGATGCCTCACCTTAAAACCCCAGGAATTTTTGGCTGGACATCCACCAAAACCAGAGAGAAATACTAAAGCACTACTGTGATGATGTACACAAGTTAAGTGACAAAGGTCCACATCATTTGTAAATGGCTCCCTTCTGATAAGGCCCTCTGCCTATTTCAATCACTGACTTCTAATGGACTGTGGTTAAGAGAACAATATGCCCTGTGGTTTTCTGCTCCTTCTCAGGCACACAGGAACTTTCCAGCCTCATGCAAGTAAATGGAGTCACATGATTAGCTTCCGAATGAAAGAGATTTGTGCCACTTGAAGGCACTGAAGAGCAGGTGTGACTGTTCTATGCTCTCTCTCTCCCTCTCACAGAGACCCTGGAAACTATGATTTTTTTGGTGTGTGTGTGTGTGTGTATATGTGTGTTTTTAAGATTTTTTTTTATTTACTTGAGAAAGAGAGAGGACAAGCAGGGAGAAGGGCAGAGAGAGAGGGACAAGTAGACTCCCTACTCAGTGGGGTGCTCAACGCTGGGCTTGATCCTAGGACCTCAAGGTCATGACCCGAGCCAAAGTCAGACACTTAACCAACTGAGTCACTCAGGTACCCACGGAACCATGTTTTTGTGGTGGCAGCAAAACAAGATGGTGGGTTCCTTCAGCCTGGATCTGAGTAACATCTTGGAGCAAAGCCTTTCACTGTAGACCCATATGGGACACTCATGGGGGATACACTGAATGGATGACTATTATATCCTTTTTCTGTTAATGTGGGGACTGATCTGTTACTACAGCACTACCTAACTTACCCTAACAGCTAACTCCAAAATGCTCTTCCTTCATAACAATTTCTACTGAGAAGTAAAGAACGGTGAGATTCCAGGGAATGATTTGGAAGGACACTGGGCTTTTCTGTCAGGTATACAAAAGTATTTTGTACAGATTGTCTCTTTTATGCATATAGCATTTCTGTGATAAAAACTAGAATGATCATTTCCATGTGAAAACTAAGGCAAAAAGCAGTGAGTTGATTATCCGTGGATAACCGCAATTCATTGGAAAGAGCTAAAAAGAAAAATCCATATGGACTTATTCCCAGCTTCAGGCCTTTTTCATTCACAAAACAATCTCTTGGGCTTTTCTGGGCTAGCATCCATTTCTTGCCTCTTATAAAGCCCCTTACCAGAATACCACAGTGCTAAAAGAATGGGGGGGGGAAGTATAATAGCTTTTTGGATATAAAACCTGAAGTAATTGTATTGTATGGCATGTCTGTGGCCTTAATGTAAATTTTTTTTCTTTTGATTCCTTCCCATTCTGCTAATAGCATGCCCTCCAGAGTAATCAAGTTACCCAGCCAACTAAGCTCTTGCATTACTAAAAAGTATTACCCGAGAACAGCATGCAACCACTAAAGCTTTTTCCCCCATCCTGTGAAAAATGTAACACTGGCTAAAAAGGAAAGCCATTCCTGGAATCAGTTTGGAGTTTTGTTGGTTTTTTCCCTTCCCCTCAGCTCATACTAGCAATTTAAAGGCTGAATAAGAGTCAAGGATTATATTCAATTCATTGTCAACACTAACTACTTGACTGATTACCTTTCAGAATATACATACAGCATATTCAGAATATAGAAATAATATAGATATAGATGGATTTAAAATTTCCAATAGGAGGCTCTTTTAAAAATAAAATAAATGGATTTTTTAAAAAGTTTGAATAAAAGTAAATAATAAGTAATAGGAGGGTTAAATAAAATAAACTTATTTTTAATAATTATCCTATTCCATCCATGAGCTTTTTTGATTCATTTTATATGGAATAGATTCATCCAAATAATAATAAAGATGACTGGCATTTTAAGAAATCATTAACTACTATTTCCTTTTAGTATTTGCTCACTCTGACAGTCTAACTCAAGAAACAAAACAGGCAGGAGAACTCTGTGAGGAGAAGCCCCCATGACATAGAATTTATATACCTAGTCTGTGTAGTATACATAGTCTGTATAGGAAACATAAGCTGGACCTCAGAAAAATAGCCCATTTGACGCCATTTCTTCATTTGCTATAATTAATGTGGACTCTCTCACCTCAAAATGATTTCTCATCCCTTCCATCTGTCTCATTTCTTATTTTTTCTTAAGATTTTATTTATTTATTTGAGAGAGAGAGAGAGAGCATGAGAGGGGAGAGGTCAGAGGGAGAAGCAGACTCCCTGCTGAACAGGGAGCCAGATGTGGGACTCTGATCGCAGGACTCCAGGATCACCACCTGAGCGGAAGGCAGTTGCTTAACCAACTAAGCCACCCAGGCACACCATCTGTCTCATTTCTGTATCTTCCCATCTTAGGCTTCATCTCCTATTTCTTGATGATGCTTGTCTTTTGAACTTGATTGTGTCAGGCAGCTTTGGTTTGTCTCATTTGCTTTCATTTTTTTTTTCTTTGTTTGTTTACTCTCATACTCACTTCTCTTGCATCCCTTGCTCTGCTGTATTTCCAAGCTTCCTTGACAGCTGACTTTGACCAATTTGCAGCCTGCTAGGCTCCAGTGGAAGATTAAAGCCCGGTAGTGTTTCTTCCTCCCTTCCTCTTCCCTTCCCACTCCTCTCCACTCCTCTCCTCTTCTCTCTGTTCTCCTGTTCCCCTTCCCTCTCTTTCTTTCCTCTCTCCTCTCCTCCTATCACCTCTCTTTTCACCTCTTCCTCCTCTCTACCCTGCCACTTTGGACAGAAACTCTGGAATAGTTGCATTTCTATGGTGAATTCTAGATACCACTAAGAAATTCTAGTCTCTACAATCCTCATACTATTTTCTAGAACTTTCATTGTCTCACCTCCTCTATTTAGACTTACTTAATCTAGAATTGTTTTGCTTTTGCTTTTTTTTTTTTTTTGTCTACAATATGGTGTAGTGTAGGAGTAATACTTTTTTTAAATATATATATCCGATTGACTCAGCAGCATTCATTGAAAAGACCATTCTTCCCTCCACAGATCTCCAGTATAATCTTTATCATAAATCAAGTGATCTTATAAGGGTGGGTCACTTTTGGACTCTATTGTTTCACTGATTAGGCTATTTTTATATCAATATCATACTATCTTAATTATAACAACTTTGTGATAAATTTTGTCACCTAATAGTATAGTCCCTGAAAGTTTGTTTCTCTCCTTCAAAATCATCTTAGCTAATTTTATCCCTTTGCATTTTCATATACATTCTAGAATCAGCATGCCACTTTCCAGGAGAGATAGATGAGAGAGAGCAAGAGAGAAAGATGACTGATAATAAATAAACCAATCAACCTGGAATTGCATTGTATCTATAAATCTATATGGGAAGTGCTAAGGTCTTTTTAATATTTCTCTAAACATTGTTTATTTATTTCTTCCTTAAATATTTTGAAGAATTTAGAAGTGATGCCATCTAGGCCTGGAGAATTATTTGTGAAAAATGTTTATCTGTGGATTCAATTTCCTTAATTGATACAAAACTTTTCAAATATTCTACCTTTCTTGAATTGGTTTGATACATTGTAGTTTTCTACAAATTTAACTTTTTAACCTGAATTTTTATATATATTTTGGGATAAACTTGTTTATAATACCCTGTTTTGAGTTTTTCATGACTGTATGATCTGTAATAATGTCCCTTTTTTTTTTTTACTCCTAATTTTGGTGATTTGTATTTCTCTCTTTCTTCTTTATGTTTTGTCATAGGATTATGAATTTTTTAAATATTTTTAGAGTCAAATTTTATTTTGTTGATATTTTCTATTATACATATGTAGTTTATTTTATTAATTTCCTCTCTTTTAAAAATTTTATCCTTTCTACTATCCTTGGTTTTAATTCAGTTTGTATTCTAACACCTTCATATGCATGCTCAGATCATTGACCTTCCAGCCTCTCTTTCAGTCTTATATATATATATGTATATATACATATATATGTATGTATATGTATGTATATATATATGTATGTATGTACATACATATGTATATATATAAACTCTGATTTCCTTTCTAATTATGGCTTTAGCTGTGTCCCTCATGTTTCAATATAACAATCAGTTTTAAATATTTTCTAATTTACACTGTAATAACTTTTTCACCTTTGGTTCATTTCAAAAGAAAACTGCTTCATTTCCAAATATTTGAGGATGTTCAAGATACCTTTCTAATATTAATTTTTATCATAATTCTCTTGTGACCAAAGAACATACACCTAATTTTAATCATTTGTTATTGAGACTTGCTTTCTGACCATATGGCTCACTGTATCAGTTTTGGATAATGTTCCATGTGCACCTGAAAAGAGGTATATTCTGAAGTGCAGTGTTCTATATTTGCTAATTGGGCTAAATTAGAAAATCATGTTGTTCATACTGTCTCTAGTATTACTTTTTTTTTTTTAGAGATATTTATGTATTTATTTATTTATTTATTTATTTATTTATTTATTTGATAGAGAGAGGTAGAGAGCACAAGCAGGGGGAGTTGCAGAGGGAGAAGGAGAAGCAGGCTTCCTGCTGATCAGGGAGCCTGACGTGGGGCTCTATCCCAGGAACCTGTGACCATGACCTGAGCTGAGGGCAGATGCTTAACAGACTGCGCCACCCAGGCACCCCTTCTTAATGATTTTTTCTGTCCATATTGTGTCAGTTAACATCTTTTTTAATATATATATAAAGATTTTATTTATGTATTTGACAGAGAGAGATCACAAGTAGGCAGAGAGGCAGGCAGAGAGAGAGGGAGAAGCAGGCTCCCCACAGAACAGAGAGCCCGATGCAGGACTTGATCCTAGGGCCCTGAGATCATGACCTGAACCGAAGGCAGGGGCTTTAACCCACTGAGCCACCCATGCGCCCCAACATCTTTTAACATGATAGTGGACTTGTCTATTTTTCACTCCAGTTTTGTCAATTTTGCTTCATACATTTTCAGGTGTTGTTACTTGATGCATACCAAATTGGAATTATTTTAACTTTCTGATGGATTTTTTATCACTGTATGTTCCACTTTTCTTTTTTTTTTTTTCTAATGATACTCATTCACTGAAATACACTTTACCTGTTACGAGATGTGCTAATACTTGTACCGCCCATCAGTGTCTTTTGGTGTTTGCCCAGTGTGTTTCCTCTATAGTTTCACCCTTCTGTGTCATATATTAAAATCATATAAAACATATTTTGATTTGTTTTGACCCAATCTGACTATGACAGCATTTTAACTGGAGTATTTGCTCCATCTCTATTAAAGGTAATTATTGAAATATTTCTGCTTAAATCTCTCTTATTTGTTTCCTATTTGTCCAAACTACTCTTCATTTTGTCTTCTCTTTGCTTTCTTTTGGATTTATCAAGTAGTTTTATTATTCAATTTTTCCCCTTTGTTAGCTTTTAGTTATGCCTCCTTTTATGATTCTTTTAATGATTACCCTAATTTTCTCTCCTGCTTTATCTAATCTCCTATTAAATCAATCTATTGAGTTCTTAATTTCAGTTCATAAATTTTGCAGTTATAGAATTCCCTCTGTGTTATTTTTTATAGGCTGTAATTCTCTGGTGAAATTCTCCATCCACCTCTTTCTAAAAATATTAATGTCACTACCTGGATTACCTACGGGTCTATATCTTTTCTGTTTTTCCTCTTGGTTTTCAGTAAGTAGTCCTCTTGGCATATCCAATAATTTTTTTGGAATGCCAGACAACATATTTTTAAAATGTACGGTTTTAAATAATGTTTTCTTTCTTTAGAGATAATTTACTATTTTTCAGTCAAGCAGCTGGATGAGGGGCTGATCATCTTTATCCAATCAGAGATTGAGATGATTTGGGATTTGGTGTCAGTTTTTGGAAGATCTAGTTTATTTTCAGTTTATCTTTATTCCAGGGTTTAGCCCTCAGGAGACTCAATTTAAAGCCTGGGGCACTTTTGAAAGTTTCTCATTTTGAAAAGCAACGAATTCCAACTCTTATCTTCTGAGCACAATGAAACTGTCAAAAGCTCTGTGCCTCTTCTGTTTCAATTTATGCTTTACGCATCTCTCCAGACAGAATTCATGTTTGTTTGTTTTCTAGATGGGCCTGGCAGTACTAACAAACCTGGAATTTCTCTAACTGATCAGTTTTTCCAGTTATATTGGTAATTGTGCCTTTTTTTTTTCAAGTTCCCTGAGAAGACTTTATTTTTCTCACCAAAGACAAAACAGGCAAGTCTCCTTCCGAAGGACATATACTTTTCCAAGGTACCAAATGAGGGTGCTGACTTCAGCCTTATGTGGAAAGTGCTTATCTGCCATCCCATTTTCCTTGGGTTATGGGCCTTATCTCCTATTCCTCACAGGTTGAACTTCAGAACCTATGACCTAGCTTACAGAGGTCAGCAGATGTCATCAGGGCAAATACTAGCTCCAGTTCTCCCCTACTTTTTTCCTTCTCACTGACCCCGAACCCTGATTATTTCACATACTGGAAACCCAGATCAGTCAGACATTTTAAAAAAAAAAGAAAAAAGAAAAAGGTGGGGCACCTGGGTGGTACAGTTGATTAAGCATCTGACTTGATTTCAGCTCAGATCGTGATCTCAGGGTTATGAAATTGAGCCCCTCATTGGACTCCACATTCAGCGCAGAGTCTGCTAGATAATCTTTCTCCCTCTTCCTCTGTCCCTCCCACTTGTGTGCGCAAGAACTCTCACTCTGAAATAAATAAGTAAATCTCTTTTTTTTCTTTTTTCCCCAAAGATTCTATTTATCTATTTGACAGACAAATATCACAAGTAGGCAGAGAAGCAGGCAGAGAGAGAAGAGGAAACAGGCTCCCTGCTGAGCAGAGACCCCCGATACGGGGCTCAATCCCAGGACCCTGGGATCATGACCTGAGACAAAGGCAGAGGCTTTAACCCACTGAGCCACCCAGGTGTCCCAATAAGTAAATCTCTTTAAAAAAGAAAAGGAAAGGGGTATTTTAAAGCACTGGATCTAGCAATTTTTGCATTGTCTACTGTGGAATGGACCAATAAACACCAGTTATTGATACCAGTTACAGGAAAGGGAAGAGAAGGAGAGTAGAGAGAAAGATTAATAAGTGTTTAGGTTGCTTTGTATTTTTTATATATATTTTATAAATTTGGGAGAGAAAGTTCATGAGACTTTTGCTAAATAACTGTAATATAGAAAAAATGGTTTTGAAAATATTTATACAGTCCATTAACTTCTTTAGGTACTTGCATCCTTGAAGTAAGCTGAGCTACAAGAAAGTGACATATTTGGTACACATTAGGGTATCCCTAAGAGAGGACTGTTTACCTTCAGCTTTTATCAAATGTCATCATATAGTCAAGCCATATGAAATTTAGTGTTTTATAAGTTATAAAAATGTAATTGAGGTCAGTGTTTATTACATCATTACTGCCCTCAAGGAATTATATAATGGCTTAGAGCCAAATTCGCACACCAGCTATGGCAACAAGGTTTTGAGCCTTATGATGTGTATAATTACGCTCTTCTTTTTATCTGATCCTGATATTTTACTTCTTTTGGGTTTGCTGTGTTACAAGCTGCCTCAAATCTTCAAAGGGAAAGAAAAAGCAAAGAGATTTTTTTAAATGCACATTGGGCAGAAGAGAATTCCAGATGTTAAAGTTAAATTTTCTAAAATACTATCACATTGAGAAATAATGATTAAACCACTTGTCCTATGAGTCTCTGGGTTATAACGAATGACCAGAAAATTCAAGGAAAAAAATATTGATAAGGTTTTTAATAAAAGATATAATTCCATATAGTTGAGAACTCTGTATAGGTGAGGAAATGCTATGAGTAAATCCATATTAATTAAATCTGGGTTTGGAAACAAAATTATAATTGACATCCTCTTTTATAAGAAAGTCAACATAGTCTCACATACAAAAGGTAGATCACCTGCACTATTGCATTTGTCTGACCTGCCATTCAATTTTGTATTAGATTTTTATTTATTAAATAAAAGATTAAAAAGCTGGTTATAAGAATAAAAATTTGTATAGAACAGAATGAGTATTAATTGAATTCCTTGAAACTTTTCCTTTCTTCTTAATAACCTTTGAAATTGAACCTCAAGGAAAGTCAAGATCACAAACACGTTGAGACATTATTATCTCTTTTACCATAATTAATTTTATATTTCATATAAATAATTGGGAAACAAAATCGGTGCATTAAGTACTGTAATCCTGATTACAACTCCTGGGTTTGAAAGGCAGTTTATATCCCATTATATGGGTAATTTGGTACTGTTTACTCAATCTTTCCGTGCCTCTGTTTCTTCGGCTATAAAATGGAGCTGCTGACAGTATCAATATCCTAGGAGTGCTGCAAGACATTAAAAAGTTAAGGAGCACCTAGGTGGCTCAGTCGGTTAAGCATCCAAGTCTTGATTTTGGCTCAGGTCATGATCTCAGGGTTGTGAGACTGAGCCCTGCAAAGGGCTCCCAGCTGAGTAGAGAGTCTGCTGGAGATTCTTTCCCTTTCCCTCTGCCTCTGCCCCTCCCCTATTCAGGTGCATGAGCACTCTCTCTCTCTTTAACAAATAAAATTCAAAAAGTTAAAAAGTTAATATTTGTATAGCATTTAATAGAGCTCCCGATACTTAACAAGCCCCAAAATAACTATTAGCTATTAAATATTTTTCTATGAAAAAGTATAGATCATTAAACATCATATCAGTGATCTCTGAAACATTTTTCTTCCTCCTGTTAAATTAACCTATAGCCTTTTAGCCTATATGACAAAGTTTGACCAAAATACTTGGGAGTAAGGTATTTATTATTTGATGTGGACTTCCTCATAAGGTGGTACAAAGAGTCAGTAGATATGGAAAGAGTATAAAGAAGAAAATCTGTAGGCCACTGCCAATTCAGAATTAGATGCAAACTTGGACAAATCATGTAACTTGATTGTGCCTGGATTTTTTTTTCATCTAAAAAACAGTAGTAATCAAAGTCTGCTTTTTCTACCTCACAGGATTACAGTAAAGTCATACACATACATACACACAAACACGCTGAAAAGATCGTTCTGATTACATTGTAAGGCGAAGGAAAACAGCACTTACTATTAATTCTGCTAGATGTTTCATCTACATTATTTTACTTCAACTGCTCTGCAACCCTATTAAGTAAATACTATTATCCCCGATTTGCAGACCAGAAAATAGAGGCTCAGAAAGCTTAGGCAGTTTGTCCATACTCACACATTCATTAATCAGCAGTGTAGGATTTCAAGCTGCCTCCATTACAAACAACTAACACACTCATCATACTTGGTGAGGACCTTCCTAGTGGAAAGGTGCTCAGTAATTGTTTGGGGCTTTATTTATTGCTTAATACAGAAGCCGATGCCTTAAGTCAATCAATTATTTTTGAGTTTCTACTCTGCAACACACACATCTTCCTGACACTTAACATCCTTTAGTGGCTGTTCATGAGACCAAGATTTTAATGAGGATGGACTGCAGTTAATGTAATAGTTTCTGGTCATTACCATAACTGTAATGTAAGAAAAACAGAAACAAGCTTGTTGCTAATCAGGGCAGAGATTGGGTTATTTCTCTGACCGTCTCTAACATAAACCCTGCGTTTAAGAAGCCACGTAAGGGTTTGAACATTGGACTATCACCATAGTTTCCTATTTAGAAGCTGGCTTGTGAGAACTCTCAGAAAGCCTCCTGGCAACCATTCCCAAGTCTGAGAAGATCCCTTATCCTCCTCTTGCTTTTCCAAAGTGCAGACGTGACAGACAATTATAAACTCTGAGTGGGGAGCATAAAAGAGTGTTTAATCATTGGCAAGTGGTAGAAATAACAACCATGAGGTAGACAACAGCCACAGCGCCCTTTTGAAGCAAACCCAGGTGAGAAAGGCCATTGGCACCAGCGGAAGAACCCGCAGAGTCCCCATCTCAGTCCTCCGTGGGAGCTCTTTGCTAAATCTTTCTAATAACATGAAGCCTGAATGTTTATTCTTCCTATACAAGAGCTTGAAATCAATTCACCGTCAGGCAACAAACAGTAGCAGTATTTGTCCCTTGTGTTCCCAGGAAAATGGTTAATCCTTAAAGATGTGGATAACTCCTATTTTTTAATGGGGAGGTTTGATAAGCACGATTCTATGCACATGGAAGAAGGAGGATGGTGAATTCTGAGGCAGGCCAGCCCTGTCAGGAACAACATCGCTTCTAACCCTGCCCAGGCAGACAACACGATTGTATATCCTCATTAATGCTATAATTGGTATCTGGAATCTGTTCAAAAATGCCGATTTACTTTGTAACAGAGGATTATGGCTGAATTTGGAGTTCTTTATGGTCTGCAGATGCTTGAGAAATTCAAATATAAAAAGTGTCAGTTAAACATCTCATGAAAAGCTGTACCTTATACTAATCCAAAGGGACATGAACAAGTGCTTGAGGGGATAAAAATCCACTGTTTCTGTAGCTAACCACTTACAGAAACATTAACATTCTTGGACAGGGTTGCTCACTGAGTTTCTAAAGTAACTTAGGAGCTATCAGGATTCAGTTCTTAACAGACTTCAACACAGTAGGGGGAAAATTGTCAGTCACCAGCCTCCAGTATTTATGAATTATTAATGTTGGCTTTCTGGGTATTTTTTTTCAAGTTTTGCTTTTGTGTGCGTGTTCAGCTGAGTAATTCAATAGACTGATGGAGACATGAATAGATATGTTAACTAGCACCAGGGTTAACCTTTAAAGTTCGTTAAAGCTGTCAGCTTTCAATGAAATATTTTCACGTTCCTTTTTTTTTCTGTGAACTGGAATATAAACATTATTTGTACACTGGGATCAGAGGTGCTTGGGAGAAAAGGAGACTCCACCCTGACATCATTTTTTTTTTAAACCAAGACAACACTAATGAATTCATCAAGAAAGGCATCTTTCAGAAAACTTCTCGTTTACAAACCATGCCACCAGAATATATTCATGACCTATCTTTATTACAGTATTTTTCAACCAAAAAAAAAAAAAGTGATGGCATGTTCCTATTGCTATAAAAACACTTGGGGGGAAGAAAGGACTTGGGATCTAAAGAGGACAAGGACAGGATTTTGGAGAGGGAAAATGGAGACCAGGGTAGAGGTCTACATCAATGTGCAGGCTGCACAAGGAACAAAGCCCGTATCTTCCAATCACGGTGAAGATGGAATTTAAAGCTGGTAACAACCTTTAGTCAAAACTAGGATTCTTTTTGGAAGAACTGAGAAATGAGGGGGCCCATAACTAAACCAATTGTCACATTTTCCAAAATCTTCAAAGATTTTGTAGCCACGTGGGCTTGCCAAACAAGCCTAAATAATAAATCCCCCAAAGGAAACTCATCATGCTCTGAAAGCTTTTGTGACTCTTCAACTGTAGAGTGTCCTACTTTTCCTTGCTGAGATTTGGCCACCATTTGGAACCATCAGCCACCTAATGTCACAGGCCAGCACTCTTCTATGGCCTGTCTACACAACCAGTGACGGTATATTTCTAAGTCCTCCTTTTATCTCCATCCTGATCAAAATGAGAAGTGATGCAATGTGAAATGAAATAGGAAGACTTGCTTCTTTTCAAAGTTTTTAACTGCCCACTGGTTTGCAAGGGTTCCTTTATGAAGGATACAGAATAAGAAAGCTGCCCGTTGCAGATGTGTAACAATAAATGATGTAATAAATGTAGTATCTTGACCTTTTTCTAAAAGGATCTCTAGTCTTCATTTTTTTTCTCTACCACATTCATTTAAGGTCAGCAAGAAAGATAAGAGAATGATTTTATCAAACTTTGTGAAAGTGAAGAAAAGAAATGGAAGCAAAGAAAATCTGGATTACTTGCCAGCATCCTAATACTCCTAGAAATACTTGAACTCAACTCTTGAATCCCTCACCAGGTCAAAGACAACAGGCTCATAGCATAATCCACATTGAATTTTCCAAAGTACTTAATGTCTACCAATGGAGGCACCAAATTGTGGCACCAAAAATGGCACCGATCCAAACTATTCTTTCTCAGTATCTGTCTGTGCCTTTAAGACTGCCCCCTTGCAACCAGGGCTGAAGAAACTAGTTTTGAGGACTTAAAATTTATTACTTACTTGTCTTCACTTCCTTCAATACCATTTTCTTTTTCTTTTCTTTTTTTTTCTTCTGGTATCTATCTTTCTATTTTCATTTATAATAAAGCAGTACTTATTAGAGATAATTTTTAAATTATTAACATGTTTTATTTGTTTTGCTTTTCCAAGTACATGACTTAGAACACCCATCTGTTTGGGGAGATATGTTAGGGAGAGAAAAGTGAAAATAAATACTGATGTAATATTCAGCATCTGACATACAAAATAGGATTTACAGGAAGTCAATAAGCTTAAAAGCCATGCATTTTTTAGAGAGAAAGGATTTCCCAAATGCTTTTATTTCCTCCTTTAGTATATCAACAACCCAACCAGGGGGACCCATCCCATTGAGTTTTTCTTAGTGTTGAGAAAATTCCATCCCCCCCCCCCAAATGCAATGGCAGGAAATCTCTTGCTCAGTTGAAGAAAGACATAAAAATGTAGGTAAAGAAAAATTAAAAAATATTTCCAGCTTGGGCATTTATAGACACAGAAGAGGAAGAAAGAAATGAAAGTCAAGTGTTCAGTCCAGCATCTCTTGATGTTCCCCTCTCAGACTTTTACAACAAAGGTTGATATGTCTTATATAAGAAAAGAAACCTTGAAGAGAAGGGACTTGGGCCTCTTTTTCTCCATCTGGGAGTCAAGGAGAAGGTGACTGTGCAAAGGAGCCCACAACAACATACAACCACTCAGCCTAATTAAATAGAAAGTACACCACGAGGTGAGAGAGTTGAGAGCCAGCCAGACTGATGTGGCAGCTGCTATGTTGGGACAATGATATCACCATAGAAGGTAGAACTGGGTGGCCTGGTCACAGGGCTGGGTGGAAGGACTGGTAGAGAACAAAGGTCTGGAACCAGTGGACACTCAAGAACCAGAAAAGCACGGAGGCCCTGTCACCCACAACACAGACACCTATGCCTCTGCATATACCCATATGCTATCCTAGGAAGGAAAATAAGGGGAGACTGAACCAAAGCAATCTTATCTAATAGGAGTTGAAGAGACAGTTTAAATTTTCTTTGATCAGACTAAGCTTTATTCTAAATTGAATATTTTGTCACATTTGCTTATTCACTCAGTTTCAGAATTAGCTCCTCAGGTGATTCTTTGGCACGTTAAGCTTAAGAACCATTATCCAGCTTTCTAGCCATCCTTACAAAAATAAAAACTAAGTTAATCTTTGCATTAATTGATCATGAGAAGAGCAGATATTCTTGGTACTTAGGTTAGTCAGAATTTCTCCCCAGGAGCCTTTTAGCAATAATCCCATGCAACGTTTTCAGTAGCAACCTTTCAGTAGACACACAAATACATTTCTTGAAACCCTTTCTAGAATTTTCTTTGCCCTATGATGATGACACCTCAAGAAAAAGTAATTTATTAAACACAATCTAATGTTGAAGTGACATTACACAACCAAGGATGAAGTTTGCTCCAGAGGTAAGCTTTAGAATATCTGGTGGAATTCATGAAATGAATGGCCTTTGAGCAAACTTCCCTTCATAAATATTATTTCAGCTCAATTTTTGCTAAATGCTAGGAGGATCCCAAGTTCAAGAGTATGTTTATTGTGGGCCAAGCTTATGTCATTTATTGAATAGAGACGTATATCTACGCAGAACATAGAGACTGTTTTGATATCCTCTTACAGAAATAAGTCACTTAATAAGAACTAACAATGCTTTTAGTTTTTTAGGATCATCATAACAAAGTACCACAGACTAGATAACATAAAGAACAGAAATTTATTTTCTCACAGTCCTGGAGGCTAGAAGTCCAAGATTAAGGTGTCAGCAGGGTTGGTTTCTTCTGAGGACTCTCTCCTTGGCTTGCAAATAGCCATCTTCTCCCTGGGTCTTCACATGGCCTTCACATGGCCTTCCATGTGAAGGCCATGTGAAGGCCATGTGTGTCTGGGTCCTAATCTCCTCTTTTTATAAGGGCACTGGTCATCTTGGATTAGGACCCATCTATATACCTCATTTTACCTGAATTACTCCCTTAATGGCCTTATCTCCAAATACAGTCACATTCTGAGGTCCTGGTGCCCTGAATGATCTGCAGGAAAAATGTACACTGACCACACAGCTACATGCCTACCTGGCCCCACATTCAATGAAGCTGGTAGGAGAGGGGAGCAGGGTGGGTATGGGGCTGCCCCACAGCAGCAAGGCGAGAGGACAGACCAGCAACAATGTGTGTGAGAGCCACCATGTCTGGCACGCTGAACCAACCTGCCAAAAATAACAAAATGGCTTGGACTTTGTTTTGGCCCTCCAAGTCTTGTGTGAATTTTTCTAGTGGCCCGCTGCAACCAAAATCCAAACAGGAAAGGGTATTCTGGGAAATGTAGTTCTGCTCGGGTACACTGGCACAATACAAGACGCCAGGCTCAGTAGATCTAAATGTACTCATTTAATTATAAAACTGTGAGCATTTTTTCAACTATACTCTATATAAGTCCATATTAAGGCTCTTCTGAGGGCCACCTTGGTGGCTCAGTCAGTTAACTAATCAGTCAGTTAACTGATTCTTGATTTTGACTCAGATCATGATCTCAGGGTCATGGGATTGAGCCCTACTTCAGGCCCAGCACAGAGTCTGTGTGTTTTTTCTCTGCTCCTACTCATTCTATCTCTTCCTCTCTCGAATAAATGAATAAATTTTTTAAAAAGGCTCTTCTAAGAAAGATATACTCAAAATAAAATAAAACTATATTAACTTTAACTAATGATTCAGTATAGGCTCATATCTTAGGGTGGAAAGAATGATAAAGAGATCTATAATGGAAGAGAGTCATTTTTTAGCCTAAAGTGGTCATATTTTGTACACCTGATACAGTCTACACAATGACTTCACAAGGATTATTTCTTAAGCATCCAGTTCTGCTTCAAGATCTATAGGACCCATGCCCTTCTGACCTACTGTGTAATATTCAGAAGGCTTCTGACCCCATCCACATGGGGTTTCCACAGGCTTCCTGTTTACCAATGGCTTTAGGAAATTTCAAAGGTGAGAGCTAATCTTTTTCCATGTTGATATGTTGGTGGACTCTTTTAATATATAATGTGAATATCCAATTACAGGGATTAGTTCAATACATTCTGATTCTCTATATAATGGAGAACTATTTTGCTTTTACAGTTGATATTATAGAGAAACATATTTAATTACTCAGTATTGTATAATTCAATGAAAGCAAGTTACATAGGAAGATAGCCTCATTCTTGCAATCCATAGCACATATGTGTGATAGAGCTGTCCACACACAGATAAGTTGACTCTAGGTGTTTGGCTGTGGTATTTGCTACTGGCAGCTGGGATTCATACGAAGCAGAGACACTAAGTGTATGAAACGAACTAACTTAGGAACTTAGTTTGTCTTTTATCCTTCCACTCTATTTGGCTTTAAGAACTTCAAAAGCTGCAAGACGCGTAAAGTTTATCTGGATTATCTCGTCATTTGGAGCATTCAAGTGTCTGCTTCAATATGCCTTAGAATCACGATTGCCAAATGAGAGCAATACTTTGTGCTTCTCACATAGCTTCTCCCCAAGGATCCCAAAGCACTGGAGAAGTGTTACTTTTTTCTTCCTTCACTTCTCTAAAGAAACTCAGGATAAAGTCCTGGACAATTTGACTCACAAAAATTATCAGTTAATCCAAAGATAAACTGTAGAGGGCCTGCTTCCTCAAATAGACATGTTCTTCTTCCTTATTCATTCTCCCACAAGACATGAATCCCACAGACAAAAAGAGGAATATGGAAATTAACAAAAATTAACTCTAAATAAAGAGGATATAGGTACATAGAAGAACTATTTGTATCTGAAAAAATTTCTTGGCCTCCTATGGAACATACCATACCTTTTTTTTCTTTCTCTTTCTTTGTGTTGGACTTTTAACTTTTAAAAGTCAATGACAGCCCCTTTCTATTTAAATTCATAACAGGAATGCAACCAGAGATAAATGATTTCCTTAAATCTAAGTCTGCAGCTATGCTATGTGACACTAATTTAGATCAGTTTTAGTGATTATTGGATAGAAGCCATTCTTTTGAGCCCCCATCTTCTATTTACCAATGTGTGGCATCCACACCCTACACATTCTGACCAAGGTTACTGTGTAACGAGTAGCAGTGATGAAGGGACTTTGGTCTCCTTGCCCTCACCCTATACTACTATATAACCAAACTATTTTTTCTTCATTGTTTTCATTCCCAAATAATGATTTGGTCACGCAAGGGTCCTAAATATACATTTACTTGATGTAAAAATTCAGGATATTCTGAAAGACTGAATCATCTTCATTTATTGTCAACACTTTAAAACCATTTTTTTTGTTTCTTGCTGCAGTGTATCCTTTTGTAGTCAATCTTGGCTTCTTTGAAAAATTTTCATTAGATGTTTGCTTATTCACATGCATAGTTTTAAGAGCTGGGGAGATCTCAAAAGCCAAGCATTACTAATTGATATCTAGACATGTTTAAGAGGCCTATTCACTCACTTAGCAAAATAAATTACAATAGAATGTATATATATATATATATATATATATATGAATGAATATATGTTGTATCTTAAAAATGTGGAATATTTTCCTTACAAGGTGGAACTTCTTGGTTTTATTTTTACCCCACACATTTAACTTTGAAATAAGTAGGTTGCCACATACCACAGTAATTGTGGATGGACAGAGGTCACCAGGAAATAATAAAACTGTCAGCACAAAGTAATGACAACTGAGCACAGGGTAGCAAATAGGACTTGAGTGTTTTATGAGGAAAGGTCAGGAGGTTTGAGTCACGGGAAAAAAGATGGTTTTTGCCATCCAAACTGAACACACTTTACAAGTTAATTAGGCTTCTAGAACTTGTTCCAGATGGTGAAGAAATCGAGCGCGAGACAGATAGATGCCAGCAAGAGAAGTTAGGGATGAAACACAAGCCGAGTCTGGTGTTGGGGATATCCAGGAGCAAGTAGGAGATTGGGGAGAGAAGACAACAGAGATATGGGACATGGAGCCTTAGGGGACAAGGCCAACATGAAGCCAGAGGTCAGGGCTGAGAGCTGCACAGAGACCAGGACATGGGGAGAAGGGCAGCGGTCTCCAGGCATGGTGTGACGGCCAAGGCCACAGCTCGTACAATGAACCTTCATCACTACCAGTACAGATATAGAAAATTACTAACCCTTGGAACCAGACATGAAGCTGTGTGGCAGGAGTTCCCAGATAAATTAAGAAACGTTAATTAAAAAATGATGCACCTATACACCCTGTATGTCTCAATCTGCTGGCTCTAAATTACATCTACATTACATTTTGAAGGATTCCATGAATTCAAATTAATTATAAGTGTGTATGTCCCCAAAATTATGTATATCATAAAATAGATATCACATATTATGCAAAATTTGTATTAATAATAATTAAGTGATACTATTAACTATTAAATAATTGAATAATGGTATTATTAGTTATTAAATAAATAATAATAAAAACTTATCCTATATAAATTCAATTATAAGGATGATACATTACAAACATTTCTTTTTTTTTTTTCCTTTGGCAGAGCGAGATAGTTAGAAAGAAAACACAAGCAGGGGGAGTGGGAGAGGGAAAAGCACGCCTCCAGCTGAGTGCAGAGCCCAACACAGGATTCAATCCCAAGACCCTGGGATCATGACCTGAGCCAAAGGCAGATGCTTAATGACTGAGAAACCGAGGTGCCCCTTTTGCAAACATTTCTTAACAGAGTGCCATAACTTATCCCTACATCGTGAGGCTGGGCTAGGACAAGGGTGGGAAAAATGAGGCCTTGACTTTGGGCACAAAATTTAAGGGAGCACTGAAAATCTTAGCAATCACATTTTAATGCAATATTTTTTTTTTAATTTTTTTATTTATTTGTCAGAGAGAGAGGGAGAGAGAGAGAGCACAGGCAGACAGAATGGCAGGCAGAGGCAGAGGGAGAAGCAGGCTCCCCGCCAAGCAAGGAGCCCGATGTGGGACTCGATCCCAGGACGCTGGGTTCATGACCTGAGCCGAAGGCAGCTGCTTAACCAACTGAGCCACCCAGGCGTCCCTAATGCAATATTTTTATTAAACTGTCAAAATGAATTTATCTGTGATGAACAAAATATCAAAATGTCCATGATAAACAGAATATCAAAATTTTAAGTAATGACAGGAACCCACCTTGACCTTGCAAGGCTCGACTCACCCCCTCGTGGTCTTGTTGGATACTGATTAAGAAGGGTTTTTTGCAATTTTCATGAATTTTCTATCTGGGAAGGAAGTGTCTCACTCACTTGCCTCATCCTACTTCTGGCCTTAGTGGGGAGTCATTGATAAAAGGGTAGGCCATCCTTAGTCCACCTAAGGATGAGATGCCCTCTAGCCTTTCTGCAAAGTTGGACCAACTGAAGGGGTGGCCTTTATACATCCTATGGTAGCAGAGTCCCCTCCACACTCCAGTCCCTGCCTGCTCTGGGCCCCACAGAGGTAGTGCCCTCACTCCAAAGACAGAAAGGCCAATACTAGATTCTGCTGATTTAAACCACCAGATCCCTGTGTTCTCCCAACAGCCCCTACATTCCAGAGGGACTCTCTCTAATCTCATCATATCTCCCACCGTTCCTGGTATACAGCGTGCACCCATAAATGCTTGTCAAATAAACAAGGAACTCCTCCTTAGACTATAGGCAGAAGTAAATATAACCAGAGACAAAGCAACCTCCAAAATGAAAGAAAAAGTTACAGCAGTTGAAGAAATGAATTAGCAGTGTTGCCTAAATTGCAATTTAAAGAATCTGATTCATAAAATCTAAAAAGCTTTGGGGGCCTGGGTGGCTCAGTCCATTAAGTGTCTGCCTTGGGCTCGGGTCATGATCTCAGGGTCCTGGGATCCAGTCCCATGTTGGGCTTTTCCCTCTCCCTCTACCTCTCCCCCCTGCTCATGCACACGCGCACGATTGCTCCCTTTGTCTCTCTCTCTCTCTCTGTCTCTCTCTCTCTCTGTCTCAAATAAATAAAAATTTTAAATAAAAAAAGAAATAAAATCTAAAAAGCTTAGAAAATAAGTCAGCAAACATGCATTTGATACATCTCCCTAGAGCTCTTGGCCATGGGCCCAGTAGGGAAGTGGGCTTTGAAAGAACAGAGCCCTTGAAATTGATGGCAAACTGTATAAGCAAGTTTCGTATTGGGAAGTAGAGTTCTCATGCATTTTTAAAGTCTTCTTCAGAGCTGGTTAATAATCACTATTCCAAAGATGGTTATAAATGGCAAAGCTCATCCTGGACTTGGCCCAGTAAAACTTTTCCTATTAAAAAAACCCCGCTAACTACCATGCATTCCATTTGAACTTGGATTTTTGGTGGTTGTTTTGTTTTGTTTTTTAAAGATTTTATTTATTTATTTACTTACTTATTTATTTTTTTGACAGAGACACAGTGAGAGAGGAAACAAAAGCAGGGGGAGTGGGAGAGGGAGAAACAGGCTTTCAGCTGAGCAGGGAGTCTGATGTAGGGCTTGATCCCAGGACCCTGGGATCATGACCTGAGCTGAAGGCAGATGCTTAATGACTGAGCCACTCAGGCGCCCCATGTTTTGCTTTGCTTTAAGTAGAGCCAAAGGTATTGCTCTTTAAATTCTGTTATTACTATCAGGCCCGAGTATACGTCTCTCCATGAGTGTTCTGTCAGTTACTCGTATGCCGGAGTACGTATAGAAAAATCACATCAAGTATCCCAACAGCAGCCTTGTCTCTGCCATTTGGCAACTTTACTGGCCCCAGGAGGAAACATACCTGCGTGTGACCTCTGATAGTCTTTTCTTTACCTTTCTTTACTTCTTCCCACGTATACACCAAAGATACCAGTGTTCTGTATAATATTTAATTTGGGGAAAAATATAGTTATAAGAGTATACTCACTTCACAGAGGAGGAGACAAAGCATTAAGCCATTATATTACTAAGGACTCAGTAGCAATGACAAGCCAAACTGCCTTTTAAAGTGGAAGATAGAGTGGAGAAATTTACTGGCTTATTAATCAACAGGGTTTGGGGATCACTGGCTTCAAGTAAGTCTGGATCAGGGACTCACACACGGTCCTTTGTACTAGATGTCTATCTGCAGCCCTGTTCTCTCTGTGTTGATTTCATTCCCTGTCTGGCCCCTTCACTGTGGCTGTCAGGAAGCTATAGGGAGCCTCAGGCACACCCCCCCCATACCTCAGCAGCTCCAGCAAATACAGGGTTTAATTGCTCAGGACTTCAAAATTAAGTCCTGAAATTGAACCTCATTGTCTAGGTCACTGTCATATGTCCACATTTATGGATGAACATATTGGGAAGAAGACATAGAACTGATTGGCCAGACCTGAGTAATAGGCCCATTAGACGAGCCTCATCTGAACTTGTGGGGACTGAGATTGAGGAGTTAGTAGTCTCACAGAGGAAATTCAAAGTGAAAAAGAATATGATGCTGGGCAGTTTAAAATATACAAACATACAACTATAATTACAAACAGAAAAATCAAGAAATATGCCCAAGGTCAAATGTAAGTCAGGAGTAACAATACAAAAGCCTATATTTCATTATTTCCAATCTGGCTAGATATATTCATTTACCTGGGCTGCCTGAACAAAGCACCACAGATTAGGTGGCTGAAACAACAGATATTTATTTCCTCATAGTTCTGGAAGCTGAAAGTCTAAGACCTAGGTTGATAAGGCCGGTTTCTTCTTAGGCCATTCTCCCTGGCTTATAGATGGCTGTCTTCCCCCATTTGTCCTCACAGGGTCTCCTCTCTCTGTCTGTCTGAATTCTAATCTCCTCTTACCAGGATACCGCTTGAATGAGGGCCCACTGTAGTAACTTCACTTTAATCAGGTTACCTATTTAAAGCTCCCATCTTTGAATATAGTCACATTCTGGGTAGTCAGGGTGAGGACTTCAACATACAAATTTAGAGGAGGGAAGGACATGGGGACCCCATGGTTCAGGCCCTAATGGTACGTATCATTACACCAAGCATGGTGAATGCTGATTATATAAACGAGTGAAGGTAAACACATAGAAAGTAACCCCATGCAGAGATAGGGCAAGATCTGCACAGGGGGGCATACATGTGCCTTCTGGACACCTTCATGAGTGTGTAGGCATCAAAGGTGACCTAATGGTCAATGGCCTTGCTCCCCCACAAATTTCACCCAGTAAAGATTACATAAACCATACCTGAGAGCAAATCTAACATTTTTTCCCAACCAAATAACTTTAAAAAGTAGCAAGTTCTCATGAAATTTTTTTTCTATCAAATAAGATAAATCTTTTACACCATTTATACAAATGTCAGTTTCAACATTATCTTTTTCACACTTCTTATGCATAGGGCAATAGAGAATAGAAAGTACAGAGATTAATTTAGGTAACAATTACCATAATTCACAATTGCATTAGCACCTATTAAGGTTCATTGTTCTGTGGAAATTTTAATGATACATTCCTGAGTGAATAAAAGCAGAAGATGATTGGAAATAAAATTGTTTCTATGTATGCTGATGGGACTGCTGAGTGAAATTATACATTTCAGAGGCGACCTGTTTTGGAGTTTACTCCATAATTTTATGTAAATGTTAAATAACTTCATGTGTTCTTCCTCCCGGGTTAAATGCTAATTTGTGTTATTTCAACACAGGGAGTACCAGAGGGTTATTAACAGACTTGTTCTGCCAGCAAAGCCGACTTTGGAAAAATAGCTCCACGTACTTTAAACTAAGAGAGGTATCTTTAGTTTTTCTTCCCTTTCCATCTTGTAAGTGGGCTGCCAAACTTTTAGTTCTGAAAACAGCCATTCATTCTTAAGATTTGTAGCAAAAGCACAAGAAGTGAGACATTTTCTCCCAAAAGGTAATCAAGTTCATTCATAACACGGCTTTGTATCAATTTGTTCAATCCCCAAAGGAAACGGGTTATATGAGCAAACCTTGAGATACTCCCACATACGGTAATCTTGATATGTAGGTACAAATGGCTCTCTGTGTCCAGATTTCTCCCCGTCCCTAGAGACTAAAGCAGAGTCTGCACATAGTAGGTGTTCTTCAGCACGTGCTGACTGGAGGAAATCCTCAGTCCTTACAAACCCTCATGAAACAAGCAAAACAAATACCTGCTGAGGCATAGAGGACCTGTTTTGCTTCTGCTGAAATGCTCATCCTTATGACCCCATATATATGCATATGTAGGTCCCCAGATCAGGAGACAGCCAGAAGAGACACACGAAGAGAAGGGAAGGGGCCATAAAAAGCCACACATCCATGTAAGAGTGTTGAAAAACAGTAATACTGTCCCCTACAATTTCATTACCAGATCCCCAAGTCAGACCATTGAAATGCTCTACTTTGCTATTACAAGATACTTTGGAGATGAGGTCGGGAAAGAATCAGATCATTTGCTGTGGCCTCTGAGTGCCACACAGAGGAACTGTGGGATGTGAGCTTCTGAAGGAGCTTCCAAGGTCATCTGGAGAGAAAAGATGCCTGGCGGTGTGGGAACCACAGCCTGCTTCACAAAGCCAGGGTAAAGCCAGCCCTGGATGCCTGGGCTGCCCAACTCCCAGACCTGTGTCCTCCCTCTCCCATGCACAGCCCAACCCAAAAAGGTGACCAGGCCAACATCCTTCCTGCTTTCTCTTTGCACCATGGAACACTGTTTTGAGGTAAAAAGAATACCGGTCTTCAGTTCACCTGAGTTATGATGGGCCTCAGCACTTCTGCTCACCTGCCGTGCCCTGTGGGCCAATTACTGACTTGTGTGAACTATATCAGCTTTTGAACAAGGATATGTGAATGACTGGTAGGCTTTCCTATTATGAAATACCACCAAGGATCTGGGGAGCCCAGAATGAACTAGAAATGTGGGGATAGAAAGCTACCAAAAAAAAAAAAAAAAATTCCTATCCTTAGCTGCTAAGGATTCCCTGGGATTGGTTGATCTTTTGGTCACAGAAGAAACTGAGAAATGGAGACAGAAGATTATTAAAAGGCTTAATATTTATTTGAGTTCTTAAAAGTAGTGATTAACAAAGCATTATAGGCATGACCCTGGGCAGCTGTACAGCGCTGCACATAAGCTCACCATTGTGACCATCTATACTGTGATTTCCTTTATTCATTGACGCAACTTTTAGTTCCATGAAAACTCTGGAGATTAAGACGTTACTCTTCATAATGACTCGGTCATATCAATTATTCCTCGCTTAGATATACCAATACCTAAAGCATGGGTCAGCATGCTGATCTCTCTATTGGCCTAAAAGTTAGTCAAGTCAAGTCCCATTTGGAGAGACATTCCTCAAATACAATGTCATCATGAATGTCATCATCAAATTCACTATCAACAAACCGATCTCCTCTACTAAGGAAAAGCCTTACTCCTGGTCTCTTTGCTGGAGACCAAAAGCCATGATAAAAATCTACAGTCATCTGGACTCCCAAGGTTGTTGCCTGAATGGCATTTAAGTTCTCGACTATGCATTTTACTTTGCCTCCTCCAATATTGCTTCGCCTCTCTCTCCTCTCTATTCCAAACGTGCTTATGCCTCCTGTTCTCTGAATGCAAAAACATGTTTCAGAGTTTTCTCCATCTCAAGTTTTGCCAACTTCATCCCAGTTTCACAAACACATATACAGAGATGTCACATGTAGTGATAACATGGCCTAGAGTAAGATAAAACATAAGCCAATAGTGGATAAATTTTAAAACAAGGCACTATTTTGGTGATTCAGACAGCAGATGTCAACTCAGAATATATAGTGACACATATCAGGAGGCAACTGCTGTTGAGAATTTAGGAACTACAAATAACTATTGAATCATTTCCCAAACAACTCACCATGCTAAGGAAAAAGTCAAAAATAGAAGTACATTCAGTACTTCAGTTTGTCTCCAAAGTTAGGGGCACTGAGTATGCTTACTTCTATTCTTAAATGCTCTCTTACCAATAGGAGCTAATGCCTCTTTAATGTCACCAGACCTGAACGTGTCTTTCCTATCAATATCTGTCCTCTTCCCAGTTTTATTTTCCAACAAAGTACGTAAATTATGGAAAATTTAATAAAAACTTATTTTTCATGTCTGTCTCTTCCATTAGAACTGAGCTGGATGACAGCAGGGCTGTCTTGTTCATTGATCTATCTCTGGGTCTAGAAGAGTCTCTGGCATGCCGTGGATGTTTGATTATATTTCTGAAAGAAGAGCGGACATGCACATACTATGTCCTGTTGAGGGTTACTCAGATGGTCACCTGCAGGTGTCTGGAATCAACTGCCTAGGACAGGCAGGACCTTGGGTGACCAAGTAACTGATGCCATAGAATATTTTAGTGGAAATAAGGAGTCTAATGGATTGCTTAGTGGCTTTTAACTAAACTAGAGAACTTAGGGAGTAAAAATGATTAATTCAGGGCTTTGAATTTCCAGTTCAAAGTCTGGATACAGGACCAGAATGCTTCTGTGATCTCCCTACAAATAATCTGAGTTTGTTGTTGTTGTTGTTGTTGTTTTTTCCTATTGATACAGGGTCAAAATTTTGGAAAGACAAATTCAAGATCACATCTTTCTGGTAGCTGAATTACAAGTCAAATTGAATTCACAACCCCAAAGGGGTTATTATGTTAAAGTTAGAACACTGATTAAGAAAAAGCGGCATCCTAAAAATTGAACAAACCCAGTGAAGCTACTCTGAATCTCTAAATTCCACTGAGGCTCTTTTGCAGGTAGACACTCTTCCTCCCTGACTGGTGTTAGTATTCTTTTGCCTCAAGATGCTGCAATAGCTTTCCCTGAGCTGCCTGCTCAGCTGGGGATTGCTGATACTTCTGAACACCCGCACTACTTGTCCTTGCTTCTAGCCTTGCAACCAGACTCCAGTCCCTCCAGATCCCAGAGCATGAGATACAAAGAGTGAAGCACAAGAAGATGAGAGTCACACCAAAATAAAACAGGATTTTGGCCATTTATATAGACAGATTCCTCAAGGACATGCATGGAAATGGATTATAAAGGTGTTGGAAGGAATATAATAATGGACAAAATTGAAATCATGAATAAGGGAGCTCTAAGTCATCTGAGAATTGCTCACCCACCCCCTCGGTACACCCAAAGAGCGTCCAGGTGACCCTTCACCAAAGCAGCAAGAAATACCATTTTAACGGAATGAAAGCATCCTGGAAAAGCTCCCCAGTGGCTATTATCTGGGGGACAGGACAGCGGGAACTGCAGCTGCTGAACTAGGCTCCCTGCACTCAGTGCAGATGCTGGAGTCCAGGGAGAGAAAGAAGCCAGCTGTGGTGACTGTGATAGGCAGTGAGCTGATGCAGAAATCTTTGTCATCAGCTGATTTATCATCTATCTTTGGAACTGATTTGATTAAGCAAAAAAGCTCTCAGTGTGGCAAATGACCACCATAGATAGTCAAAGCCCCTCAAACCATTTTCATATGTGAGCTTCTTTCACTGTCCTTCGTTCTTATATGGTCTCTTCAAATCCTGAGTCTGCTGTGGTTCTGCTGGAAATTCTTAAAAATCATTTTATTTGATTGGAATATTTTATTACTGGAACACTTATTCCAACATGTTATTGGAACATTTTATTACTGGAAACTTACAGCAAAATTACAAGAATGATAAAGAAGACCCCCATACCCTTAATTCAGATTTTCATATTTTTAGATTTTGTCAGATTTGTGTATTCTGTGCGTATACACATACCTATATATAATTATTCTTTTTCCTTGACATTTGAGAATGAACTGCATACAACATGGTCCTTTACTTCTTAGGACTTCAGAGTATATTCCCATGATAAAGATTTCTTTACATAACCACTCCTTTATATACTAAAGTCATAAACTTCAGTAAATGTAACATGAATAGAGAAATTTCATTTAACTGCTCTCTGGATTTTAACTCTGTCAATTTGCCCAGTGATGCTCTCCACACACAGTATTGTTCCTTGAATAGAGAATCTAGCACAAGATCACACACTGTATTTAAATATTACATCTCTGTGGTGTCTTTTAATATTTAAAATTTTCCAGTTCTGAATATACCCCAATTTACCACTGCCCCTCCTAAAGGCAGCACTAGAAAGGGGTCACGTATTCTACTTTTGCTGAAGAAGGCTCATGACAGATGACCAGTGTGGCCAGCAGAATTCTAAAATGGCTCCCAAGATTCCCCACCCCCTGGTGTTCCTTCTCTCTACAACCCCTGGGAGGGTGACAGGATGGATTATATTGCCTAAAGGCTTCTACAGGGGTCAGAGCCTCCTGAGAGAAAGTGAGAGGGAGTCAGAGTCTGGGGGGCAGCAGAGGTAACAATGGAAGATTACTTACGGGGAGACTGGCCAAGTGGCCAATTTATTAAGAATAATGGGAGTCAGTTTCTCACTGTTGCGAAAGAGAGTTATAAAAAGGGAACAGAGAATGAACTCCATAGTGTTGAAATTGGAAATATCTGTGTGCCCTCATAGTTTTCTATATAGGTAGATAGTTCTAGAAATACAGACTTCGTGTGGGTGTATGTGCATGTATATATTCCCTAGCTCTGTCTCTAGGATCTCGTAGGAGTAGTGACACCCAGTTAGCAATAAGTACACCTAGTACTTGGATCTTAGCTTCCAAGGAACATTCTCTGCCCACTCTTTTGGCATCAGGCGGCAGCAGGGCCTGCAGCTAATCTAGGTTCTGATGGCTCTCCTCCTTCAGCTTTTCTAACGCTCAGGTCAGACACACACACGGGTCTTTGGTAGAGGTCACCAGCATTTTCCTACAGGACACTTGCATCACTGATATTGGAGGTGGTAAGGGAGACAAATTCCAGTTCCTGTTTCTGGATTCCAGCTTTTGTCACGATCCTCTGCTTTACCCCCAGCTTTTCTTCCTGCCTGCCAGTGATGCTGATCCACAGCGACCTCAGGACCACCACCAAAGCCTGAATGACAGCCTTCCAAAGCCTTCTTTCCTAATGCCTAATGAATATAATAAACCCTTGACTCTAAATAAATAAATAAACATTTTTTGAAAAATGAATCCTTCATTCCATATCCCTCATCATAGTTTTTCCCTGATTCATATAATAAAACACATGGTTACCTTCTAAACGACCATTTACATCCATGTTTTCACTGCTTCTAGACAGTGCCAAAACTTGGCACATTTACTGCCTACCTATCTTCTGCGTTATTATAATCAGCACTTCGAGTCAATATGTATTTCAGGTTCCAGGATGTCATTTTCATGGTTTTGCCCACAATATTTATTTGGATTTATCCACAGATTTACCATCTCCTTTGCTTTTCATTTTTTCATATGTTTCTGTGTTTCTATGTGAGATCATTTTTCTTCTTTCCAGAAGAAAATCCTTTCGGATTTCTTTTAGTGCACATCAACTGAAGACGAATGTTCTGGTTTTGTTTATTTGAAAATTTCCTTATTTCACTTTTGCTTTATTTTCTTTTAAGGTATAGTTCATAAGCAGAAAATATTCAGGACTTCAGAATACCATTCGATCAGTTCTGATAGATATGTAGCATGACAGAAAACTTTTCCACGACCCCCCCCACAACATTTCCTTTTGCCTCTTCCTAGTCAGTCCTTACCCCCTTAGAAGCAACCACTGATATGATTTCTGTCACTCTAGATTTGATTTTTCTGCTACTGAATAGTGTAAATATATCTTTCATACACACTGAGAAACCAAAAATATTCATGGTGCTCAATTTATTGCAATATTAGCTTTACTGCAGTGGTTTGGAACTGAACCCATAACATCTCCAGGATATGTCTGGAGTTACAAACTCAATCTAAGAAATATGGGGCTACTAAGGTTTTCTATTTATGCGTTAGTTTAGTAATTTGAAGAATTCAACTGCAGAAGAATTTGTCCAGTTTACTTAAATTGTGGAATTTATTGGCAGAAAGTTGTTTGTAGTCTGAATATTCTTCTTAATATCTGTGTGAGAAATCGTGATGGCCCCTCTTCTATCTGTGATGTTAGCAACATGTTTCCTTTCATTTTTCTTATCAGCTAGGGTTTTTATCAATTTTATTCTTTCTAAAGAACTAACTTTTTGTTTCACTGATTTTCTCCATTCTTTTTCTCTTTTCTATTTCATTGATTTCTACTCATTTCTATTCTTTCTTCTATTTGTGATTGTATTTGCATGTTTTTGCTTGCTTCTTAAGGTGGAAACAGTGCCACTGGTTTACCTTCTTCTTCCTTTCTAATACATGAGCTTAAAATTATAAATTACCTTTTAAAGATCGTGTTAGCAGCATCCTATGTTTTTATAAAATCGTGATTTCACTATCATTCAGTCTTAAATGTTTTCTAATTTCCTTTGTTACTTCTTCCTTCTCTCAAGAATTGTAAGTTACTGCATTACTTCATTTCTAAATAGTTGGTGATTTCCTAGGTATCTTGTTTTTATTGGTTCTAATTTAACACCATTGCAGTCAGAAAACATAGTAGAATTTCAGTCATTTGAAACTCGCTGAATCTTGGTTTATGATCCAGCTTTTCATCTGTCTCATTGGATGTTTCATGTGTGTCAGAGAAGAATATATTTTCTCCTTTCATTAGCTATGTTATTCTATAAGTTGACATTAAATCAAACTGGCTGAAAGTTTTTGTATCCTTACAGTTTTTGTCTACGAGTTTAGTTACTGAATCTCCAACTAGGATTGTAGATTTCTTCATAATTTTCTTAACTTCTATCAATTTTTGCTTTCTGTATTTGGGGACTTTGCTTTGAGTGCCCAGAATGACTTTCTAGTCATGTCCCTATGGGTTCTTTTTTATTGACTGCTTTACAGATTAAAATATGATATCTAATTTATCAACATTTACATTCCAGCTCACTACATCCTTACTCCATTTGTGCTAATCTGTTGTTTAAACAAGTTCTTGAGGATGTTTTTTGTTTTGACAAATACATTTTTCATTTCTAAAAATACTACATGCTTTCTTTTCACATCTGCTTCCCTGTGTTTATAATCTGTTATTGCTTGTTTAAACTTGTGCTTACTTCTTTTATTTTTAAAATCAGAGTTACTTTAACACTCTATATCTGAAATATTTTATATCAGAAGTCCTGGGGGCGCCTGGGTGGCTCAGTGGGTTAAAGCCTCTGCCTTTGGCTTGGATCATGATCCCAGGGTCCTGGGATTGAGCCCCACGTCGGGCTCTCAGCTCAGTGAAGATCCTGCTTCCTCCTCACTCTCTGCCTGCCTCTCTGCCTACTTGTGATCTCTGCCAAATAAATAAATAAAATCTTAAAAAATAAAAAAGTCCTGGGCTGAGGGGGCTCTGTTTCCACTATTTTTCACTTTTGTGGCTTACGTTGGTGTATATTGAATGACTGTCGGTTGTGAGTTTATATTTGCTTGGTTGACTCTTATCTGTGATTTTATCTGTGTTTCTACTAAGAATCAGTTGGCACCTCCTATCTTGGACTGATTCACACTTTCGCAGATTCTGATTTTAGGAACTATGAGTTGCCTGGGTTAGCCTGAGGCTTCATTCACCTGATTTGATGTTAATATTAATATTTGCCCTTCAGAAAATCTACCTTTCATCTGTTTGGCCCTCGGAGTTTTCAGCACATGGATTTTGGCCTCCGTTTATTTAGAGTTGCTTAAAGATGTCTTTTCTTTCCTGGAAGTCCAGTACTGAATCCAAAATATATTGTATGCAGAATCCGGTTGACTTCTAGCAGAAAGGCTTTGAGGGTACACGCTTCACCATACCTGAAGTCCGTGAATCTCATTACTAAATGTGACGCTTGGGCCATATCTCTAGAGGCTCAGATGCCAAAGCTCCTGGAAGGCACCTCATTTCAGTGTTTTAACACCCAAAATTCCTGACCATCTGTCTCATCATTGCCAGAATTTAGTTCTCTTTCATTTTCTGGTCAAGTAGGATGTCCTACAGTAGAATGGTTAAGATCCCTACTGAATCAGTCCAGTTTGTTCCATCTAGAACCTTCTAGAAAGAAAACCAACCCCAGTAGAAATGTCTGGTCCTCCAGTGCCACAGTTCTTTAATTCCTACCTCTCAAGCCCTCTTTTTAGTGAAGTGTTTAGACAGTCTGGGAGGAAATAGTACAGAGTATACTCAGTCACAGCCTGACGCTAAACATCATTGTTCTCTTCTCAAAATCAGTTTTTATTTGAGTCAGCTCCAGTACACCCATTTTCCTCTGTATGTTTAGAAAACTTGTGCCACTATCATTCTCTGAAATCTGACTTCCTTTGTGATTTTTCTAATCCACTAGTTTATCTAAATCCCAATAATGGTATTGCCCACATTCTTTTCCTTGAGTGTTCTGGACCCCAGTAAAATCAATGAGTGTGACTTTTTTTTTGTCTAATCATATGGAATAAATTTAGAAGGGGTGATAGTGATCCATAAATAGGTAAATCTAAGCCTCAGTTCCAAATTCAGCTAAAACTCTCTCATGCACAGAATTTTTACCCAGGACCAAAAATTCCTTCCTGATAGTGATTAAGTTCATCGGAGCACAAGAGAATGTTTCAGAGTGCTGGGATGCTAGAAATTTTGTGAATTGAGTCAAGTATTTAAAAAATATTTTATTGGGGTGCCTGGGTGGCTCAGTCGGTTAAGCGTCCAATTCTTGATATCAGCTCAGGTAGGGACCTCAGGGACCTGGGATCAAGGCCCTCCTGTGTCAGGATCCATGCTCAGTGGGGAGTCTGCTTGATATTCTCACTCTCCCTCGACCCCTCTTACCCCACACGCTCTTTCTCTCCCTTTCAAATATATTATCAATAAATCTTTTTTAAAAATGTGTTATGCTTATTCCCCAGAATGATGTTGAAACTGGACAACACAAATGCCATATTATTTAAGTATTTATAAGCTACATTGATAATTGGAGGGTATAGCAACATAGGGGTAATGATGAGAAGGGACAGGTTATTCATTATCCAATAATTCATTATTTTCCCTCTTAAGACATCTTTAAATGTCACAGTAAAATAAAGTTTATATGAAAATTAAATACTTAAAAATCAAAGTAATTTTCTAAAATGAATAATTAACCCTTATAATTTCACTTACAAATGTTTAGTAGATTTTTATAGCAAGCAAAAATCTAACACATTAATGTTCCCCTTTTCTCTTTAACAGTAAAACTGGACACACAAAAGTTCAATTTATTATATTTTTAAAAATTCATAAGCATTATTTAAATCTTTACAAGTTTCTTACATTTTGCAAAACCAGCATTTTTGTTAAAAAGGCATTATATATTAACTTGAGACTTTTACTGTAACTTCTTACTGGTTAAAAGCTTTTTAGAAGGGAACAGAACCTACAAATTTGGTAATTTCATAAGCAGGGATTAAAAAGATTTCATTGTGATCATATTTCAATCCAAACATCTCTGTTGTCGGCAATGAAAACACAAAATGCATCTCAAAAACTATAAAATCTATGATAAAATTTTTTCCCTACACACTAAATTGACTTAGTGATATTCTCTTTGGAGAATGTTCTCTTCCTTTTCTTGGCTGTATTAAAACTCTTGGGTGTTAAATTTTAAAAATTCAAATGAATTTTTAAATGTTCTTATATCCCCATCAATAGGTAGGTAGGGGGAACACAAGACAATTCTAGAGTCCAGTTTTTTTTTTAAAAGGGCCCTAAACTCATGTAATTTTAATATTTTTTAAGATTTTATTTATTTATTTGACACAGAGAAGAGATCACAAGTAGGCAGAGAGGCAGGCAGAGAGAGTGGGGGAGGAAGCAGGCTCCCTGCTAAGCAGAGAGCCTGATGTAGGACTCGATCCCAGGACCCTGAGACCATGACCTGAGCCAAAGGCAGAGGCTTAACCCACTGAGCCACCCAAGCACCCCTTAATATTTTTTTAATAAAGAAAATTCATCAGGTGTGATTTGTGTTGTATCTTTATACGATTTCTTATATAAATATATTCACAATGCAGAAAATGATCCTTTGACAGACCATGTTTATTGGCTTACAAGTTATGACTACCTTCCAAACAGGGCCAGTTAGAGTCCTAGTTATCACTCAGCAAATAGTTATTCATCCATATTTCCCATAAAATGTTTCTACTATATTCATATAGAACCTGACTTCTTTTCCCCCAGGTTTAATTCTTTTTTTAGTAATCTCTACTCCCGATCTGGGGCTGAAACTCACAACCCAGGGATGGAGAATCATGCTCTTCCAACTGAGCCAGCCAGGCCAACCTAAAGTTTGACTTAAAAAAAAATTTTTTTTAATTTATTCATTTGACAGAGAGAGACATAGTGAGAGAGGGAACACAAGCAGGGGGAATGGGAGAGGGAGAAGCAGGCTCCCCACTGAGCAGGGAACCCAACATGGGGCTCGATCCTAGGACTTCAGGATCATGATGCAAGCCCAAGGTGGCCGCTCAACCAACGGAGCCACCCAGGTGCCCCCTAAAGCTTGACTTTTAATAAAAATTCAAGGATGTTTCTAAATTGGGCTGGTTTAAACCATAGTTTAAACCATATTTTTGGTCCTCCATCGAACTGCATGGAGTTCAGATACATAGCTCCTAGGAGTTCCAATAATGTCTTCTATTACCTTAGCTGTTTGCTTTGCATCAGCTTTAAACCTTGTTTCACTGAAGATCAAAACATCAGTTGCCATTCCCATCTTTCCTGATTCCAACATGAACCTTAAAGATTGGCACACTGCACATGGCCTTACATTTTGTTCACTTTACAGTCACTTATTTGATAACATATTGATCTTGGGAACAATTAGTCAAGAATTATGCATATCACAGGATAAACATTCACAAGTATCTCTTTAGCATATATGGAAACATGAAACCCCAAACATGCACACACACACACTCATATGATCATCTTCTATAACATCAAAAAATAATTGTTTACTTTAATTATTTTTTCTTAAACTAACTCCATCAGACACAAGCATGTTCATGTAGGCAGTTAGCAAAAATTCAAAAAGACCATTCCTGGTTTCCTGCAGAAACTAACAGTGGGACAGCCCATAACACTAAGTCAATGTCCCCCAAAGTGTATTCCACACAATTTGCTGTTGATTAGTGTTTCATGGTCAAATGATGTGAGAAACACTGGAGTACTGAAGTTAAACTATTATCATTGCAGGATTTCTCAGAGCCTTTAATGGGCTAGTGAATACTGTCGGCTGAAACGCTTTGAAGATGTAATGCTTTCCTGTTTGTTTTACTTTAACCCAGAGCATCTTGAAATTTGAGCAAAGCTCCCTTTGGAAAAGGATGACTTGAATGGACTTTCTAGAGTTACTATAAGAGATCAATGAGGGGTGCCTGGTGGCTTAGTCCGTTAAGCGTCGGACTCTTGATTTCTGCTCAGGTCATTATCTTGGGGTCCAAGGATCGAGCCCCACTGTGGGCTCCACACTCAGTGGGGAGTCTGCTTGAGGATTCTCTGACTCTCCCTTTGCCCCTCCCCCTACTCATGCTCTCTCCCCCAAATAAATAAAAATCTATAAATAAATAAATAAATAAATAAATCGAATTAGATGAGATAAGGCATGTAAGTCTTTGTCACTGAGCCTGGCACAGAGTGAGTGCTCAACAGAAGGCTTTATGATCAGAACTTTAGATAGTATTATGAAAAGGTACACCATTTCACATTCATATTAGCAATGGGTGAGGATTCCAATTGCCCACATTCTCATCAACACTCTATTTTATTTTATTTTTATAACAATCTTAGTGGGTGTGGAGTGATTTATCACTGTGGCTTTAATTTACATTTCACTAAGGACTAGTGATATTGAGTATCTTTTCATGGCTTATTGACCATTTGTATATCTTCTTTAGAGAAATATCTATTCAAATCCTTTGCCCATTTTTAAATTGAATTGTGTCTTTCTCCTGTCAAGTTATAAGAATTCCTTAAATGTTCTGACTACTGGTCCCTTATCAGATATGCAATCTGCAAATATTTTCTCCTATTTTATGGGTCATCTTTGCCACTTTCTTAATAGCATCTTTTGATATACAAAGACTTGAATTTCGTTGAAGTCCAATCCTTTGGTTTCTTGTGCTTTTTAGAATCATCAGATTTTATAGTTCTCCCTCTCACACTGTGCTGCTGTTTCTAAATGAGATCAGCTATGCAAAGTCCCTGCCACAGCATCTGACACATCATAGAATTTCAATAAATTTTAGTTCCTTCTCTCTGCACTCAAGAAGCCAGGAAGAAAAGGAGCTTGGATGGGACAAATGTCTCGATTCACATAAATTGGGAACAATGTCCAAAACATAAAGCGAGAACCAAGGGGAAAAGATGATAGAATTAGCCAAATGTGACAGTAGATGAGACACAGAGTAAAATGACATTGAAAGCCATTGCCAAGTTTTCTTGACCAGACATCTGGCAGAATGGAGTGATTTTTAAGTCAGGACTTGAGAAAGAGGTTGGGATGTTTAGGTGAAGATATATAGAAGTTGATTAGGAAAAGAAGGCTCATACAAAGAAGTAGAGAGACTTATTTGAATTTTGAAATTAAACTTAAATTTCAAAGTCTAGAAGCTAGAAAGTGATGTTTTAAAATCACGAAAGAACATCTCATCATTTCTTTGTTTAAAAACCATCACTTTCCCCACTGCATTTAGAACACAACGAAGTATGTAGCCTTGGTTTTACCAATCAGATATAATGAGGGAAAATTTGGAAGTGAACAGGCATTAAATGAGATCATCATCCAGCACTCATGGTGGCAGGAGTAGGGGCAGGTCATCCTGGGGCAACCATCACGGGTTTCTGGCATCCAGCTTCTAGTAATGTTTTGAGCCGTGTTGTTCCTGGCAGTCTCCTGTAGACTCCAGAAGCTACCCAATATCCTAAATAATCTATTATCCTTTCCTGTTGAAATAGCGAAGATAGATTCTGTCATTTGCAATTTAACTACCTTGACCAATATTAAACATCTTATAACATATATCATGGTGTAATCTTATTTTGTTTATATATCTGTCAGCTTTCAGACTTGAGAGTACCGATCCTCAGCTGGGGGTAGTTTTGCTCCATCCTCAAGGGACATATGCTACTTTGGATTGTTACCACTGGGGTGGGAGAATTGCTACTGACATTGACAGGATGGGGGTCAGGGACGCCCCATCAGGGACGCCACTAACCAGACACCAGCTAGGCACAGGACAGCCCCTCAATCACAATGGATTATCTGAGCCAATTTATCAATAGTGCCAACCCTAATCAGAGAAGCTGGAGGGGGAAATCATGACCTGTTCCTCATTGTGTCACCAGATGTAATGTCTACACAATGTCTCTGTCTGGCACCAGAGAGCATTTGATAAATCCTTGGTGAAAGAATGGAAGAGGACAAAAGCAGTTTTTCAATGGGGGAAATAGCATACACTTCCTCTCCATCTGATTTTTCTGTTGTTCACAAGTTTCTTCTTCTATCCAACCCACTGAATGTTAGTGTCCCTGAGGATTCTCTCCTTCGCCCCTTTCTCTTCTCCTGTTCTCTTTGGAGTCTTCTCCTGCTCATAGATTTCCTAGATAAAGTCTCCCATGATAATGGGAGATAAATGCTCCCATGAGCATAACTCTCTACAAATTATATATCAATAGATAACCATGTTCTATTTTCAGCTCAGACATCTCTCCAGGCCTCCAGAATTGCCTGTCAACATGTGGATGTTCACAGACACCGTTCCCATACCGAATCTACGACACACACACAATCTATAAGAGCAGAGGACACATAAATTCTGTCTCCTTCCCAATCTGTGATTTTGGTAAATGAGTGACTGAAAATCCTGTTGCTCAGATCAGGCACCCGGACCTTCTCTCTGGCTCTCAAACTTGTGTTGTGAATTCTACTTCTTTAGTATTCTAAACAGATGGCGAAATTACATGCTACTCTCTAAATTTACCCCGACCTGGATTTTTCTACTGTCTCTTGTCTGGCCTTTTTGGGGTTCAGGTTTGCCTCTTCCAGTCCTTTTATATAGTCACCTACTTGTTCTTTCTATAACATATCTTGCCATACCCTTCTCTACACCAAATCCCAAGACTTCTCTATCTGGATAAAATTCAAACTTTCTTGCTCTACAATGCAAGAGAACTTATGATTTTGCCTCTGCCTATTTTTCAGTCCACCTTGGTAACCTTGTCCTTCTTCACTCTAAGTGTCTTCAAATTTCTCTTTGCATATGCTATTCCCACTGTCTGAAATGCTATTCCCTTCACAGTCTCCTGATTGTTGGAGAGAGACATTCCTCCAAATTGTTTGTGATGATCATTTTTATGTGTTCAATTGGTTAGACTATAGTACTTAGTTAGTCAAACACTAATCTAGGTATTGCTATGAAAATATTGTGTAGAGGGACTGGGTGGCTCAGTCAATAAGCATCTGCCTTCAGCTCAGGTCAGATTCCAGAGTGCTGGGATCAAGCCCCACACTGGGCTCCCTGTTCAGTGTGGAGTCTGCTTCTCCCTCTGCCCCTCACCCCACTCATGCTTTCTCTCTCTCTCTCTCAAATAAATAAAAATCTTTTTTAAAAAAAGAAAAAATACTTTGCAGATAGGATTAACAAGATTAAAGTGACTCAGTTAACTTTAAGTAAAGATTATCCTAGATAATTCGGGTATGCCTGATCCAAGCAGTTGGAGGACCTGAAGAGCAGAACCGACGTTTCCCTGAGGAAGAAAAATACTCACCCTGGAACTACAACATCTTTCCTGCCCAGAGTTTCCAGCTGGTCCTTCCTGACGGTCCATGCTGTGGATTTCAGATTTGCCTGGCCAGTCCCCACAATAACACGAGCCAGCTCCTTGCAATAAATACCATCTTAGACACACACATGCGTGCGCGCGCGTGCACACATACACACACCTTTTGCTGGTTCTGGTTCTCTTTTGGAACTCTGACTGATATACTAACCATGCCTCTCCATCTGGCATTCTGCACAAAGGAGGAAGTATTCTAGGAAACTCTTAGTGCCGCTCTTCTGTCTCTCCTTTCTCCTCTGTCATTTCTCTTTCTCTAACTTTTTCTTACCCACAGGAGAAGTAGTGTCCAATCCAAATACAGCCTGCTTTTTCAATGGCTCATATTTTAGCAATGGTGGAATTACTCTGTCTTGTTAATTGAAAAAAAAAAAAAATCCTCTTTCAAATCCCATGCCCTGGCATGTACATCCTGGTGGCCCCCACACCCTGCCTTTTACCACAAGCTTCTAGTCCTTGCCTAAGGAGCTGTTTCAGTCAGAGGATTAAAATATTTATTTCACCATGTTCAGCCAGCATTGCCATGTTCTATAGTCTAAATGTATGTTCCCCCAGAATTCATATGTTGAAATTCTAACACCCAAGGAGAGGGTCTTAGGAGGTGGGAACTTCAGGAGGCGATTAGGTCATAAGGGTAGGGGTCTTCATGATTGCGATTAGGGCCCTTATAAAAGAGACCCAAGAGAACTAGTTCATCCCTTCTGCCATGTGAGGGGACAGTGAGGGGACAACTCTCAGTGAGGAAGCAAGCTCTCCCCAGATGCCAGATCTGCCGGCACCTTCACCTTAGACTTCCTAGCCTCCAGAACTGTGAGAAATACATGTTCATTGTCTATATGGTTGTCTAGGGTAATTCACTGCTACAGACCCAATTAACTGAAACAGAAGTTGGTACCAAGAGTGAGATACTGCCCTAACAAATACCTAAAAATTGGACGTGACTTTGGAGCTAGGCAATGGGTGGAGCCTGGAAGATTCTCAGGTGATTGCTGCAGAAAGCTTACACTCTGGCTAAGGAGTGATTCTGTGAAGTATGATAAAGGAATATATCCTGGTTATAAGCCACTCAGTCTATCGTAAGTTGTTACAGCCCCAATTGACTAAGACATCATGCTTCTGAAGCAGAAAGGAGACCATCAACTTCCTTTTTTCACTTCTCAGAGGCTCAAAAGATGCACTTTCTTCTTTCTTGTTCCATCTGTCATGGTGAATGAGAGGTAAGCCATGCCCTTCTCTCTGCGTTCCAATTCTGCTTCCTTACAGGTTGGAGAGCTGAGGTAGGTCTGGGATGGCGAGGCCAAGGAGTCTGGATTACAACCCGAGCAACTGAATATCCCCTGCATCTGTGCCAGGTATCCTCAGGTGGGCAGTCACAGGAGAAATTAGCAGTAAAGAAGACTCACTGTTGATTTGGAACCTCAAAATGAATGACAAGGGATCTGATCAAGAACAGAGATGGAGTTTTCTCATCTGAGATCAGTTCTCTAGAAGTTCAGGGTCTCACAGAGCCCTTGACAGACCCAAGGCCCTAAAAAGAATAAGGCTCTTCACAGATCTAAGGAGGATGTCCTCAAAAATGTCTGGGGATGTGTATGGAGGTTTGACTGCATGACAGATCTGGAAGGCTGGACCTATGAGACACAAAAGATATTTACTTTGTTTTTCCCATTGGTCCACAGCTGTGGTTGCATATCAGGAAATGGGTGCTTAAGGAGGGATTTTGTGCTGCCTCTTAAGCAGTTAAATTTATTCAAGGCTTGGAGAATTAAGGGGCAAAAAGGAGAAAAGAAAAAGATTTGGGGTTGTTCTATCTCAGAGACCACTGAGGCACAGGTTGTGGGGATTCTAACAGCCACAAAGAGCTGAAGGAACCTATAGCTACTAAAAGTTTTGGGGCACAAGCACACAGCAGACAGAGGTCTTTGCTTCTTCTCAGGATTTTGAGAAAGAAAGTTCCAACAGTAGCAGCTCAGATGAGAAGCTTTGGCCTTCTGTAAGACTCAGGGAGGAGCATATGGCAGTATGCTGAAGCTCATGATGGAACATTTTCCCAACTGAGTTTAAGTGAACATGTTGTATACTCCAGACAGCTGGCATAGAGTAACTGGCATCCTGGCAAATCTAAAGGCAAGATGAATTTTTTCCTTCATACTTTTTCTCCGTGCTACTTCCTCCACCAACTCTCAGCTTTGATCCATTGCTGGCTCAAGAGGAGAACATTGCTTCTCTTTGTGAAATGCTCTCACTCGGGATCAGAGATCGTTCATATCTGTATGGGCCCAGTACTCTGGTTAATCATCTTGTGAATCGGGTTGACTTTTGACTCTTTAGGGACATGGGACGAGTAAGAGTTCTGAGGTTGAATGAATCCACTCTTAGGACTGTGTAGCCCTTGCCACACCCCCAGTAAGCTGGCACAGCCTATAACCACTGGCTGACACTCTCTGACTCCAAGCAAAATGGGAAATGCAGAAAGAAGGTATTTTGTTATTAAGTATATTTGGTTTACAGGGGGAAAAAAGGATTTGCATTCTTATTTCACTTTTGGACTCCAATTTCTTCTAGGACTTGAGCAGTGAAAGAAGTGATCCATTGTTCATATTTGGGGAATCAGTATTGTATTCATTTGAATCCATTCTATAATCCCTGGTGAGATATTTTGGTTAATGTGCTTGGTATAGTTTGAGATAAGAATTGAGCCTAAAATTCAACTTGGCCTTTGAAATAACATCATGTCCTAATATGACTGTCCTACATTCTCCTGGGGTAAAAGCTGAACTACCCAGCTCCCTCGTGGCAAGAAATGATACTCTGAGGTTTGTTGGGTCTTAGGAATGGTGCCAAGGGGGAGAAGTGCTATTCTGACACTTTTCTGGCCCTTTCTCTCAGGGGACAGCCTCATCCACCCTTGGTCCAAAGGTTGAAGAGGGAACAGAAAGCAGAGGAGAATTCAGTAATACTTTGCCAACCCTCCCTATGTTTGTGCCTCAAAGAGGAGGGATGTGCTCTGTCTTATCATGCGGCAAAGTGGTGGCAAAGAATATTCTGTGGCCTTCTCCACTCCTGCCTTTATCCACTCACCCTTCAGGGAGGGAAGGGAAGTTGCCAGTCTTACGGAGCAGAACCTGAGAGCTTCAGCTTGACTGCGCTAGTGAGTTTAGTTATGGGGCTCACACTACCTCCCCCAGGGTCGGCTCCAGCAGTGTGGCACCGCAATGGGTAGCGGCAGAGGGTAGGAGATCCCCATGCTTCCATGATGAATGTTGTCCCACTGACACTGTCTACGGTTGTCAGCAAGTGTTAATAAAAAGCTAAGGGCATTTAGTCAGCGTTGTTACTATCTTGCAATCTTCTCTATGTACAACTAATTGAATGGATCACCAACATGGATCACTCCCAGCCCCCTGCTTTCATCTACATTTGGGGTGGGGTCTCCCAGGCTTCCCTCACTTACAGCAAACCATATCCCAAGGCTGCTCACCTTGCTCAGCCTCCATCTCTACTCTCTAGCTGACACTGTCATCTGTTCTCCCTTCTGGACATCTGGGAAGGCCTCCTTATGTTCTTCCTGCTTCCTCTCTGCCCATACCATTCCATTCTCCTCAAAGCCTTTGGAGCAAGATTTTAAAGTGTCACCTCCCCCATAACTTCCCATCACTGTTAGAATGAAACCCAACCTCTTAACCCTAGCCATCAAAGTCCTGTCTTCCTGGCAGGAATCTGAAACTCCATGTCCTCTGTATTGCCTCCTGGTCACTAAGCTTCAGCCACACTGGTTGTCTAAGCACTCAGGCAGCCATCACGAAATACCACAGACTGGGTGGCCTAGACCACAGACATTGATTATGTCACAGTTCTGGGGGTTAGAAGCCCAAGCTCAGAGTGATAGCAGATTTCTCCTATGGCCTCTCTCTTTGGTTTGCAGCGGGCTTCCTTCTTGCTGTGTCCTCACATCCCATAGGGCCTTCCCTCTGTGCATGCATATGCCTGGTTATCTCTTCCTCTTCTTTCTTTTTTTTAAGAGAGAATGAGAGAGAGCATGAGTGGGGAGGGGCAAGGAGGAGGGAGAAGAAGAGAGAATCTGAAGCAGACTCCACCCTAAGCACAGAGCCTGATGCAGGGCTCAATTTCATGACTGGGAGATCACCACCTGAACCAAAACCAAGAGTCAACCAACTGAGCCACTCAGGCACCCCTCTTCCTCTTCTTATAAGTACACAAGTCATATTGGATCAGGGCCCTGCCCTGATGACCTCACTAATACTAAATATCTCTTTAAAGGCCAATGTCCAAACACTGTCACATTGGAGGTTAGGGCTTCAGTGTATAAATTTTGGGAGGACACAGTTCACTCTGTAACACTGGTCCTCCTGCCTGCCCCAGGACCTTTGCTCACACTGTCCTCTCAACATGGAGGGCCCTTGCTGGCTCTTCATGTAGCTACCTCTTTCTTGTCCTTCAGCATGCCGCTTAAACATCTTCTCTTGAGAGGGACTCTCTTGCATCCTATCTAAATAGCCTGGCAGTCTCATGCTATAACTTTACCTATTTTGGTTCTCCCACAGAACTTGTCACCTCCTGCTAAACACCCTACATCAGACTGTGTGTTTGCTTGTTGCCACCTTTGCCCATCAGAATAAAAATTCTGTGAGAGTGGAGGTCTTGCCTGTCACGTCCACCACTGGTCACCACTGTGTCCCCCACTGTGTTCCCAGTGGCACATAGTAGATGCCTAATAAACATTTACTGAATAAAACAAAATGCCTGCAGTGTTAAACCAGTAAATTGGTCCGTAATAAGGTAAGTGGGACAGCTGTCCAAACTGAAAAACAAACTATAATTAGTGCCTAAAGATCTTCCTCTAATCAAGTGAGCAGAGCAGAGCTCAAGGCCAAGTGGCAGGACACTGAGTTAAAACATTGGCAAGGCTATTGCTAAAGTTCCTTCCAAGACAAGTGCTCACACTGTCATCAAAAGTACATAGTCTGTGCTGGGATCCCCACCCTGTCACTGAGGACATGTGAGATCAAATGGAGAAGTATTTATCAATCTTACTGGTAAAATGCTCTCTTGTTTAAGTTTCATTTCTTAATGAGTGAGATTGAGTCTCTTATCATTTTTTTTTAACATCAGCTGTATTATTTGTTTCAGGGGTACAGGTCTGCTTATTAGCCAGCTGTATTTTTTTTCCTATCCGATACATTTTCCTTTACTCAGTTTTAGATTTTGTAGTCATCTTTGACTTATAGATTCATAAGAATACACCGAACCTAAAATAAAATATGCCATTTAGCAAGCTAAAAAAAAAAAAAAAAAAAAAGGCATGTATCCTCTAACCTAGGAATTCCAGTTCTAGGAATTTCACCCATAAACAGACTTGCCTTCGTGCATGAAAACAATGCTCAAGGGTAGTAGCTGTACTTTTATTATAATAGACTCAACTAAAAGCCATTTAAATGTTAATAGGGACAGGTTATATTAATTATTCTTTAATGATACATAGAACAATAAATAGCTGAACAAAAGAGTCAATTTTCAGGTCCAGAATATATTCAATTTGTAGCAAAACTGCAAAACTTTATTTATAGTTTGATTCCATTCATGTCTTTTGAAAAGACATTTTCTAAACACAATAAATATCTGGAAAAGCCAGAGTTCACAGTGGTGAGAAGTCATAGTAATAAGAAGGGAAGTAGGTAAGAAAGGGATTGACATTCCACTCTAAAGGTGAGTCTACCTTATAGGTTCAAGGGTTTCCCGTTGTCTTTCCATGTTTGCTTTTGTTTGGTTTTGTTTCTTAGTACCAGCCTTGGAGAAGCAAATCTTTCTCCTATCCCTTTCTCCTATCCTTGAAATTGCCAGCAGCTGCCCAGAGAGTCCTCCATTCCCCACTTCCTTGAAAAGACCTCATTCTTCTTTAGATTCTTCTAGAACCAGTCTTGACTCATCAAGAGGAATTATTCTTGCATTGGTTTCGTCCCTGGCTGCACCTTAAGCCTCTGTGGGAGGGGAGGCTGCATTTGCTAATGGGGCTTGTCACCCTGCAGAGCTTCTTAGGCTACTGCAAGGCACAGGACCAGAATTCTAACTGCACTGGAGCTTTTCTGCGCAGAGCCATGGCTTATGGTGTGAAAAACAAGTGTGTACATCCCATAGACCCTGGAATTCTTGCCAGACTTGAAGAGGTTCCCACTGGAGCTGGCTGTTTGGAAAGTATTTGGCATCCAAAACAACTGCTTTCTCGGTGGTTCCTATGTCTGCCTTTCAGGTGCACACCCCCAGAAAAGTAGACATTATTGCATCCCAGGCACACCGCTCACACCCAGGACCTGCGCTCAAGCCACCAGTCGATGCTGGGTGCTAAGAGCCTCTCTTTACTGATGAACAATGCCTCCTCGTATATGAGCATGTCAGGAAGAGGAATGGGGGCACCAACATGAAATGAAGAGGTCTCTCTTGCAGGAAATTGTAGTCATGAATACACGGTCTCATAACCCCTGGAGATCTCACAAAACTGGAGGGATGGAAGTATAAAAATTCAGATTTTTTTATATCTCCTTTTTTTCTTGTTTACTCCCAAGGGTTAAAGAAGAGTTAAAGAAGACAATAGATAAGTAGAACTTGCACCCACCCATAACTTTTGAATCGGGCCTGGTTTAGGGCATTGAAATGACAGTAGCCTTGACTCATCTATTGCTTCACCATTTTCCAATAGCCACTTACAAATCCACTCTGACTGGAAAGCCATCCACACAGCCAGCTAAAGAAGATCAGCTTCCCTAGATCTTCAGATACTGAAGGGTGAGCCTGCCCACCACTGGCCTCACATCACCATTGGCAAGACTAGAGCAAGGCCTCAGAACACTCCTGGCAAGACGCCCACAACTCCCAGCCCTACAATGCTCCCAGCCTTATCTTCAGTATCTACTTTGAGGATATACAGGCAAACTCACTTGGCCTTGTTCTCTGAGGGTTGTCAGGCCCCACAAGAGACCTAGGACTTTTGACCATCTTTCATCTCCCTGGACTCTGGTGCTTAACCATCTCTGTATTTTCCTATTTGCTCTTTCATTCTATGACCCACCTCTAATTCCTGAAACCCTTCCACGCTGCCTTCTGGAATTAGAGCTCAACCACAGACTTCTCCGTTCTTCTCAGAAATGTCCTTTCCCTTCCTGCTATAAATGAAGATACTCTCCTCTCAGGAAACTACTTGCTTTTCACTGCCTCCCTCCCAACAGCAAATCCTCATCTGTGAATGTCATGTCATTAATCTTTAGCAACTGAGATTCCAATCTGTTACAATCGCCAACAGACCCCCCCTTCCTAATTCCTTTAAGATTTTAGCTCTTGGCTCACTGTCACTTCTCCAACATATATGGTGACTTCAGTACCCATATATATGACTTTTCTAATGTCCTAGACTCTTAGTTCCCTGATGCCCTCTCCTCCAACTCTCATACCCTCCACTCTGCCTCAACTGCTCACTCCAAAGGTCATTTCCAGATTTACTGCTAGCAGCTATAACCCCACCATAATTGCAATTTCAAGCATTCTCTCTTTCCAGCTTACTCTCATACCCCAGCTTTTAAGAATCTTCGGCCTCCCTAGGGGCTATTAGCCATTGATCATATATTTTCGTGGTCCCTTGGTTTCCCACTTACCTGACTTGTAATGCTCTGTTGTTATATTATACCTTTACAAATTTGCTGAACAATTTACTTTTGCTGTTCTTATCTGGAAAATCCCCACGCCAGGTTAAATCTAAGCAGCTTGCTCTGCACACCCACAGAGAGGGTCAGGACTAGAGAGAGCCTATGAGCTTGATGACTGATCTCATTTCCCATTCCTGAATACTATCTTCAAGGGGGTTCCTTTGTTCTCCCCAGCAAACATACATTTCTAGAATTTATCATTCTGCTGTTACCCTGAGCCAGTGTTTCTTGAAATTAAGATTACCACAGACTCAACTAGAGGATATGTGAAAACTCAGGTTGCTGGCCCCGACTCCCATTTCTGAATCAGTCAGTTTGGGGCGGGGCTGGAGTCACTGCATCACTCAGGCGATGCTGATGCTATCGGTCTGGACCACACTTTCGGAATGACTGCCCTAGACAACTTCTTCATGACCTTCTCCTTTTCATGACTTTCTCTTTCTCCTAAAAACTCCAATACATATTGCCCATCCTTACTCTTAGTTGATGACTTCACACACACACACACACACACACACACACACTCTGAAGAGAACTTCAGAGTTTCCCAACACCAAATCTCCCTTGTGGCCTGGAGCACTGCCCATGTGACCTTTCTTCCCTCCTGCTATGATGGGGGACCTGTTTAGACTCCCCTCTCTAGCCAGCCCTCCACATGGATAATGGACTCCATTCCCCCCATCCTAACTCATGAAGCTACCCCTCCCCCCTCTCAACCTTCTTCCTACATCTTGAACCTTGCCTCTCATGCCCATCAGTGTCAAGCATGTTGAGAAGAACCCCCTCATGACTCCACATTTCCTTCTATCACCCTTTTACAATATTCCATGAAAATCTGGTTTCCTCAGTTTTCTTCAGACACACCAGGCACATTGCCTACCTACAGCACAGACTTTGTTGTGCTGTGTTCTCTACCTGGAAGATTCTATAAGGCTAACTTGACCATCTCCTTCAAGGCCTAGATCAAATGTCATCCTCCCAAGGATGTTCCCTCACCCCTAAACCCCACACCTCTGACCCTCACTGACCAGCTGTTCTTAGCCTTCTTCTCTGCTGTATTGCTTGGGATCTGAAATTCCATCTTGGTTGGATTCAGGTAATAATGGACATTAGGCAAAACTAATGTCTTTCACACAGGGACACTGAGCACTCTCTTTGACCACATCTAAATTGTCAAGGCCTTCCTAAACAAAGTATGTTTCTGCTATTCCTTCATTGTCTCTTTCCACTCATGTGATCAGTTTTAAGCACCAACTGCACAACTTTGACCTAATTAAGTGCCATTGGATTATGGGGACTGGGAGGTCTCTCCTGAGGTCACTCCGAATTAATTCAATTCTCACTGTTCCATATGACTCTGATTAATCTAAAACCCAAATATATGAGACCTGCCTCATATCCCTCCCTGTTCCCTCACCCATCCCTATATTAAATCCTATTTGGATAAGATAGACAAGAAGAAAAAAAAAGAAAGAAAAAGAAAAGACCATGGGCTGTCCTCCCCTAAAGGAATCACCATGTCAGTGATGTTAGAGAAATTCCCACATCATTCAAGAGGAACTCCGGTGCTCTTAAGAAGCCTAGAGCTGGCCACAAGCAAGCTCCCTAGCACACCACATCACCCGCAACCCAGTGAATCAGACGGGAACGAATCTAGCCGAATCCAGCAGAAAGCATATTCCGTGTGGTCCCTGGGAAAGAAACTAATCGGTCAAACTGACATGACGGATGGATTAACTTTGGGATTGAAGGACATGCAATTTCTCCTCTGCACAGGGCTCAAATAAAGGACAGGTCACACAAAACCCCCAGTGATGAGAGAATGAAAGAACTGCAATTTAAATATCTGGGCAATTACCCTATAACTAAAACTCGGCGACTTTAGTTTGTGGCGATAGTTTCTTGGGAACAAGGGAAATGAACTCGCTCTGTAAAGGCTTAAAAAACAGGTGGATTTTAAATACGCTGGTTTCTCTACTTCAGAGATTAAATAAATAAATAAATAAATAAATAAGGACTCACTGAGGCTTTAAGTGCTGTGTGTGCCCCGAGGCGGAAAGATCAGGCTTTGGTTAAATCATTATATACTCCATCATTCATGTGTCATGTCGTTGAAGGCGTCATGGAAAGAAAAAGAAACGTGTCTCTTCCCTTGTGCTGGCCGAGGCGATGTAAATCGGTGTTCAGCACAGAAAAGATGTACCCTTCAGGTTAGAAGCCTGCAGGTCCAGAGCCTTTAGCCCTTTCAGTTCTCTTATGTGAGAGTAGAATAAATAAAACCAAAGCATACATTTAAAGGAGAAGAAGGAAATGGGAAGGCAATTTGATGGCGAAGACAAAAATTGCACCTCTCACCCTGCTTGGGAATATTCTGCAACAGAAGCTCTGCACTTATCATCGGAGGGGGTCTAGTTTCCCAGCCCCTTCTCTCGGGGAGCATGACGCCCCAGCAGACATGAGAATGACCTGATTCTCCCAAGGCAGCAGACATTCACCTGAGGTTCTGCTGCCGTCGCTGCTGGGAAATTTCCTGTTCCATTATTGTACCAAATGAGCACTGGGCTAATCAGAGACTCTTGGGAAAGAATGAAGAATAAAGAGTACCCAACCCCTCAAGTGAGGCTCTGAGCTACTTTCAACTGCACTTATGGCCTTAATATAACCCAGGAGATTTCACAACCCACGTGGGAGAACCAACCCTTCTTTTAATGGAAGATTTGCTGAGTTTATCACGGTGAAAAGAAGGACCATTTCTGATTAGCATATTCTTTTATCTATTGTGTTCATTAGAGGTGTTGATGAGAGGTTTCAAAGTAATTTTTTTTTTATTGTTGCTCAGGACAAAACATATAATTTTCATCATAAGTAAGGTGACTGTCAGTAAGATACAATTCCTGCCTGGTGCTGCCCAGATGTTTTTTGTTTTTTGTTTTTTGTTTTTGTTTTTTTTTAAGATTTTATTTATTTATTTGTCAGAGAGAGAGAGGGAGAGAGAGCGAGCACAGGCAGACAGAATGGCAGGCAGAGGCAGAGGGAGAAGCAGGCTCCCTGACGAGCAAGGAGCCCGATGTGGGACTTGATCCCAGGACGCTGGGATCATGACCTGAGCCGAAGGCAGCTGCTTAACCAACTGAGCCACCCAGGCATCCCCCAGATGTTTGATGAAGAGGAAAATAAACATGGGGCAAATGCCTCCTCCTGCATCTTAAAAAACTGATGCACCCTGGGATGCTTGGGTCATTCAGTGGGTTCAGAGTCTGCCTTTGGTTCAGATCATGATCCCAGGGTCCTGAGATCGAGACTCGGGTGCGGCTCCCTGTTCGGCACTGAGTCTGCGTCTCCCTTGCCCTCCGCCCTTCTCTGCCCCTCATTTGTGCTTGCTCTCTCTGTCTCTCTCATGCTGTCTCTCTCTCAACTAAATAAATAAAATCTTATTTTAAAAAGTTGATGCCCCCTTACTTTGCCACAACATTTGGCCAGGTTCTTCCCTGTTCTGAAGCCATAGGAAGGATTTTGTTTGGCCAAAGTAAAATGATGCAAGCAAAGAAACTAAGTTCCCAAAGCAAGTGACTCGGGAAAACGTCAGTGCCCCAAGGAGCCCTGAGAAGGCAGAGAGCAGCCACCAGGCAGGGCACAGCTTCTGAAGACCAGAATCCTGCTCACCCAGTAGGCATAAGGAGGCTTTAAAACTCCACCCATTTCGTAGCCCTCACTTTTACCTCTTTGTGTGTCTTCAACATGTACCTCCCTCCGAGAAAAAGTAACAGACTCATCATTTTCTCACAGGCAGATATTCTTACTCCTTTTGTTTTGGCGAGAAGCTTGCCCATACTGCACTGAGAATGCCTCAGCCTCCAACTGTCGCCTCTTCTCCCAAGGGATAGGAAAGCTGTTATCACTTCTATGCTAATAATAGCAAATTTAGCACAACTGCCTTCTGATCTTTCAAACCACTTCAATATTTTGAAAAACAAAAAAACAAAACCCCCTTGGCTCCAGAGGAAAAGGAAAAGAAAGATTTCAGTTGATCAGACCTGGAAGCGATTGTCTAACATTTCTATGCAGCAAGTAATCACGCTTTTTTTTTTTTTCCCCTCTGTCATGAAAAGAAAAAACTTTTGCCCTCTCACTATTGTCCTCTCAATTATGGAGAAACTGAGGCATCAACCTTCTACCCCATACACCTTCCTGCATTTCCGGCCTGTCCCACCAGGCTGCTACATAACATATTCCCTCCTTGGACATCAACTCTCACCTAGGAAATGCTGTTATAAATAAGAAGCTAGACTTAGAGAAACATCATGTAATGTCTAAGGAATGTGCTGAAAAAGAAGATATAAATTTTAAGGGTGGCTCTGGCTCACATTCCAAGTAAGTGCAGCTCACGAGGTCATGCAAGTTCTTCATCCCCCCGCATGAAAAATTAATATCGGACGAAAATATAATCATGACATGGAATCTAGATAAGGCTTTCCGCCTTAAAAACTCAGCATACCTGTAAATAAGTGACCTTATTTCATCTTCATTATATCATAGGCTTGTAAGCTAGAAGAGGTAGAAGATGCTAATATGATCCCCATTTTATGAAGGGAAAAGAGGAATCTAAAAACTCAAGCAGCCTACATATATAGAATGGAATTGGAACCCGATGTTAAAATGTTACATGGGAAACTCACTGAACTAAAACAATTCCATCATTTATTAAGTTTGAGAGTGTGTCAAGGACCCTCATGTGGTGCTGGAAGCTTCTATCTGCAAAATGTTCTCAGTTCTCCAGAGGAGCACTTTTGCAACTGTGGTTTTCCAGACCCAAAGAAGGGGCAGCTGAATCAATTGAATGAGTCTCCATGTTCAGATAATTTGAATATAGCGCCCCCAGGGCTGCTTGGCAGGCACATCCTGAGTTATCCCGCTGTCTGAGGAACCTCCACCCCCCTCTGGCAGGGAAGGCGGGGTCAGGGAGAGGTGGAGAGAACCATTAAGCTCTAAGGACAAAACCAAAATGCCCTAAATATTCATTTTCCTTCCTTTTGCTTCTGAAATGTTACTGTAAATGAAACTAAACCAGAGTGCAGTACTGATGAACCAAAATCCTTTTTTTTTTTCTTTTTCTTTTTTTCCCCCACGTTTGGAGGAGCCAGACAGCTTTACCCAGGCTAGCTGTGGTTTTCCAACCCCGGTTTTAAGAAGCAATGGAGGTATGCAGTCGTTTATGTTCAGGCTGCAAGTCCTTTTGAAAAAAAGAAGCCCTTTGCAAGAAGCATTTCTCTCTTGTCCTTATAAATCAAATAAATAAAAATAAAAATTCTGCCAGGCCATATGCTTCTGTTCCTATCCTTCAACTGGCCTAAAATAAAAAAGATTACCCTCCCTGTTCTTTTTCTTATCCCTTTACTAGAGGGGGAAAAAGAGCTAGAGAAAGAAAGAGAAATCAAACAACTGTCTAAACAAATCAATCCAACATTTCCAAAGGCTTTTGACCTGTGGCAATGTCAATCCCGTCTTTTTTCCCCCCCTTTTCTTTCTTTGAATCAATATAACCTATGATTCTGATCACTCCAATATGTCAGTGCCTGCTGAGGGCACATTTTATTGTTCATAAAGCCCCGGACGATAATGAAAAATAAGCAAGAAAACGATAAATTCATCAAAGTTGCGAGAATATTCGAGGAAAAAAGGAATTTCCTGAGGTAACTGTCCTTGACCTGGCTCTTTAATCGAGTGAGATTTCATCACTTTATCTAATATCATGCTTCATGCTTCAGGCACCTAGCAATTCTATTTTAGTGTGGTCTAATGGGCAGCTGACACATCCACTCAGCCCCAGACTGCATAATATGTGCTGACATACTGTGTGGGGAGCAGCCTTGCAGGGCCTGTGCATGTGGAAAATGTCACCAAGAAAATGTTCTTCCTAACCACTTCAGGCTTGCCCTTCCGGGTCTCAGTGGACCTCAAATTTTAAGCTGTCTGGGAGCCCTTGCCGAAAGGTAGTCTCTGATTTGGGTTGTGTGTATCTGACTATAGGTGAGAGGTTGGAAAAGCCTGGTTATGGCTGTCTGAAGCCTGAAAATAGATAGTGTAATGAAGAGTGTCGTTCTAACCGCTTCGCAGGCGGCTCTTCTCAGAACCCCTGATTCAATTTGATATTCTGAGGTTAACGTACTGTATTGGGCCCGAGAATAGGAATGCACACAAAAAGCTTTTATACTTATTCAGTTCAGTAAGCATGGGAAAGTCATCAACAGCTATGTGTAGGCTGTCGGCATGGTGGGGCTTACTTTGATGTTCTGATTTATGCTCGCTCTTTCCCCCCTTGCCGTACTTTGGAGTAGAAACTCATTTCTTTCTTTTTTTTTCCCCCTAAAGTCAGCTTTTGACGTAATAGCCCAGGACATTTTCATAAGTGAAGTGAACAAAGACATACATAAACGTGCACACACACACACACACAGATGCCACAATCTTTGCCTCTCAATTTCCAAAATAGATAAACTATAAAGTTTCTAAAAAATACAAAGGACACTACAGAGCCCTGGTAACTGTATGAAATGTGTGACCCTGGACTGAATTCAATGCCAGAGAATGAAAAATGCCATCGAGGATATTATTAGACTGGCTGACAAAACATGCGGTGTAGATTAAAGTATTATGTCAATGTTGAATTTTCTGAATTTAATAACTTGCCATGGTTATGGAAGAGAATGTGTTTTCGTCCACAATTCACGGTGAATTAAAGGTATTAATGGGCATGATAGCATGATGCATGCAAATGATTCTCAAGGGGCTTTAGAAAAATTTAATTAGAGAAAGAGGAAATGATAAAGAATATGTGGCAAAATGTTTAAAATTAGCGAATCATCATGGCTAAGCAAAATAATTGTTGAAAGGCATGGAAAGAAATTTTGTCAAGTGGGGATTCAGTTGGCTGCCTCCCCTATTGCATAAGAAGCCAGGTTTGCAACCACTTGCAAATGCACTTCCATATTCCTGATCCATAAAGGAACTTTTGAACTGGTCATAATTATTCTCCTGTTTCCTTCATCAATAATTAACATGTGTTAATTCAAAACAAAATGTGTCCATCTGGGGAAAATTTATACAAATTTCTCTCCTTTTAAGATTTTTTTTTTCAAGTAATCTCTACACCTAACATGGGGCTCGAACTCACAACCCTGAGATCAAGAGTCACACGCTCCACCAACTGAGCTAGCCAGATGTCCCAATGTTTTACAATTTTCTTAAGCAATCTTGCAACATTTCTCTAAGTTTGAAATTCTTGCAAATAAAGTTTCTAAAATTAATGTAAACAGCAAGGGACAGTAGGCGGGGATTATATAAGAATGAACACCTTCTATATACACAGATTAAACAGAAATGTTCTTTGTAGAAGACCGGGTACTCAATCCATAATGAAGGCAACTGTAAGGTTCGGCAAGCCATCATCAGTCTAATACCACTATGACTAATCATAGCAAAGCTCCATGATTTCTAGTCTTATTACAGCCCTGGGATATCTGCTTAGATCTCTCTGTATGCTATGCCTTGTTTCATATCACATCTTTGATATTTAAGAAACTAGAAAATAACAGCTTTACATTTTCCAACAAGACTGGATGTAGCCCCAAATGGGGTAAGATTATTTCTATCTTGTGGAAGGTGAAAAGTCATGATGGGACCGATCTTGTGGTTCTCACAGTCCATCTAGGGAAGAGGGGCTTTTTGCCCAAAACACTGGGAGATGCAGTTAGAGAGGGCATGCAAGAATAAAGCAGCAGAGCCATAAGTCCATCAAGGGTTGAAATCAGGACATCTTACCAAAGACAAAATAAGGACATTGTTCTTTTAAATGCCCCATTTTCCATTCTAAGCAAGAGTACTTTTCATACAACTGCACAAAGATTCCTTTCCCAGTGATTCCCAGCTTTGCTTCCCGTCTAAAGCAATAGGTACCAGTAGAAGTACACTAATAGCTATTGTCATAATATCCCTTATATTGAGCCTTTAATAATGTTCCATATATTCCATATACAATATGACATTATCCCCTTCAATATTCCCAATTCTCTAAGCCAGATATTATTAGCCCCATTTTACAGTTGAGTAAACTGAAATTCAGAAGCCAAGGACAGTCAGAACTAATGAGTGGCAGAGTTAGATTTCATAGCAGGTTAAGTCTGGTTCCAAGTCCAGAAGGCTTAACCTCTACATGAAACAACCTCTAGAGCACAGATTTGATGAAAATAAGCTGAGAAATTGCTTTATTAAAAGCTCACTGAAGGAAACAATACAAATAAAGTGTTCACAATATGGTACTGTCCATGCCATGGCCAAGACTGTTCAACTCTCTTGCATAGATAGCAACATGCTCGTGAAATAAATAGTTTAAATAAAGCACTTAAAAGAATTTAGAGTGAAAATATGCAAAGCAGGGTCATTTTCGTAGATTTATTTAAAGTTACTAAGAAAAGGAGAGAAATGAGGAACTACCCTTTAATTTTCCATTTTGAAAACTTTAAATTCTAGTTGTCAAGACCTCATACTTTCTAAGAGTATAAAACAAATCTGACTGCCAAATGATGAGAAATTAAAAATGCAGATTTTAAGTATCATTGTTTTAGTGATGGTAATAAACTCTATCAATATTTTCTCTACTAAAAGCAAGCATTTTCTAAGTAAAAAAAAAAATTAATTTAATTGGTTTTTGCTAGTCAAAGCATAGATAGAAGTGTTCAGAGTCTGATACTGTAAATAAATTGTTATCCTAAACAGTAAACCCTCCCCCATTTTCTGTGAACACTAATCTTCCTTAATCATTGGAAAATATCAAGGGTCACTAATGAGACTTTGAAAAGGTCAAAAAGAGGGGCACCTGGGAGGCCCATTCAGTTAAGCAACCAACCCTCAGTTTTTGCTCAGGTCATGATCTCAGGGTCATGAGATGGGGTGCCTGATAGCCTCTGCGCTCAGTGCAGAATCTGCTTGAGATTTTCTTTCCCTCTCCTCTGCTCTGCCCCTCCCTCTTGTGCTCTCTCTTTCTCTTTAAAATAAATAAATCTTAAAAAAAAAAAAAAGGTAAAAAAGATCCTTAGTCCATTTAAAATGATAACTTGGGGAGCTATTCCATTTGTCATCTGCCTGTAAGTCCTTTACTCAACTAACATTTATTGAATTCCCCTAACATTTATTAAATATATGTAGATACATGCCCTCAAGTAGCTTAGAATTAGAAGGGTAAGATACACATCAACAGTGAGCTATAATGGAGAGCAAAACAACACAACCCAACAGAAGATATAATGAATAAAAATCACCTTCCTCTTGGAGATGATGCCTTCCTCTCTAGAGTATTCTAGGGTGCCTGTCCGTCACATGTTTCACCTCCTTCACCACAGGAACCAGCATATGACCTATGCTGGCCAATCAGAGTCCTCCAACATTTCCAGAAATGGTGACAGATCCAGAGAGGACACATGATCCAAACAGGGATAGTCAGTGTCCTGTGATGGGGGTGCTGGGTGTTGATATAAGTATTGTGGAAGAGGATTTCTCTCCTTCTGAGATTAAGAGCTAAAAACAGCATGTAAATCTGGGGCTTCTGAGAACTACTTTCCTATCATGCATGAGTAAATGGTCTGCTGAAGTCTGAAATCAACTTGAAGAAATCAGAGCCAAGAAATACAATGAAGGACAGACCCCTGAAAACATTAGCTGGGCACCACATTTGGCCAATTCAATTACTAGATTTGCAGTGACATGAACCAATAAACACATCTTCTATTTACCCCAATTTGTTTGCCATTTCTTTCACTGAAAACTAAATCATCTAACACCAAAATGATTCCTGAATGGAGTTTTACTGAACTGTATAGAAGCTTTTCCATCTTCAATATATTAATTTACTCTGGGTGCTATGGGAGGAAAGAGGAAAGAACAGTTACCCAAGGCCTCGTGAAGGGATGATGTTTCAGTTGAGCTAGGGTTTCCATAACTATAAAAACAGAGTAAGGACATTTGGGATGAGAAATTGGAGTGAACAAAGACAAAGAAATGTGAGAGCATCTGGTGCTTTTGTAGAACTCACTGGTTCAACACTGAATAGATGTAGAGGGATGAAGGAGAAATTGAGGCTGGGAGCTAGGTGATAAAAGACCGTGAAACAGTTCAGACTGTATTACGTAAGCAAAAAAAAAAAAAAGCCATTGGAGGCTTTGGAAGAAAAAAAAAATCCTTCAAAATCTATCCTATTTCTTGGTAAATAATCCTGATAACAGCCTGAAGAAATTATTAAATTAGGAAAGACTGGAACAGAAATCAACCCACGACACAGGCGCAGGCCTGGTAGAGAGCTGTTCGTGACAGAGGACAGTGCCAGGGCTATGGATAAAAAGGGCTACATTCAGGAGACATTTCAGAAATGAAATTAATAGGGCAAGGTGACTAACGCTAAACTGTTTGAATAGTGCTTTCTGCCAATAGGGAGTTTTAAAAAAGAAATTGCGATCTGATAAAGTTTTGATGAAACAGTTTTCATGGTTCAAACACCATCTTTCAGGCAAAGTGGAACTAACCTTTGAGAAATGCTTCGAAATGATCCAAAACAGGCAGATGTACTACGCTCACTCTAGTATCAGGAAGTGAAAGAATTTTACTTCTAAGTTTGACTTTATAACACATTTTAAACTGCAGACAAATGAGCTGGCATAATGATAGAGTCACAAAATGAATTGCAAGTTGAATGTTAAATGATGCTTGCTTCCTTTGGGTTTTTGTGTGGTCGGGCTTAATCTCAGGACAGCAACCAAATGTGAATGCAGTTTTCATTTCCTTCCATCCTTTGCTTCTCTTCCTCTTTCTCTTCTTCTTTTTATTTTTTTCCAGTCTTTTCTCTTACTCTCTCATATCAATTTTTAGCAGGGCTTAGAAGGAAAATTTTCTTTTCATCATGGAAATAAATCAATGTGGTATTTAAAAATGGCAAAAGAATAATCAGAAACACTTTCTATGGTTTTAGGAGGGGGCCAACCTTCAAATTTGAGGCAATAAGTATTTATTGACCATTTGCCACATGGTAAGCACAGTGCCTAAAGTACTTTTCCACCCCAAATAGACCTTTTCTCCAGAGATGCAGTGCTCTGAATCTTTACTTGGAGAGATGTGACTCTTCTTATCTAATAATTAGAAATTTTCTCCTTCAGCAAGGTTACACTTGTAATCATAATATTAAATTTTAGGGTGATTTCCTTTTCTGGGTTGATTATATTATCATTAGAATTCAAATAGGGAATGTAGAGATATTCTAGAAATGTCTTAATAATTTTTCGTTAGGGGACACAAATGTTGATTTCAAGTTGTAACCCCTGAAGCGGGAGGAGGGGGAGTCCTCACTGCATGTTTTAACTTCCAGATGGATAGTCATCATTCATATTTAGTGAGATGTTGAACTAATAGCAGACAGCAATATTCAGTAAGGAGTGTGAAATAATATGTGCTCATGTTTAGGGAGGAGAAGCAGAGAGCGACTATAGCATGGTGGACTTCGACAATGAAAGGAAGGCAAAAGGGAAAAGAAAGAAAATTGAGTTGTCAATGCCAGATTCAGCTGGCAATGACAGCATGAAGCCCACCATCCACAGAGGACCCTCACAGAAATTTTTCTGAACCCCCAAATCAATACCATTAAAAAAGCAATCAGCATTATGTTTTTCTTAATTTAAAGCACCTTTTCAGGTAAAAAGTACATGCTGTTCCTATCACCCTATGTAATAATCTAGGAGTTTAAACTGTGCACAGATAATTTCCTTTTCCATCTTCAAAATGCAGAGAGGGATAAATGAATTCTTGTGACCACCTCCAAATGCCCCCTTCACACAAAGAAAGTAAGAAGTTAAGTATAGGACATTACAAGAGAAAAATCGTATTTTCTAAATTAAAGATCAAAAATAAAGGCCAATGGTGAATAAGGATCCCTCAGGAGACGTCAGGCTTAAAATAGGTTCTGAGGAACTTGAACATGGTTTTCTTACATATAAAGTTTAGCTCATTAAGCTGTCTGAGCTTACCAAACAGGTTAAAACTACTAACATTATTTCCAGGGCACCTAGGTGACCCAGTTGGTTGAGCATCCGAATCTTAGGTAATGATTTTGGCCCAGATTATGATCTCACGGTCCTGAGATCAAGCCCTGGGTTGAGCTCCACCCTGAACATGGAATCTGCTTAAGATTCTTTCTTTCCCTCTCCTTCTGCCCCTCCCCCACACTTGCATATCTTCTCTCGCTCTCAAAAAAATTAAAATTAAAAAATTAAAATAAAAACGATTTCCAATAAAACGTAACTTCTAAATTCCAATACCACATAGATAAATGTTTTAATTAAAAAAATAAAAGATACATTTCATCAAATCAAGACTAGCTGCTAAAGAAGAGTATGTTCTCATAATTTCCTTTTTAAACATAATCACCGGCTAATAATTTAACAAAAGGAAGGGGAAAGAGAAATCTGTAACTGATATTAAGCTTGCACTTTTGTTAGCAAAAAACAAAAACAAAAACCCCACACACAAAATGAATGCGTTTTCACGTTTGCTTAACCTTAGAGCCTCACTGTGATGTTCACTCTGGCTCTGGAAGTTCTAAATGGTGAAAACATTGCCAGTTTCATTTGCAGTATGAATGAGTAATTCTGTGATAACAGTGGCATTTGAAATATTTGTGGTTTTGTGCAACATTTTCTCAGAATTATAAATAAGTCAAAAACATTGAATAATGCAAAGAGGACCCTCCTTAAGAAGCATGGGGAAGATAAGATCCAGTGAAAAAAGGCATTTGTTGAACAGTGTAGCCCCACTTACAGCAAGACTTAGATGGCCCACACTTGTACTTGGCCAATTAATTCATTAATAATAAATTTTATTAACCATCAATGAATTGACACCTACGTTTCCACTTCTGAGCTAATAACATTTGTTTAGTAACGGTAAAATTCAGGGTTTTGGGGCTATTTTCTTCAGTTCTATAGTATGTTAACAATACAAAATGGTTATCAAATAGATCTTTACATATACATTTTTTATTGCTCTGTTAACCAATATTTAAGCATAAGAGTTGGGGGTAGTCTGTAAAAACTATGAGATATGGAAGGCTGATGTTCTAGTAAAAAGGACATTTCAGTAAACTGAGTCTAAATCTACTCCTGCTACATGTAGGCATATGTTTAAGGTATGTACACAGTATTAGATGATCTCCCAAATTATGTATTTTTAGATAGTAATCATTTATAGTAACTACAAAGCTGAATTAGCCAGATCACTGGCCCAATGTCAAAACACTTTAAAAGAAACTTCACAAAAATGAGTTGTCTCCTTTACTTCTGGCTAAAGGAAATAAACAAAGAAGAAGGAAAGTAAGTCCTCCAAGCCAACACATAGACAGAAAGCAAAAGACTTCAGAAATCCAAGCCGAATGACACACATTTAAAAAAAATAATACTGGATTTTAAATTAAAGTCTTAACTAAAGTGGTTCTAAAAAATCAATGTGTTCTGCTTCGGGGCAAGAGGAAAGAATTCCAACACATTCGAAGTACACAATAGGCACCCAATAAATCATTGCTGATTGATGGAAAAGCAATGACAAAAATCTCATATTTTTCTAGAAATAGAGAAAGAACCAAGGTTTTCTCTTTGTCTGGAAGTCCACTTTTATCTTGCATTAATGCAGGTGATCCAGAGACCATGTCATTAAAAGGGCAAGGAAGTCAGCGGGAGACGTTTGTGAAACAGACTTTAAATTGGCAAAGACAAGAAGCTCCGGTTCTCGCTTCTATACCATCTCAAAAAAAGAAAAGAAAAGAAAAAAGTTTTTCTAAACTGAAGGTAGTTTCTGTCTCTTCTCCATGACATGGGGGGGAGTAAATCCGGGAATGGCCTATGCCAGGAGCACTCCTGGCCTAGCCTCTGAGCACTCTGACCTCATTGTTCTAGGAAGTAAGCGGGGAAGAAAGAAATTGGCTTCCAGGTTTGAGTAATTATTAATTCCTTCACCTCTCTGGATCCTCCTTAATATCCAAAAAGCAAACAAAATGAGGTGACAGTGGGACCATCTGGAAAGCTCTCCACTATTCCTCTAATCTTCTCCCCAAAGGCACCTCACGGTGCCCAGATAAATACTATTGCTCCATGTGACCAAAGTACAGAGAAGCTAAATGATTACTGTTCTAGACAACACAGAAGACTACAGGTGGTGTTTCTATAAAAATTAAGGATCTTTTTTTCTCAAAGGGCACTGTTTAAGCAGGTGGAAAGTACACGAATATCCACTGGATCCTCTACAAAATCACCAGTTTTTGGCTATCTGGAAGCGTTACCATTAAAAGGGAATTATCCTACTTAGGAGACAGGGCTGTGTGTATTTAACTTGAAAACAAGATTTGACAAGGTGACCATCTGTTTTCCCTTTCCCACTTAATTACAAAAGGAACAGTACTCAAAGCCAAACAAAATACCCGGAGAGGAACTGAGATTAGGACGTATTCATTTTCTTTGAGAAGGGCAAACCTAGCACTTGCTCATATGGCCTCTTTGAAGACCAGCAGAATTAGCGCCCTCGCATTGGCTCTTGAATCCCAGCCACTTGGCTGGAAGCCAGTCAACCTGAAAACAATGACATCACTCAAACCATTGTTAAAGGCTTCTCTTAGGAGGGGCAAAGTCCATTGGGTGACATCTTGTTCCATCAGTTTGCATGGAATCATCTTCACCCACAGCCAGAGTTTCTAACCAGCAGAGTTTGTTCGGTGTATATTTATTTTTGAATAAAATATGTTTGAATACAAAGTGGACAAACAGTTCAGAGGAATGCACAACTGACTTGGGGTCCAAAGCTCTAGATACCAGCCCTGGAGTAAGTCACTCCTTACCTGTGTGACCCTAGGCAAGTCACATAACCTCTCTGAGTCTCAATGTCCTTATCTGTAAAATGGGGTTAGTAATACCAGTTCTCCTTAACCTTACAGAATGTTTGGGAAATTTCACTAAGATAATTGGAAACAAATAGGTAATATGTAAAGTAGTTTACAAAGTATTAATAACATCAACAAAAACCTTTCACAGTGAGCCTAAAAAGAATCCCATCAGGGACCTTTCTATATCATGAGTTAATCCCTACCAGTGGATAAGATAGTTTTCCAGTTATCCTTTTTTGTTTAAGCAGGAATTTGCTGACCAGCTTCCAAATGACCATGAGAATAGTTAGATTGTCTCGGAGAAGTAATTACTTCAGAATACTTGGACTTGTTTAGATATGATTTTTGCAAGAGTATAAGTGAACTCTGTGTGCCTTAACTCTTTGGTATTTTCCTGCGACTACAGTGACCTTCATTCCAGTGTTTCATTCTCCAGTATGGGAGCCACCAGCCACGTGTACTTATTTAAATTGAAATTAATTAAAACTAAATAACATTAAATCTTTAATTGCTCCACCATACTAACCGCATTTTAAACGCTCAGTAGCCCCAGGTGGCTAGTGGCTAAGATACTGGTTAGCACAGGAACATTCACAACACAGAAAGTTCTATTGGGCAGTTGCATTAGAGCATTTAAAAAGTAAGGCTTTACTCAAAGTAGAGAAGTAAAGATAGCATGTGCTTTCAAGTTTAAGCTTCAACTCAATTCTGCCTTTTCTTAGGCAAAAATGACTTAAACTCCCCACAACCCAGTTTTCTTCATCTACAAAATGGGGACAATAATAGTGTGGTTTGATAGAAAAACTATAAAAATTAAGTGAAATAATATAGGTAAAGTATCAAGCATATACACCCTACAAATGTTATTTATTACTGTATTTCATCAAGTCTAAGATGCAGAACTTTTCACATTTTAACATAACTCAAATTCGTATGTAATTTATAGTCGGTGCCAAAAGAAATTTGGCAGAGGAGTGAGTTGTGACATAGATGTCAATGCCTGCACATGTGCAAATTAGCATGTGTATAGGAGGTTAGAGATTCATCTGAGTCTCACCTAAGCTGAGAGCTGAGCCTTGTTAGCATGGCAAGTAGTTGAACCTCATTTTAAATTTGGATCCTAATTGTCATTTAAAATGGCTTTTAAAAGAATTGCTTAAAATTTAGCAGAGAAACAAATAGTAATTATCTTTGCAGAATATTGTCATTCTCTGCACAATACAATTAAAGGCAATAAAAATTGCCAAATCTCTCGGAATAAGGCACAGCTTTCTCAAAACCATAAACATTTGACAGGGTCCAGTCTTGAAGCCAAAACAGCTACCACTCCAGTACCAGCACCTATCCATCAGAAATCCCCATTGATTCTTAAGAACTGTTTAAGGGCCAATATACCATTCAGTGAAGAGGAAAAATATAATGATGACTTTAAACACACTGGAACAGTTCCTCAAGCCTAGAATACTGTGATACACCTTGAAATTAGTCTTTTGTTCTGACATGTGCTGAAGGGAGACAGATTAGAAATGATGGGTCATGAGGTGCCATGGAGGAGGTCAGCATGACACTCTGGTCGGTGTTCAAATAGACTCAGGAGAATATTTGGATTTTGGATGTGAAAAGGCTTGGGTTCAAATCAAACTTTAGAACTAAAGAATGTATGTCTATCGGAAAAAAAAAATAAAATTTAAAAAGCTGTGTAAACACCTATAAATATAGGTGCTTTCTTTCCCCCCTGAAAAGCTCTTATAAAATTCCTGGTGTATCTAACAACCCATGGTGGCTGGTATCCTGGTATCAGGGAAAGGTGGGATTCCACATTTCCCCCACCGTCCAAGACTGAAGCATTTCTGTGAGACCTCTGGTAAGCTGAAATGGCATAAAGCAACAGCCTCCCTCCCCTTTCCACATTTTGCCACTTTGCTTGTCCGAAAGACCTGCGTTAGAACAGTAACAGCTTGGCTTTTCTTCTTAGAGCAAAATCCTCCTCAAATTTCTTTCATTTAGTGAAAGATAGGCACTAATGTAGATCTTTCATAAAAATGAAGTGGCATACTGCAAACTTTCGAGGACCAGAGCATACCTGTATCAATAAGAAAAGCCATGTGAGAAGAGAAGGAAGAAAAGAAAATCCTTCTATCTCCCGAACTCAGCTCTAGACTGGACAGTTTTTATGGTGTGTTTTTTTTTTAAGTTTCATTGTTAGTAATATATTTCATCAAATCTGATCATTTCACTAAGAAATACAATATACAATTCTTCCCCCCAAGTGGGGGAGAAGAAAAATCTTGCCAATAAAACTGATAAAAGTAACTTCTTATCATTTAGAATTTGAGGTGTAATATTGGTACCATGGTGACATGTTTGTTTAAAAATCCCTTACCTTTTAGGGATCCATGTTGAAATATTTACAGAAAAGCTAATACGAAATCTGGGATTTGCTTCAAAATAGTGTAGGAGGGTAGAGGTGAAGGGTGGTGCATATGTGTGATAGGCAGACTGCTAAAATAGTTCCTAATGATCCTCACCTTGGTAGCTATGCCCTTACATAATTCCCGCCCCTTGAGTGTGGACTAGACCTAGTGACTTATTCGTAAAGAACAGAATTTGTCAAGGATGGTGGGATGCTTCTTTTAATGATTCAGTTAAAAAACACTGTGACTTCCCTTCTTGCTTACAAGCTTGGGCCATGTTGTCAGATGCTTTATAGGGATAGCCATGCGGAAAGGAACAGAGAAAGGCCTCCCTGCAACAACTCATGAGTCAATGACTCCTGTCAACAACCACTTGAGTAAGCTAGGAAGTCGATCCTTCCCAGGTGGGATGAGGTGAATGCAGCCTTGTGAGATTAGCCAAAGGATCCAAATAAGCCCTATCTGGAGACCAAATCCACAGAAACTGTGAGATAATAAATACAAGGTGTTTTAGGATGCTAAACTTGGGGTAATTCATTTTACCCCAATGGATAACCAATACAGTATGCTACAAGACTGGCCACAGTTTGATGACTTTTGAGGAGAGTGAGACATATATGGGGGTTCATTTCCTCTTCTTTCTACTCTTATATATGTTTGAAATTCTCTATGACAATGAGTACTTCGAAAGTGATCAGTGAAATATGGTAATGATGATTCACTGCCTTTCCTATCTTCCATCATAGCAGTATCATATTTTTCATATGGCCAGGCACTGTTTGTATCTTCCGTTTTGATGTTTCCTACTCTGACTCATCTATGGCGCTCCATGAGATAGTAAATATTTAGTGCCCGCTAAGCATTCATGAAGAAATGACCTAATTCACCCACTTAAGAAACCAAATAAAAACTAAGAGGAAAGACTCATCTTACATTTGTGATCAATTTGGAAAATTGAAACAGCATAAATGAAGGGAAGCAATGATTAAAAGAATATATAAATAAACAAAGGGGGAAGGGAACTCTGACGTCGGACTAAGAAATCATAGATGATGGCAGTTTGTTAGCTCATTTCCCAGGCCGTGCACCAACTGGTGTCTCAGCTTTTGTTTTGTTCACTCTACCAGCAGGGCAAAAGGGGAAAAAAAAAAAAAAAAGAAAGAAAGAAATGCACTATTCAGATATTTCCCCCTTGTCAACACATGTAGAAGATGTCAGAGATGATGGAAACAAATAGCAAAACTTAAACATTAAGTTAATTAAGGCAAATTAACTATGGAGTAGGGGTTTGAATTCCTACTGAGCACGCAGCTTGCCGATGCATTGGTCTTAAGTTTATAAGGTCAAATCTCGATAAAATTTAACAAGTGTTTTAGAAGAGATATAAAATGTTTTTTATCAACCCACGCGTAATTTTCTTATCTTCTTTTTGACAGGGATAATTTTAAATTAGCTATTTGCCACTTTGTTCTCATAAAATGATTATAGGATGTGACTCACTGAGGCCTAAATTATGTGGATGTGCTAGAAAGAAATCTGCTGAGCATTAGTGATTGGGGACGAGTGACAGTTCAGTCCTTGGGAGCAGATCCTCTTCTACTGTGATCCAGTCCACGTAGGGAGAAACTGTATGTAAGTAGTTAAACATCCAAATTCTTGGTGGGACCACCTGGCTTCAAAGTACAAGCTCTGTTACTTACTTAATAAGCTTGGGTAAGTTCTTTAAAAGCTCTAAGGTTTTACTCATCCGATAAGTGTACTAATCTGATAAGAGACTAAGATAATGTAGTTCTATATTTGTTAGAAGGAGTAAATGAACTAGCACATGTGACTGAGCGCAGGGTGGGGCACCATAATTGCCCCTCAATATATGAGCTATTATTGTTATTACTACCAAAACCAACAGAAGACAATCTTACACCCTTAGCTGCCCAAACGCATACTCTTAGGATGTATGAATGTGAATTATGGTATAGAGCGCTATAAACCTCCCATTCCTCAGTTGACATTTTGATGTTAAAACTGGGTGGGGTAGAGTTAGAAGGATGGATTTATGTCTATCATTTGCTTTCTTATGTTATCACAATGTAACATACTTCTAGGATCATAGTATATCCCTAATTCAGTGTTTTTCAGCTGGGGGACAACTGTGTCCCTTAGTGGGTCCCACAGGACAGCTGGCTATTTGGGATCTCTGGAGATCTTTTTTATTGTCATTGCTGGGAAAGTGCTGCTGGTATCCAGTGGGTAAAGACCAGCGATGCTGCTAATATCCTACAATGCAAAGGACAGCACCCCCACCGCCACCACCACGAAGAATGACCCAATCCAAAATGTCAACAGTGCCAAGGTTGAGAAACTCTACCCTAGCTAAAGCCAAGAACAGAACTGTCCTTTTAGTTGGCCTTTAGAGGTTAGGAGCAAGTATTTAACAATAGTTAAGATGGCCTTTGAGCTCTCTTACTTTCAACCAATGGAAATACTCATGATTCTTTAATCATACCGACCAAAACTTCAGAAGGCCTCTTCCTGATGCTGTTAGCTAAAACAGACTTTACTTTTTGAGAAGAAAGAACAGATATGCCACGAATAAGCAAAAAATCTCCTATTGTTCCTCATTATTGTGACCTGGAAAAATGGATACATATTATATGTATTATAAATATATGACCTATAAGTAATTAGGATGTACAGTCTTATACTTCCTTATGCCGAGAGTTGTGGCCCAACCGACTCAAGACCATTGTATGCTAAGGGTGGGTAGAAGAAGGTAGAAATTGAGCACCTGTATGATTTCTTCAGTGGTTCTCACCTTCCAACCAACTCTCCTCTCCACTCCAATCAAAACACTTCTAACAGTCTCTGTGGATATTTCTCCACCAACAACCAACAACGGACCCTCAGCACCATCAGCTACCACAGCATTTCACACCACCTATTATTATTTGAAGAGCTCGAAACCAGAAGCCCTATTTTTCCACACTGCAAATATTTGAATGGGCTGTCAAAAAGACAGAAATACGCCCCATCCAACAGCAACAAGCCCTGTGCAAACAAATCAAGTGGTGCAGAAATCCTTTGCACAAGATGATAGGGAAGGCCTCCATGCTGACACTGTAGGCGAGCCAAGTTTTCATGTACTTGGATGGCTGACCTCCAACTTCTGACATATTCATTATATTCCAGCATGTCGGCTGCAGATTGCATTGAAGTGATGACAGCTACAAGACAGCCAACGAGGAATATGGCCATTCTGGCAACAGGTGGCCTTTCACTTGTACTGGGAAAGTTAATCTAGTTTATCATCAAAGTATATTATGTTCAAGGAGTGTCATGTTTTGAGAGCTCTAGTGACAGATCAAATAGAGACAGCATTCTTCCGTGGAACGTGACATTTTGGGGAGACCAACCCTTTCAAACCACTTCATTGTTTATGCTTGATTCAGGTCTGTTCAGTTATTCTATTGTCTCAAGGCTTTCAGTTTCCAGCTTATGGTTTGTGTCCTCTGTCAAGGGCTAATGGAGGTGTCCACAATCTCACTTTAAATAATCAAATGCCTGTACTGCAAGGAATTTTTAATGGCCCTAATTTGTCACTAAAAAAAAAAAAAAATACTGAAGAAAAGGCCAGCAGGAAAGGTATGTATTCACATCCATGCAAACCAACCATCATATTTCCTGATGAATTTTTGAGTTACAGATGTTCAAAATCAGCTCTGCATACCCCCCTTCAGAATACAATTTTTAAGAATAATCACTGAAATGAAATCACATCCAAGGCTCATAATGGGGAAACAATGGCCCCTGGAGGGTACTAACTTCTCTTTGGGTTTAACCTTGGATTTTGGCAGGAAATTCCTCCCCAACCTCTCTCCCATTCCCACTAGAGCCCGAGATAAATGATGCTAGATGGTAATATTTATTCAGTCATCTCATTCCATGGCTGCCTTCCAAGTTGGATGATTATGTTTTGCTGCACTTTGGACCTCATTTGAAAAACTCTTAGTACTTCTAAAACATAGGGAGGCAATCAAAACTCTCATTTGCCTCGTGGAAAATAATTCTGATTTGCGTGAAAGTCTTCTAGCCTATTGGGCCATTCTTTATGAAGAGTCTTATGGAAGGAGGAACACAGTAATACTGCTTATATTTTTTTCACTCTATGTGAATGCTTTTTTGCCCTGGGACAGTCAAGACATTTAATCTCTAAAAGCAAATTAGTCTCTTCAGTCCGCAACTACTTCTCTATATTTGAAGGGATGGCAGTGGTCCCATAAACATAAATAGAGAAGGCTATCTCTATTCAGAACACTTCTCTCATGTTCTTGGACCCTGCTGAAGAATTGGGGAGTAGGCATCAGCTGACTCATTTCCAATGTTGATGATTCTGAAGCATTAACCTGCCATCCTAACAATTTGGTAAGTACCTCTTTGGGAATTAGTCAAATTGAGCACACTTAGGACCAACAATCTCAGAAAACAAAATTCTTCTGATACTGAACACTTCAGAGGAAAAAAAAAATACTGAGGAAACAAAAGTAACATGATCTAATTTTGTTCTATAACCATTGCATCCATCTATGACTTAAAATATGGCATAAATATTATGGCATAAAGTTAAATTTTATTTAACTCATATAATTACTATATAGCACTTAAGATGTGCTAGACATTGTTCTCAGTACTTTCATATACATTAAAGTATTTCATCCTCATAAAAATACCCTTAGGTAGATACTATTATTACATTTTTACAGGTGAGAAAACTGAGACACAAGAGTATAAGTGTATTCTCAAGGCCACAAACCTAGTGACAGAACCTGGTCAGCCTTATACCAAAGTCCATATTAGCCGCCATGTTTTGCTATCTCCACCAGCAACTTAATAACAGCATGAATAACACCCAAAATATTATGAGGCAGACTAGACACTGTGCATGTTATATTTAATCCTTACCACAACCCAACGAGAAATTATCATCCCCATTTTACACACAAGAAAACTGACAATTAGGGAGGTTCAATCATTTGTCCAAAAACTCACAGCAAGCCAGGAGCTTGGACCAGATAATGTGGAGGTAAAGAGATGAAACAGAAAATAACTGGACAAATGACTGAACCTCCCTAAGGCTGACATTTAACCAACTGAGCCACCCAGGTGCCCCTAGAATCATATTTACTTATATCAATGAATAAAGTAGCATAAAGTCTGAATGTAAAGTACAATCCAATTCTTTTTTTTAATTTATTCATTTATATGCATATAAATTTCAGGTAGTAAATGCATCAAAATATTAACAAAGAATACTCCTAAATGGTAGGAATATGAGTGGTGTTTTTTTTTTCTTTCTTCATACTCTTTGTATTTTTTAAAGTTTCTACAATTCAATATGCAGTATGTATATAATAAGGAAAAAATCACAGTCATTAGAAAACTATGGGAAAACTCACTGTGCACAGGTCCCCACTTCTGGCATCCATCATGAGCATGATACTTTCCCAGCCCAGGCCTTAGTGGGACTGGAGACAGGTTCTCTAATTGGATTGAAGAATAGCCTGAAGCCCACATAACTGAGGAAACACATGATCTAGAACAGTGGTGGAAATCATTGCCAAAAGAGCCAGAAAAACCATTGAAGCCAATCAATGGATGTGGCAGGATCATAGTGGGAACACAATAGGATCTACCCATGGGATACGAGAAGCAAAGTCTGTAGCCTGGAAGGGCAGCAGCAGAAGAGGGGAGCTCAAGCAGAGTGAAAATAAGCTCAGGAAGAGGATAAGCATTGCAGACACCCACAGGGCTTCCCCTTTCATGACTTGGGGCTTAGTCCTGAGGTGGTCCCAAGCTTAAGGAAGGCAATCAATGTTGGACCAGCTCAATTCTGATTCCTTAACAGAGCCATGTGAGCCAGCCACACAGTAGGGAAGTACCAGTCATGGAACCCGAGGCCAGGATAATCAAGGGAGCTCTAGCCTCCCAAGGACAGCACCCACCACCCCCACCTCGATTCAGGCATGACCAGAACAAGCGTCATGGGCCCAACAATCGCAGCTACTTTCAGGATGCCAAGGGGATATAGATTGCAGGCCAACTCAAAAAAGAAAAGAGTATCTTGAGACTTAGACATTCCAAGGAAAGAGTCTCCTTTAAGAAATTTGTCCAGGTTTGGGGTGCCTGGGTGGTTCAGTGGGTTAAAGTCTCTGTCTTTAGCTCAGGTCATGATCCTGGCACCCTGGGATCAAGCCCTTCATCGGGCTCTCCACTCAGCAGGGAGTCTGCTTCCCTTCCTTTCTCTCTGCCTGCCTCTCTGCCTACTTGTGATCTCTGTTTGTCAAGAAAATAAATAAAATCTTTAAAAAAAATTTTTTGTCCAGGTTATAGGGAATCCTGGGAAGTTGCTGGAGAGAGCCAGAATTAGCCTAGTTCAAGGGAATTCCTGACTAAGAACCAGGCAAGATGTAAAGGCTGTTCCACAAGTATAACCAAAGACATGGAGCTGGTCTAGAGAAGCTTCAGCTTCTCAGAAATACTGTTGCTTGATATTGCATTTCTCCAAAATTCTGTTCTTTCCAGCCTGCTACCTTTCTTTTAGTTATCCTTCAGCTGTCCTTAGTCACGGATATATTCCATGATTGTGCTGTGCTTTAAGTATGTGGTCTGCAGATGACCAATTCTTAAAATTTCTTGAAGACTCATTTTATAGTCCAGAAAGTGGACAGTTTTTATGAAGGTCGCATGACATGCAGGAGTATATTTCCACAAAACAAAACTTTTTAACTGCATTGTTTAAATCTTTAATATCCCATTTCTTCTCTTTTCAACCCACTGACTGACCAGGGGAAACATATGACCACCCGCATACCTAGTAGATTATCTCCTGCTCCCTGAAATTCTTTCATTTCTTCTCTATTAGGTATTCATGTCCAATGTCCAATCTCCCACACCCACTCCTATTCTGCTCTTCCCCACCTCAACAATGGACAAAACTTATGTTTCCACTTCACAAACTGGAAAACACGGGGTCATTCTTGACCCCTCTTTGTCTCTTGCATCAAATCCCATGGGCTCTGTTATTGAAATTACACCAGAATCTGACTCATTCTCATGCTCTCTAGTGGTCCAAACCACAATCACCTCTCATGGATTATTGCAACAGCCTACAAATTCGTCTTCCTGTTCGCTTGTCCTCCTACAGTCTAAACTCTGCACCACAGCCTGAGTGATCCTTTTAAAACAAAAGTGTAACATGTCACACCATTGTTCCAAGGTATCCATCTCACCCCGGAAAAAAAAAAAAAAAATCAAAAATCACCGCCATGGCCGTCAAGGTCTACATGATCTGACTCATGACTACCTTGCTGCCACAATCTCCTGCCACTTTCTCTATTGCTCACTCCACTCCAATCACAACGGCCTCCTTGCTGTTCCCTGAACACATTAAGCAGAGTCTTGCTCAAGGTTTTTACATCTGCTAATTCCTCTGCTTTGAAAGCTCTTCCCCTATAGCTCCATATTGATTATTCCTTCACTTGCTTTGGGTCTCAGCTCCAATGTCACTTTATTTTTTAAAAGCGTCCCCTTGGGGTGCCTGGGTGACTCAGTGGGTTAAAGCCTCTGCCTTTGGCTCGGATCATGATCCCAGGGTCCTGGGATCGAGTCCCACATCAGGCTCTCTGCTTAGCGGGGAGCCCGCTTCCTCCTCTCTCTCTGTCTCTGCCTACTTGTGATCTCTGTCTGTCAAATAAATAAACAAAATCTTTTAAAAAAATAAAAATAAATAAAATAAAAAGCGTCCCCTTACCCTCTATTTAAAATAGTTCCTCCATATGGTTTCTCTTCCTCCCCTTACACTGTATTTCATAGTACACATTACCTCCCAAATCTGTTTCTTTGCTTAGTGCTTAATTACCTATCCTCCACTCCCAAAGATTAGACTAGACTGTAAATTTCAAGAGTGCAGACATTTTTGTCTGTTTTGCTCACCAGTGTGTCCTCAAGCACCTAGAACAGAGCCTGGCATAGCTTGGTTTTCAGTTAATACTGAATAAATGAATGAGTGCAATTTTAGGAACTCTATTATACAGAATATAGAATTCCTGGTGAGTTAAAATGGTAATGATCATGTAGTAATCCCTTTATCTCTAAAGATACTTTTGACCTTAAATTTACTTTGTCTGAATTAAATATAGCTATGTTGATGTTTGTTCGGTTAATAATTCTGTGACATAACTTCTCCCATCGCTTCCATTCATCTTATGGGTTTTTTAAAAAAAAAATATTGAAATTTCAGTGTAATGTTAGTTTCAGGTATACAAAGTAGTGATTCAACACTACCTTATATCACCCAGTGCTCATCATGACAGATGTATTTAATTCCCATCACCTTAATTCCCATCACCTATTTCACCTATCCCTCCCCCATGCCACCCACCTCCTTTCTGTCCATTGACCTTATGTTTTAAAGATCATTTATAAGCAGCTCATACCTAATTTGATATTTTTAGTGCAATCAGAAAAGCTGGTGACTTTTAATCAAATTCAGACCACTTATATTTATTTATCATCATATTTGTATTTATTTATTATTTTGTGCTTTCTATTTGCAACATTTTTCCTGAATATCTTCTACTGGTGCTTTCAAGAAGTTTGCTCACCTCCGGTCATTATACTTTAAGTAACATGTCTTTTCTTCCAGGTTGTTTTTAAGATCTTTCCTTTGAAGTTTCCTCTATGTTTTACAATGTTTCCCTATGAAGTATCCCAGCTTTGGATTGGATTTTAGTCATTCTAAAATTAGTTATTTTAAAGCCTCCCTTTGCTGATTCTATTCCCTCAAATTCTTCTTATTTGGGGGGTGTTTTTTTTCCTTTATATTTCATAATTTTGGATCATCAATGCATGTTCACTTAGACTTTATAGGCAGGACTGCTAAGGAATGGGTTGATACTATATCTCTCTAGAAAAATTCTGTGTTGCTTCTGTCAGGCCACCCAGAGAAATTACCAGAAACAAACCAGATTTTGGAGGGGATGCCACCTTATCATAAATTCTTGGTTTATAGATCACCAAATCATACAGGTAGTATAACAAACCCATGTACACACAGATTTATAATTATGGTATCATGAAGGAGACTTTCTCCCACCCAGAACCCAAGTCAAAAATACCAATAAGCCTTTTTTTCCTCCCCTCTCCCTGTGCTAGTAAGTGGCTTTGTGGCAGTGTTCATTTGTTTGTATCCCACACCCCCAGTGTGATTGTCATTTAGGGTAATTACTTTTAGGATCCCACCTATGGGGTTCTGGGGTAGAGTCATTTTTTTTCCCTAAGTCCCCTCATCACCAAGACTAGAGATACCATTCTTATTTTCTGCCTGTTGACCATTAACGTACATGCCTATTGTCTTCAGAACCAGCACCCACCACCATCGCAAGGCAGGCAAAAGTTAACTCCAATATTCAGCTTAGCTTCTCAGTTACCTCACCATCTTTGGTGCCTAGAATTTAACTATCTTGAATATTCTGCTTTGTTATATTTTACCAAGCCAACTCAGCCGTTTTGTTTCAGCCAAGATTTTATTGTTTTATGCCATCTAGTCTGCCATATATTGCTAGAAATTGAAATCCCAGTCACCTCTCTGTAAAATATAATATTCCCCTAGGGTGCATGGGTGGTGCAGTTGGTTAAGCATCAAACTTTTTGATTTCAGCTCTGGTCATGATTTCAGGGTCAGGGAATTGACCCCACATTGGGCCATCTGCTTGAGATTCTCTCTCTCCCTCTCCCTGTGCCCCCTTCCCCTGCTCACACTGTCTCTAAATAAATAAATAAATAAAATCTCTTTTTAAAATGTAACATAATATTCCTCTTCCCTTTATAATCCTTTGCTACTAAAAATCCAGGCAGCCTTTCACATATAATTTACCATCAGTCTTACTGTGGCTGGAGTTGGTATAGTCTTCCTTGAACTTGATCTGGCTCTGTACCTGCCTGAGAATTTCTGAGGTTCGCTGCAGTCTGGGTCTCTTCTAAACCACTCTTCCTTCCCTCCCTTTCTCTTTTCATGAGTGTCAAACTTTTATTATGGTGTGAAGGCTCTCTCCACATAATCTGCTTCTTATGCCTTTACCATTCGCAGACATTTCCCCCCACAGGTCTCCTGGATGTCCAATTCTGCCTTGATGTCTGCTTCTCAAAGGACTCAAACAAGTACCTTTAGTGAAGATGAAGTATGCCTTTTAAAACTGTATATCTTTGTATCATAAATTTCATGGTATTTTTGCCTAAACTGCAACAAGCTCATTGAGATTTCTGTATTTCTGTGAAGGTGGCCCAGCACTGTTATTACCCACTAACTAGGACTCCTGTGCTTCAAACTCTGATTTGAAGAAACCACTGCTCTTAAAAATACTTGTGACTGGTATGATATTTGTGAGATAATCTTCCCGAATAGTTGTCAACCTCATTTCAGAATTTCCAGACTACAGAAACATTCTAGAATCATCTATGGCTTGGTAAAATGAAAAGTTATCTGGGTAGAACACCTGTCATGTTCTGTCCATATAGAAGAGCTTTGTTAAAGAAACTCCTCCCACAAATTCTCCACATAGCCACTGATTAGGGAAATTTTGATAGGATACAAATCTCTTTCTTTCAGGAATTTTCTCTGACACACTCAGCCCACTCTCAAAGCAGTTAGGGTTTCTCTTTCACAAATAGTCCCTGGAATAATTTCTCTGCATGTATTATTTCATTATCAAATTACAACTTATCACAGAAATTTGATTACAAATTTGGAACTTATGTTGTATTACTTATGATACTTAAATGGCACAACTCTGTAGTTAAACTGGAGTTCAGATAAAAATTCAACTTTTTCTGTTTATGCCTTGGGCTTTTCATTTAAATTGTTCTTTGAATGCAATGAACTCATTTTGTATTTCTTTGTATCCCATACAATACAGACAGATCATTAAATATTATGAAATACGAGAATAAAACCTAAGAAGGATTTACTTTCTCAGTGAATTCCCATACCCTAGACTTACTCACAAGATTTCTCAAAAATTTAACTAATTTTTTAAAAGAAATATACGGGGATTAAAGTATTTTTACTTAAAATATTCATAGATATCAAAAAATTCTGAAGTACTATTATTTTTATTTTATAGATGATTCAAAATAGAATATTTTTATTTTTATGCAAATTGGTTTATATTTGAAATTATTCACAGATGCAAAGATCTTTTGAAAAAAATTTAACTCAATATCTACTAGTTTGTTAGCAGTTCAGAAATTACATTCAATAAAACGATCATGTAATTCAGTTTATTTCTTCAATTTAAGGCATTTCAAGGTTAAAGTGCCATATTACCTGACTAATCTTCAATTAAAAGAATACATTTTTAGGGGCTCCTGGGTGGCTCAGTGGGTTAAGCCTCTGCCTTCAGCTCAGGTCATGATCTCAGGGTCCTGGGATCGAGCCCCATATCGGGCTCTCTGCTCAGCAGTGAGCCTGCTTCCTCCTCTCTCTGCCTGCCTCTCTGCCTACTTGTGATCTCTCTCTCTCTCTGTCAGGTAAATAAATAAAATCTTAAAAAAAAAAGAATATATTTTTAATTGAATAAATAAAAAATTCAGTTTCACCAACAGCTCTATTAAATAATAACACAATACACAAACAGGAAAACAAGATGAAAGGAGTAAGTATTCATTAACCTTTGCTGTTATAATGAAGCAAATATTAGTTGGACTAATTTTAATAGCATAGCACCAAAAAAAGGATTTATGTAGATTTTTTTTTTTAATCAACAAAAAAGAATGATAAAAGGATTATGTGTTGATAGACTCTTTTGGTAGAAATCTCTTGTTCTGGGATACTACCTTAATCTTAAATTCAGAAAAACTACTACCAAGATGTTCACAGCAGTCTTATTTATAGCAATTTAATTGACTACAACCTAAATATTAGGTATGGCTTGAAATGTTTAGCAACTCATTTAACATGGATGGAATGGAATTTAATCTGAAAAATATGTTAGTTATATTCTAGCCTAAAAAATACAATCAGTGCCGCATTTGTGGGATGATCTTCCTGAAAACTCACGGAACCTCTTTTCAGAATTACTAGGCTAAAGATGCATTCTTGAACCTTCTAGGACTTGTTAAAATGGGAAACTGATTTAGACCAGGCACCTTTCATGGTCCATCCATGTAGGAAAGTTTTGTTCTATTAAATTCTCAGAGCAGGGAGAATGCAAATCCTCTCTTATCACAGTAAGATCAAGGTCAGGATTTATTAGTTCACATGGAGTAAAGTAAAAATAATGAAAAAGTGGGAAGAAAATTTGTCAAGTAGACCACAGGGAAGTTCTGAAAATTAAATAAATTCTAGCTGTAGTCTAAAGAGTTGAAAGTTCTTCTTCCTTCTTGTCACTGTATTTCTTGAACCCTCTGCTAGCTCTTCTCCAGGTAGCAGAAAACAGTAGAGGTGGAGATTTTTGACATTCATTGTGCAGGTACAGGCTGTAAAGTTGGCAAAGCATGAGAGAGTTCTCTGAACATCACTCTCAAGGGGCAGCCTGTGCTGGGAAATGGGGAGCGAGGAGCGCTGAGGGCACCATAAAGGAAGCAGCTCTGAGTTGGGAAAATTAAGGAGAGAATGGGCAAACTCAGAGAAGAAAAGTAGAGGGCACTATGGAATGTTTATTAGGTGCTGCCTTGCACTGACACTTGCCTTTTGGTATTAAGCCTGATGACCCAGATTGAATAGAGACCAGCTGTTTATTGATTCCTGGTGACATAAGTCAGAAGGTCCTTTTGGATCTGTGCATAACTAAAGATCACATTTTTTGTGCAATTCACTTCTGGAATTTTCAGACTCTCTCCCTGCCATCTGGTCTCCCCACCTAGTGCTTAGCATCAGCTAAAGTTCTTGTGCTGTACAGGGTAACGAGATTATGGTGTAATACTTAATCTAACCCCCACCCTCATCCTGTCCCACTCTAACTCTACAGGGCTTCAGTAATTACTACCTAAATCACTGCTTTCGGGAAATGATGGTGAAGAAATATCTGGCCTATGGAAAAGAATGGTGCCCTTTCTGAGGCAGCTGGGTGGCTCCGTCGGTTAGATGTCTGCCTTCAGCTCAGGTCATGATCCCGGAGTCCTGGGATGGAGTCCCACCTTCGACTCCCCGCTCCCCAGGGAGCCTGCTTCTCACCCTCCCTTTGCCTCTCTGCTGCTGCTTGCCCTCTCTGTCTCTCTCAAATAAATAAATAAAATCTTAAAAAAAAAAAAAAAAGAATGGTCAAAAAAGAATGGTCTCCTTCCTGCACGGTAATGGGTAGATTGTTGTCCACACCCTTGAAGAGAGTGAAGGTGTTCATTTCTGTGAAGACCTGTGGTCCTCTGGGTATTGAGAATCTCTATCCATGGTCAAAAGACAAACCCACAGCAAATATGATACATTCAGTATTTCTGAACTCTCCTTATCATGTGTTCATAACTCAATAGCTAGAAATAACCCTGAGGGACAAAAGGGGCAGGGAGTAAAAGAATTACAAATACCAACAAAACAAAATCCCTACTATTCAAAGACATCATGTTCAGTCAAATAGCATAATGTTTATTTATAAGCATGGTATGTCTTCCCACATAACAGAAGTATTTTCAGACACACCCTTCTGTATCAGTCCACAGCTCACTCTCTTTTATTTTGTGTAATGTCAGGCTACTCAGCCTCATGGTGAGTGCCACTGGGGACACATGGGGGGAGAAGTGAGAACAGGGAAGCCTTCGTGAATGTGTGGTTGTTTGTGCAACTAAATGGTTGTTTGTGCCATTTCCCCTTAATTTCCTCTGGGTCTAAAGGTTGGGGAATAGAAGAACAGCAACAGACGTGAATGTGGTTTTCCAGTAGGCAAACTGCCACCTTCTCCTGTTTCCCACTTCAGACAGATGAGGAGTATAAGATAAATACAGCAGAATTGTAGGGAGCTCCTTGAATTTTTAACTTTTTAAACAAATGACTAAGAATATGAATAAGAAATGAGCAAGAAGACAGAAAACAAATCTTGGGAAAACAGTATGGTTCCATGTACGTGTTATTTTAAAATTCCTTACATAGAAAAAAAAAAAAGACAGGAAGGAAATACATCCAGATAACATTGGTTTTCTTTGTGTTTTTGGACCCTTAGTGGCCTTTATATCTTCTTTTCATTTTTATGTTTCTTCTAAATTCCCTCTGATGAGCAGGTATTACTCAAAGCATGTAATATATTTCATAAAATGTAACAAGCACTTGTTTCAAAACTAGCCTATGTGGTGATTTCCATAGTTTTTTAAATCGGTATTTTTTTTAAAAAATATTTTGTTTATTTATTTGTCAGAGAGAGGGAAAGCACAAGCGGTGGCAGGTGGAGGGGAGGAGCTGGGGGTGGGCAGCACACAGAACAAGAGGGAGAAGCAGACTCCCCACTGAGCTAAGAGTCTGACTCGGGACTCCATCCCAGGACCCCAGGATCATGACCTGAGCTGAAGGCAGATGCTTAACTGACTGAGCCACCCAGAGTGTGTTTTAAGGGGAGTGGTAAAAGAAGCATTCTTAATAGCCATTATAAGACTAAATAAACAAATGGACAATGCCCAGACCACATGTAAAAACAGAACTCTGACACACAACCTTCAGAAACCTGCCCAGGAAAGCAAGCCCTTCTCTGTAAAACACAACCAGGAAACCCACCCACTGTGAGACTTGCAGGAAGTCAGAGAGCTACCTCCAGCAACAATCCAGAAAGCTGAACAATAACTTCTGTAACAATCAGTCCAAAATGGCCAGGAGTCCATTAACAACTGACAGCTTTGCTGACTGCTGTCCCGGCTTCCATTCAGACCAATCAGAGAAAGCCAAATATGCACCCCAACCAGTCACACAGGATGCCTACCTTCTGATTATTCTGCCTCCCGCTCCTCCAAGCAAGGCATACCCAAAGCTTCCCTTTTTTCCACTCTAAAGCATTCCCTCTCCTCTGCCTGCCTTTGAGTCTCTGCCAAACACAAGTGATGGTGGTTGACTCCCTTGCTAAAACAGGCCCTCAATAAATAGCCTCTGCTTTTCTCATCTGATCCATCTTCATTCATTTCCACACCACGAAAGAACAGGGAAAATGCCGTGACTGACTTATAGAAGAATTCATAAAATAGCAGAGTAATTTAGTTACTGCAAAGTGTGTGTCATGGAATTTATATCTAAATATGACATACAGGGGTGCCTGGGTGGCTCAGCGGGTTAAAGCCTCCGCCTTTGTCTCGGGTCATGATCCCAGGTCCTGGGATCGAGCCCCGCATCGGTCTCTCTGCTCAGCGGGGAGCCTGCTTCCTCCTCTCTCTCCGCCTGCCTCTCTGCCTACTTGTAATCTCTGTCTGTCAAATAAATAAATAAAATCTTTTAAAAAATAGTTTAAGAAATCTCGGGGCGCCTGGGTGGCTCAGTGGGTAAAGCCTCTGCCTTTAGCTCAGGTCATGATCCCAGGGTCCTGGAATTGAGTCCCACATCAGGCTCTCTGTTCAGTGGGGAGCCTGTTTCCTCCTCTCTCTCTGCCTGCTTCTCTGCCTACTTGTGGTTTCTGTCTGTCAAATAAATGAATGAAATCTTTAAAAATAAATAAATAAATAACTAAATAAATAAACATGACATACAAGGTAATAATCCCAGCCAAGCATTAGGGAGCACCTGCTTTGAGAATCCGCACAGCATCTTTTTCTAATCTACCTGCTCACACACAGTGATCTCCAAGCATTCTTTTTTTTTAATTAATTAATTAATTAAGTAATTTGACACAGAGAGAGAGAAAGAGATCACAAGTAGCCAGAGAGGCAGGCAGAGAGAGAGGGGGAAGCAGGGTCGCCACTGAGCAGAGAGCCCGATGCGGGGCTCGAACCTAGGACTCTGAGATCATGACCTGAGCCAAAGGCAGAGGCTTAACCCACTGAGCCACCCAGGCGCCCCAAGCGTTCTTAAACCTGTACATCATTAATACATTTTGATGAGCATTCCCAAAATACAGATACCTACTTACACATTTTATACATATAGAAAACTTAAACAATTTGAACAATGAAATAAAGTGAAATAAAACCACTTTTAAACATAATGTGATTCATGATGACCTCACACTGTCCATAGCTAATCCCTATGTTGTGAGTGTAAATTCTCATGTGGAAAAAGTCTCCTTGATTGTTTTCAAGCCTTATGTGCACTAGTTAGATGATTACCTTGCTATTGTTTCTACGTCTTACATGGCTAACCAGCCACTCATATGAGGGGTGGGGAAATGTCAGCTCTGCTGTGTTCTTGATCTTTGTCCCTGCTTGGTCACTGATGTTATTTTATCTGGAGTGTCTTACCAGGGATCTTTATTAGTTCACTTTCCATTGAGAGATAGAGATTCAAGCAAGATACTACCTTCTATAAGACCACATAAACAGACCCATATAGTCTATAAAAAGTTTGCAGGAAGCTGAAAATAAGCAAGTGATCAACTATCTACCAACATCCAATCTTTTTGCAGTGAAACTCTCCAAATTAAGGATGCCAGTGTCAATCAATAAATCAAATATTCATAAAATTATTTCTCACTTTAGATAACATGTTTATAGAATTAGAAGATTAATAGATAAATAGAAGTTCTAATATTTTCCTGCCACATCTCAGTAGATATTTCTGTGGAGATATGATTTGTACATCAGAAATTCTACTATATTGTTTCCTTGCGTCTGATCAATGAATGAACAGCTAATTTTTTTCTTTTTGGGGATTTTTTTTTTTCCGGCAAATATAGGTGAGGAGGGAATGAGATGGCACGTGTGCTTACATTTTGTTAGCTTAAACTCACATTACATAAGGGATTGTACATAGCTTTTTGTGACTCTTGGCCTTCTGAGCTAAGGGAGAAAGATGGTCAATCTTAAGAATAAAATCATAGAAACCTCAAATTCTTGTTATTCCACTTTCCCTGCTTTCCTTCTTTGAAAACTGGCAACTCTAGAGTTCGATGCATTTAGAGACTTAGTTCATGTTCAATCAGCACAATTATCTTATCAAAATTATGCATCCAAAGTGGTTTGCAAGTACATTAGTTGAGTTTCACATTACTCAAGAGGAAGTTTCAACCAGATGTACCAATAGGTCTATTTTCAAATTTTCCAAGTACAAACAGTCACTTACCTGCATTTTTCATAGCCATGTTTGCAATTTTCTTTATTACTCATTAGTGATCTGAACTTCCCTTCTTTAGGTCTCCTGGGAATGATGGAATTGAAACACCAGCATCTCCACCATTATAGAGTCATTCACAGTACGCCTATCTCTACTGACGACCGAACTTTTTTAAAAAACTTTTATCTATTTTTTCCCTGATATATTTGTGAAAGTCCTATTATCATTATCCCCCTCTGCCAACAAACTCCATTTGCTTTTTGGCTATTATCTTTTCCTTGTCACTCATAACTAATGGGGCAGAATCTTGTTTAATTTTTTTTCTCATCTATTCTATTCCTGTCATGCTTTTATTTCCCCCTACATATAGATCTTAAAATAAGTCAAAGGAACCAGTTCATTAAAAAATTATTTGAATGCTTCTCACAGCACACAGGCTTTCATTTGGGTGTCAGTTTAAATTCTTCATCTCATTCTTATTCTCCCAACTGGATCTTTCTCCCAGCACAGAATACCAGGAAACTCTTTAAAATTATCATTCTAAAAGTCTGATACCCAGTGTTATGATCTGTAAAGCCAATTTGAATGATGGTCAGTCTTCAGTTAGCCATGGTAACTGGGAAAATATTAGCCTGTTGTAATTAATTGAAAGCCCCTGGAAGGAGCCAGAATTCACAGCTGTTTACCCTCCAACAGACCTGTTCCAAGTGATTGGCATTTGTGAGGAGGTATCCTAAACTTTTCCATCTATTTTCAGTAGGCATGCTAATTAGTACACAATAAATTAACTGAAGGGAAAGGGTTAGAAACAATAGCCAAAAAAGCAATAGAGAGTACTAACATCAATTCTTAAAAGTGATAACTTCCTGGAAGGTGTGCAGATTGAATGGGAGAGAACTGATAGAAGGACCTCAACTTCTAATACATCCCCCTCTATACCAACTTAATATTTTATAGCAAAACATGTATTTTCTATAGATTAACATGATATATAAGAAAAGGAACCATACAGGGCACCTGGGTGGCTCAGTGGGTTGAGCCTCTGCCTTCGACTCAGGTCATGGTCTCAGGGTCCTGGGATTGAGCCCCACAGCAGGCTCTCTGCCTGGGGGGCGGGGGGGGAGCCTGATTCCCCTCTCTCTCTGCCTGCCTCTCTGCCTACTTGTGATCTCTCTCTCTGTCAAATAAATAAATAAAATCTTTAAAAAATTTAAAAAAAAAGAAAAGGAACCATATAAAAAGTAATCACCTGTTTAACTACCTATAGAAACAACTGTAAAAATGAATTAATTAATTGCCTATATAATTAGCTATTTCCAGCAAAACTATGTATATTGTCTAAAGTCATGGTCAAAGCACTATTTGTTTCTCTCAATTAAATACAGCTATAATATATTTAAAATATATTAAATTTATATTTATAATATATGAAATATACTTCAAATAATACATTAAAAATATGTTGTTAAGTCAAATGCATCTTTTATACATACCACATATTATGTTTTAGGACCTTTTATGATTGAAGTCTGAACAGGCAGCCATCAGGTTTCCAGATGCTGGTTCTACCGCAGATGTTCAGTTCCCACCTCTTCCATCTGAAAAAAAAATGAACAGGTTTATCTAGAGCTTCTAAACCAGAGGCTCTGGACTTAGCAGTCCCAGGATGAGTGGATCACTAGGACGGATCATGCAGGAAATTGAAAAGAGGGAGATGACAGTGAAAATGTATAAATGAAGCAGTGATCTTCCCAGTCCCTTTTCCGATCACCTTTCAGAATGCTGGCAGGCAGACTCCTAACCTGCCCCATGTCAGCAAAAAATTGGAGAAACTTAGATGACCCAGCAAGAGTCAGAGAACCTACTGGTAAGGGTCACTAGTGGACAAAGCCCCATCACACCCACAGAGCTTATATGGATCTTGACTGCCTTGTTCTCAATATGACCAGCTTAACCAGAGATCACCAGGATTCACCAAGAACAAACAGGAAAGTCCAAGATCAAACAAATAAGAAAAAAAAATTTTTCTGATAAAAAATAGAGAACACAAATAATTAGAATAAATTTTCAGGACATTATAGAAATTTGTATCCATAGAACAAGAACAGAAAGCTGTTTTTAAAAAATAAATAGAACTGTTTACTCTTATAAATTAAAAACATGACAGGGAAAAAAGGTGAATTATCTAAAAACCTAAACTTTTGTGCTCATTTGCTCAGAAATCAACTAGATGATATTCTACCAAAATGAAGAAATAAACTAAAAATGAAGAGTTCCTGTCGGATCATTCATTTTTGTCCTGATTTCCATCTATTTATCTAACATCTTTCTATTTAGTATTTTATATACTATCTTACAGGAATGATGTTATACTTTCCATACTGTTTTGAACCTCATTTCTCCAGGTGCCCGAGTGGCTCAGTTGGTTGAGCACCCAACTCTTGATGTTGGCTTGGGTCCTCATCTCAGGTTCCTGGGATTCCACCCTACACTGAGCTCCCTGCTCACTGGGAAGTCTGTTTGAGGATTTTTTCTTTCTCTCCCTCTCTCTCTCTCTGCCCCTCCCCCACTCTTTCTCTCTCTAAAATAAATAAATCTTAAAAAAAATAATAATAATAAAACACGTAAGTAAAAATTATTTCTCTCCGGGTGCCAGGGTGGTTCAGTTGGTTAAACAACTGACTCTTAATTTTGGCTCAGATCATGATCTCAGTGTGATGAGATTAAGCCCCACATCAGGATCCATGATGGGCATGGGGCCTGCTTAGGATTCCCTCTCCCTCTACCCCACCGCTCCCCATCCCAGCTCACGCACTCCCTCTCAAAAAACAAAAAACTCATTTCTGTTGCAAAACAACTTACCAACATCCTCTCCTGGCAATAAATACAGATTTACAGGTTTTCATCCTTATGTTAAACCCTGTCCAGTAAGGCCTTTAAGCATCATTGCCTTTTATTAATTCTAATTTCATCTACATACATGAGCAAATTAGAGCAATATACATTATGAAAATGTTTTTAATTGGGCCTCCTGATGGATTTGAATGATTGGGGGCATGGGGATCACAGCAGTATCTCTGCTCTAGGACTTCCACAGCACACTCTGTAAACTACAACCTTGCAGGAAAAAAACAAGCCCATTAGCAATGGGGTAGGGATAAAAGAACCTCAGTTACGTATGCCATTTACTCATTTATCAAATTCATTGAGGACCTACTACATGTCCAAGCACCATGTACCTGAAGGCAGTAGGGTCCACAAGACAGTAAGGAACTGTGAGCCCCTTAGGCCAGATGAAAGGTGAGGAGAAAGGAAAAAAAAGAGCTAAAATAATAACCAAAATGTACCTATGTCAAACTTTCGTGACATTTCATGAAGGGTCAACCCTGTTTGAGACTTGCCACATAGAGCTGCCCAGTCAGGATACTCCTCAGAGGAGACAGGCATACATTTGGACCAAACCTGGGGGAGAGGTGCTACTGCTTATTGTAAGGAGATCCCGCATCTCCACGGACTCAAGTCAGGATGTCTATAGCTCTTCTGTGAATGTGTTATGGGCAATTGGTATAACTGCTAATATCGTAGAAGGAATTTTTTTTTTAATCCTTCCCCAGATGTCACTATCCCCTTCTTTGGAAAAATTTTACAAAGTAAATTCAGGTGGGGGAGACCATGAGGGGCGAGAGCTGTTAAGAGAAATGCTCTTATTGATAGTTGAGCTTTGGGAAAATGGTGCGTCAGTCCTGAAAACAGTCCCAGGACAAAATGCTTTGCACACTGGTGGCTCAGTTGGTTAAGCGACTGCCTTCGGCTTGGGTTATGATCCTGGAGTCCTGGGATCGAGTCCTGCATCAGGCTCTCTGCTCAGCGGGGAATCTGTTTCTCCCTCTGTTCTCTTCTTCTCACGTTCTCTCTCTCTCTCTCTCTCATTCTCTCTCTCTCTCATATAAATAAATAAAATCTTTTTAAAAATCTTTAAAAAAAAAAGAGAAAATGATAAGAATGAAGCCTAAGTCAGAAGCACGTGAACAAAGAGGGAAGCACTCCTGATTCACTTATTTAAAAAAAAAAAAAGTTCTGGCAATTCTGTAAATTCATCCCGAGAATGACAATCTTATCTTGATGAGTGACAACATCTTATGACTTAGAGCAGAAATTTATGTATATTCTTCCAGGATTAAATTGCTCAGGAAAGAGCAGTTGAAAATTTAAAAAATTGCATCTCAGCCCCATGCTCCTTATTAATTAGGTTGCTAGGTTTGACGGCAGGGTGCCTTGAAGTTCTTCAGCAACGATGGGGAAATTACACTGAGGTGCATCAGGAAAAGTGTGGGGCTACTCTGATGGATGTAAAATAGAAATTAGAAAATATCATCCAAGCAGTAATTAAAAAAAAAAAAAAACTGCCTTTTCATTTGAGTTATCTGAGAAAAAGACACTTCGATGATTAGAGCAGTATTTAAAGACTGACTGGTTAGCAGGGTTTGAGAGCAGATATTTGAGGATGATCATTTGAGATCAGTTGAGGAGTGAAAATAACTGGCTAATGGAATCTGAGTTCCACACCCGTGTTTCTCTTTTGATCTGTCAGTCAACACATCCCACACCAAGCATTTCATTTATTTAATCTTTACAAACAAACTTATAAGCCAAGTTCAGTACCCCCACTTTACAGGAAAATGAGGAAAATAAAATTAGGGAAGTTAAATAAGTAATTTATGGAATGGGATAAACTCCAGAAAGAGCCCTTAAATACTACTAACTTTCCCTTCCCTGGCCCTTAACCATACCTGAGGCAGATTCCATAGCTTCCCAGGCATTTTCAGTCATTAAAGAATCTCAGTGTTAAGAAGTCTAATCCAGGGACGCCTGGGTGGCTCAGTGGGTTAAAGCCTCTGCCTTCAGCTCAGGTCATGATCCCAGGGTCCTGGGATCAAGCCCCACATCGGGCTCTCTGCTCAGTGGGGAGCCTGCTTCCCCTCCTCCCCCCACCCCCGTGCCTGCCTCTCTGCCTGTTTGTGATCTCTGTCTGTCAAATAAATAAATAAAATCTTAAAAAAAAAAAAAAAAGAAGAAGAAGAAGAAGAAGAAGTCTAATCCAGGGGCACCTGGGTAGCACCATCGGTTAGGCGTCTGCCTTTCAGCTCAGGTGATGATCCTGGGATCAAATCCCACATCAGGCTCCCTGCTCCATGCAGAGCCTGCTTTTCCCTCTCCCTCTGCCTGCAGTTCCCCTTGCTTGTGCTCTCCTTCTGTCAAGTAAATAAATAAAATCTTTAAAAAAAAAAAAAAAAAAAAAAGTCTAATCCAGGCAGGGCACCTGGGTGGCTCAGTTGGCTAAGTGCCCAACTCTTGGTTTCAGCTCAGGTCACAATCTTGGGTCATGGGATTAAGAGCTTCATGTGGAGCTCCACACTCAGTGGGGAGTCTGCTCAATAGTCTTTCTTTCTCTCTCCTTCTGCCCCTCCTCTCTCTCTCAAAATAAACAAACAAAATCTTTTTTAAAATATCCAGGCCAAATCAAAATGTCATTATCTCAACTTCAAACTCTTGCAATCTCTCAAAATTTTTTTTTTCCACAGAGATCACAGCAATGGCCATTTTACTTTTAACACATTCTTTTTAAAAGATTTTATTTATTTATTTGTCAAAGAGATGAGCACAAGCAGGGAAGAGGCAGGCAGAGGTAGAGGAAAAAGTAGGCTCCCCGCCAAGCAAGGAGCCTGATGTGGGAATCGATCCCAGGACCCTGGAATGATGACCTGAGCTGAAGGTAGCCATTTAACCAACTAAGCCACCCAGGCATCCTAACTTTTAACACATTTTAAGTGAAAATTCTAAGTGAAAGAAACCTGGCCATGGTAGGGAGTTAGGAAAGGACTGAACTGCTTGGCAAACTTTCAGTGCCAACACAGGAATGATGTGGAGAGACACTGGAGACATTTAAGAACGTCTCACCTCCTGCACTGCTAATCCGAACCCACAATTGTTCAGACATGAGTACAGAGGGAAGGCAGCATGCTTGCTCTTCTTTTCCTCTATTTAATCCAGCTCCTCACCTACTCAAGGTCACCTCACCTCCTTCATGGTCAAGAGAAGCTAGTAGCACTCCCTCCTCCAGCAACGCGAGATGCTAAAAGGAAAGAAGGCAAAGGGAAAGAACGTGGCCCCGAAGTCTCTGTCATGAAGAACAGGAGGCCAAGAAGCTGCTCACTCCTCTGTCTGAGAAAAGGCCCAAGAATTTTGGCATTGGACAGGACATCCAGCCCAAAAAGGGACCTCACCCACTTAATCAAATGGCCCTGCCACATCTGGCTGCAGTGACAAAGGGTGATTCTCTATAAATTGTACAAGTGCCTCCCATGATGAACCAGCTCGCCCACACATTGGACCGCCACACAGCGACTCAGCTGCTTCAGCTGGTCCACAGGTACAGGCCAGAAACAAAGCCAGAGAAGAAGCAGAGGCTGTTGGCCCAGACTGAGAAGAAGGCTATGGGCAAAGGGGATGTCCCCACTAAGAGGCCACCTGTCCTTCGAGCTGAGGTTAATACTATCCTCACCTTGGTGGACAACAAGGAGGTGCAGCTGGTACTGATCGTACATGCGGTGGATCCCACTGAGCTGATGGTCTTCCTGCCTGCCCTGTGTCAGCAAATGGGTGTCCCCTACTGCATTATCGAGGGGAAGACCAGGCTGGGGCATCTGGTCCCCAGGAAGACCTGCATCCCGGTAGCCTTCACACAGGTGAACTCAGAAGACAAAGGAGCTCCAGCTAAGCTGGTGGAATGTACCAGGACCAATGACAATGACAGATATGAGATCTACTGCCCCTGGGGAGGCGATGTCCCAGGTCTGAAGTCAGTGGCTCACGTTGCCAAGCTGGAAAAGGCAAAGGCTAAAGAACTGGCTACCAAACTGGGCTGGGCTGTTGAAGTTTCTGTACATAGAAGTAATAAAAAGTTCTCTTTAAAAAAAAAGAGAGAGAGAGAGAGAGAAACAAGTGGAATAAGTGGTAAGGGAATAAAACTTTTTTTTTCAGTTGATGCTTTTTATGGTTCTCTTTTATGTCTAATGACTTTTGCAAAGCACTCCTCAAATTCTGGCTCCTCCATGAGATTCACTGTAAATTTTTCCAAGTCCTTTCCGGCAGCCTCCCATTGAACCAATCCTCAGTGCGGGGGATGCAATTCCAGAGTGACCACTTTAACTCCAGATGAATTCCCACCCTCTCTCCGTGCACCTTATGCAATCTCTTTCTGTCAGGGCCGCCTCACCCCAGCAAACACTTCTCTAGGACAGGGTCCTTCCAACAGAGTACACTCTTGGCTATCCTGCCCCAAGTCCACTTGGCTTCTAGGAAACTGGGAATGCTTGTCCAGCAAACAGTTAAAGTAGAGGTCTCTCCCAGGGCACCTGGGTGGCTCAGTCAGCTAAGGGTCTGCCTTTGGCTCAGCTCATGATCCCAGGGTCCTGGGATGGAGTCCCACATCCGGGCTCTCTGCTCAGTGGAGAATCTGCTTCTCCCTCTCCCTCTGCCTGCTGCTCCCTCTGTGCTTGTGCTCTCTGTCAAGCAAGCAAATAAAAATATTTAAAATATATATATATACTTCTCTTCCTGTCTTAGCCTAAGTTTCTGACAAGTAGGGCCAGACCCAGAGGCTTGCATGTAAGTTGTTTACATATGGTCATGATCCCAAGGAGCCACAGAGCAGGAGAGGAAGAAAGAAACAGAAGGAGGCAAAGCCGATACAGGTGTGTTTTATCAATTGGCCCCCAAGAAGGACAAAGATGAGCATCCTATGAGGACAGACTGCAGATCTTGATAAAATGCATCTCAGAGCTGGGGGTAGGGGAAACTGAGGAAAGTAAAAGCATTTATCTGTTGTCTCTCATCCCCCATCAGTCAAGTGTAGCCCCAGTGGTATTAACTCCCCAGTATTCCAAGCTAAGCACATTGAGGTCAGCGCCATTTTACAGAGAAGCCCTAGGGCCAGTGGGGGAGGTGATGCAGGGTGGGCCTGAGGCCAGGCCTTGTCTCTCTGAGCTCAACACACTTCCTCTAGGGCTCCCTCTCCTTTTCTGGATGTTAAAAGACAAAATCACAACTCTTATGCAAAGATAAAATGAACATTTCTCAAAAATTGTCCTTAACTCATTAGCTAATGGGGGGACAGTTATAATGTTAGAAATAGTTGGAAGGAGAATCCAAAGTTCAGTTACATATTTAAGCCCTTGGGAATCTGGAATGAAAGGAACTTGCAGAATAGATACAAAACTGGCATCTTTGTAGGAAAAGAGAGAGGCATGAATTGAATACCCATCAGACAAAATCCACTTGCATCTCTCTGGACAGAAATAATTTGTATCACCATCAATCAATTTTCTAGAATTCACAGGAACGATAGAGTTAAATTATAATATAAATATATAATATAAACTAAATTATAAAGAGAGATTATCTCTTTATAACTCAAAGAGAGTGAAAGCTGCAGATCCCAGAGAATTACAAAAAATGCCCGGCTTCCATTTAAATGACCCAGCCATCTTTTTTGCCCATTTCAAATCTTTCACAACTTTTCTTGACTAGGCCATTATGGGACACTCTAGTCTTCATTATCTCATAATGCCCATCAGACACTCTTCTGGGAATTCACTTTTGATCCAACCTGGAGAACTAATGGGTAAATCTCTAAACAAGTGTTCAGACACTATGACCCACAGGCCAAATCTGACCAGTAGATTTTTAGAGATAAAGTTTTAATGGGATACAACCACATTTACCTATTGTCTAGAGAGCCCATCTCTCTATAATGGTAGAGTTGGATTATTGCTACAACTAGGACCATGTGGCCCCTAATGCCTAAAATAGTTACCATTTGGTTCTTTGTAGAAAAAGTCTGCCCATCTCTATTTTAGGTCATCAAACAGCAGGATTATGACACATCAATTTTCCTTTCCATCAGACGGACCTTGCTTTTAATAGTGGTTTTGCAGGATCGAGGCCATGAAGGAAGCACTGGAGAAAAACCTGGCATTTTTCTATCCTGTTCAGACCCTTCAAAGAATTCTCCCATTCCCTCCCCACATCATTTCATTTTTCCCTTTCACAGACTGGGGGTGGTGGGCAATTTGGACAGAGTTCAAAGACTGCTTTTCCTACTTCCCAATAAAGTCAACAAAGAAATGTCTAGACCTTCCTTACAAAGCACAAGCACTTATCACCCATTGTCTCCAATGTGTGAGCCTTAATTAAAATCCCAAGTTCACAGGAAAGGTGATGCTGTAGAACAAGTCTGTCCCATAAGTATCCAAAGACAAAACTGCTTGTAAACCATCACGGCTGAGATTCAAATCCAGGTCTGACCCAGCCCCAAACTTGTCCTACTCTTGGGATAGGTGTGACCCATAAGCTTAGAGTCCCTAGCCACTCACCTGCCATCAACACCATCTACTTCCAGAGCCATTTTGCTGCTATTTTAAAAGACAGTGGATGTGGCAAAAGCATTGGGGGTGAGAAAAAATGTTTTAGGCAGAATGTTTGAAATCTCCTTGCTGCTTCCCCCGCCATTCAGATAGGGAAGGAAACATGGGTCGGCTTCCACACCAGCCTGGCAGAGGAAATAGACATCTGTCTCAGGACGGTATTTCTTACTCTTGGTAGCAGCCAGGAGTGCTTTCTGATCCAAAAGAAAAAATGTGCCTCAGCTAAGAAATATGAGATTAAAATTCAAGCATATTGAAACTAAACTTTGAATTAAGTTTCTTTCTTTAAAAAGAAAAAAAAAAAAACCTGCTTAACAGCAACAGAAAGAATCTTCATGTTGCTAAAGCACCAGGTAGGATGTTTCTAATTAGCTCTTGGAAGAAAAGCATTCGGCAGCCAATTAGTGGAAGGTGAAGGGTGAACCACACCACTGAGATGCTGCATCTTCACAAAACCCTTCACCTTACCCTTTCTTTTGCCCACGCTTCCTTGTCGCTTTGGTTCTAACAGGAGAATCAGCGACTCAGGTTGGCAGCTGGTCGTTTGAAGCCACAGATAAGGACTATCAAGCTGAGTGTCAAGACTGTTTCCTGGGCTGACGTCTGGAAACTGGAAATGGTTTCCCTAATTCTCTGTGAAGTTCATTCCTTCAATTGTTTTTACTTTGTGAGGTCAGATGTTACACTTCTAGCAACCCTGAGGACATCGTGGCCCTCTTTCTTGACGCATCATGAAATAAAATAGTCGATGGATAGCTTCTATCGTTGGTGGGGTGTTGGAAAAAAGCAAAGCTTCTGGCTTCAAATTTGGGTTCAAAGACCAGCTCTGTCATTTTACAAGCTGTGTGATCTGGCACAAACTGTCTCCTGTCTTTGAACTTTCACCTTCTCATCTGTAAGTTAGGGATAATAGTCACACCCTAATTTTGTTGTGAGATTTAAATAAGAGAGGTTAGGAAAATCTTTGTCCAGGGCCTGATACCCAATGGGTATTTCAATGCATTCCCTCCTCTCCACTTCCCTCCAGTGTACTCTACTCAGCAGTTATCATGCCTCCGAGAAATTTTATGAGTTTCGATATTGCTCCTACCTTAATGTGCTCTCTACTCTCATTCATTTTTCCTGTCTGTTTCCTATCCCATCCCCAGCGCAGATGCATCTGTGTTTCTCTTCAACTTCACTGGTCTCTTCATCCAGCAACACAAAAGGAAACTCAGAGTGGCTGCCTACAACAGAACCCACCACCGTGGTTGGATGTGTCTTCATAAATGGCCTATAGGTCTTTGGAACTGAAATACCACAGAGCAGCTCCCAAGACGGAGCTGAAGGTGATTTGTACTGACCAGCACTAGGGACCTGCAGAACAGGGGTCTACGAAGAGAATACTAGGCTCCCTAAAAGCTACGCACTCTTTCTGTGTTTACCAGACCACCAGCTGCTTTGGTGGAAAACAGTTCCAGAACAAAGCCTTTCGGTATCTTGAATTCAAAAGGAAGAGGAGTCCTCAACAGCATAACAATAGAAAACAAAACAAAACAAAAAAAAGACACCCAGAAAGTCTAGAAGCAAATAGTCTAGGTAGGAAAAGATATAGGCTATTTGTTCTTACTCTGATGGACTTTTTCTTTTCTTTTCTTTTCTTTTTTTTTAATGAACTGTTTGGGGTTTTTTAATAGCACTAGTGGGGTGTGACTTCACGTTGATCTTTAAGCTCTTCGATGGACTGAAAGTAAGAACTACGTGACTATTTAAAATTGGCTTTTCTACATTTTTCCAAACCAAATAATTTTGCAAATCACATTAGGGTTAGAATTCTGGAAGCCAAGAATGTCTTTATACATAACCCAAAATAAGGCACAGTCTCTGTCCAAAATAAATATCACCAAAGATGTCTGCTTTCAACTGCATGAATGGTTTGATGCTATTTTTCCTAGCTATTCCTCTGGAAAGTCCTTATTAACATTACCAAATAACTCCAGTCCAAGAAAGAAGTCATTCAAGATAATCTAAAGTCCAGAAAGCTGGCTCACAGTGATCCAGTACAATCCACAAAGTGTGAGAGCCAAGTAGACCAGAGTAAGATGACACTTCCTAGTTCTTTCCCTTCTGGCATCTGCCTCAAACAGGTTTTCTGCCATTAATAGCTGTCAGCATAGGGACTTCCCAACTGCATCCTACCCAGTGCAATATGTGTCAAAAAGGGAAAATTATTTTCTCATCAATCATGCTACCTTAATACCAAGAATAAACAGATACTCTTTCCAAGTTAAGAGGTAGGAAAAGTCTGCTGGCTCAAGCTGCTAACCAGTTTCTCATTTTTTCCTAAACATTCGTCTTCGGAACACATATTTTATGTTAATGTAAATTTATACAATAATATTTGAATTTCTGTGATGATCATTGCCAGTTGAAAATAAGATTTGCAAGCCTAAAACCACTAAAAATGTTAAGCTATAACTGCATCCCCAGTTCTTAGAAGAATGCCTGGCACACACAGTCAGTCAGTAAATGCTTGTGGAGTTAAGGATTGTCCACAATAAATAGTAATTAAGCCAAAAAAGAGGATAAGATCAACCTTGGAGAGTGTGGGGAGGGAGATGGGAAGGGAAAGTGTAGGAAGAAATAGGAATAAAAAGGAAAGGAGAGAGGGCCTACAGAGTAACCATGGAAACCAGCAATAAGTAAGGGATGGACAGAGCAAAAAGTGGCAACAAAAAACTGAGCAGGAGAAACCGGAGAGATAGAGAAAAACCTCAAAACACAAGAGTAAACATTAGCCTGGTTTAGGTGAGGGTACAACATTTCCCTTGTTCACCAGCCCTTTTCTGCAAGTACAGTCCTCTTACGAAGGAATAGATCCATTTTCAACTTCAACTTTTATTTCTGATCCTGTGTATGAACAAATTTTACATATCCATAATTTGACTCTGAGAGTAGAAAAACAAATAGCAGAAGAGAGCTGATGGTGGTAGAAACATTTTCTCTCGTATTAAGAGTTATATATGATAGATGATAGAGAGATAGATCACAGATAGAGATGAGGGGAAAAAAATACAGAAATGGTTCATTCTTGACATATTGATTTTATTTTTATAGAAAGTAGCCTGATTAAGGTAGAAGTGTCCTAACAAATAATGTTGTGCCTCCCCCTTTGAAGCCAGTCCTGGCAATCACACGGCACCCCCGGTGCGTATTCTACTGCTTAAAGCAGTCATAAGTTCACCCAAATTCAAAGGAAGAAGAATTAGACTCAGCCTCTCCATAGGGGAACAGTAGGTGACACTATGAAGGAGCCTGGGGGAACAAAAGACATGGATGTGGCCATATCTGGAAAGTACCCTCTGCCTCAATGACTGACTGAAGCTCCAGGAAAGGGCAAAGGTCTGGAGTCTTCCTCTCCTCTCCAGGCTCTACCCCCGCTAACTTTCACTGGGAGCACTCCTGACACCCAGACCAAGAATTCTTCAACCACTGCAGACTTCCTTGCTCAGCTGGAGTTGCTGTCTTCAATACCATCAGTTCAATTCCTCTATCACTCAGTTGCCTGACCAGAGGGGAAACAAAAACAAAAACAAAAACACTTCCTCTTTCATGGTCAGGCATTGTGGAAGAGAAATACTGTCAAAGACTGAGACTCCTTCTTGTAACCTTAAGAACTTAAACTCTTTCCCAGTCCCAACCCTGACAGAATTGGGCCCTCCTTCCCTGAACACCTCAGCTTCTCCTTGTCCTTCTCAAACTGTGCTGTGAAGCACCTTTTTTTTTTTTTTTTTTT